>NW_006921599.1:19100794-19115223 GCF_000298275.1 Orycteropus afer afer
TTAAAAAAAAAAAAGAACTCTCTAGAATATTAAAAAGAAATCTTCCGCCATCCTCTCCTGCTTACTCACTCCACCTCAAAGGAAAAGGAATGACTAACACTGGCAAGACCCCCTCCTTGCACTGGAGAAGGAAAGCAATGTGTTGAAGACTCCCTAGTCTCCAGCTGACTCTCCTGAGCTGTTTGACCTCAGGCTGCCAGCCTTCCTTGCTCCTCCTGTCCCTCTGGGGCAAGCCAGCCCACTACCGCAGCACTGCCCAGCTGCTCCACCTATGCCTGGAATAAATAAACTCAATTCAGGTTGTCAGAGTTCCTGTTGTAATCCTAGGTTCACATTGTTATCTCCCTTTTAGCTTTCCCTATCAAAGTTAATTATCTGGAACCCTAGTTAAGAACTTGAGTGTATTTCCCAAGTGATTCACAACCCATGTTATTGTTGTTGTAATGTGCCTTCGGGTTGGACTGACTCATAGAGACCCCTCCTTGGGTTTCCAAGGCAGTATTACTACGGAAGTAGATTGCCCCATCTTCCTTCCGAGGAGTGGCTGGTGGGTTTGAACCACCAGCCTTCTGGTTAGCAGTCAAGTGCCTTAGGTACTATGCTACCAGAGCTCCCTCACAACCCATAGGAAGTTGTTAAAATGGAAACTTCTAACTCCTAAGTATGGAAAACTATGGAGAATTTTTAACTGATGAAGAAAAATTAGGAGAATACAATGGAAACTTGTATGTCAATATTCACTATAGCACTGTTCACAAAGCCAAAAGGTAGAAACAATATAAATGCCCATCAGTAGATGAATGGATAAACAAAATATGGCACATACATATAATGATGTATTACTTATCCATAAAGGGAAATGAAGTCCTGATACATGCTACAGTATGGAAGAATCTTGCAAACATTATGCTGAGTGAAACAGTCACAAAAGAATAAATACTGTATGATCCCACTTATACAAACCAAATAAACATTTGAGAGTGAGGGAGTGAAGGAGATCATTGCTTGGGCACTGAGTTTCTGTTAATGGTGGTGGAAGGATTTAGAAAAAGATAGAGGTCATCATCACACAACATGATGAACACAGTGTCAGTGAATTGTACTTGTAAAACCCTGTTGAATTAGCAAGTGTTTTGTTAAATATCCAAAACCAAACTCACTGCTGTCAAGTCAATTCCAATTCATAGCAACCCTACAGCACAGAGCAGAACTGCCCCATAGAGTTTCCAAGGCTTTAAATCTTTACAGAAGCAGACTGCCTCATCTTTCTCCCACAAAGCAGCTACTGGGTTCCACCAGCTCTTTTGGTTAGCAGCTGAGCATTTAACTACTGCACCACCAAGGCGCTTTCTCTCCCTCTCCACACAAACACATACACACGTATGTGTGTTTGTGTATATCTAGAGAGAGAGAGAGAGAGAGGAGCTCTGATGGCATACTGCCTAAGGTATTTGACTGCTAACCAGAAGGTTGGTGGTTCAAACCCACCAGCCACTCCTTGGAAGGAAGACTGGGAAATCTACTTCCATAAAGATATCGCCTCGGAAACCTAAGGAGTTGAATCTACTCGACAGCAGTGAGTTTGGCATACACACACACATTTTACAATGAGAAGGATTAGTAGTATACATATTAAAATTGTTAATTTGCTATAACATTCTCTTAGACGTTGAAACACCCCTATAGCCTTATCTTCCTATCCTCTCTACAATGGCTCAGACAGCCAAAAGGAATGGAACTCCCGTCTTTGCTTGCCTTTGTTACATTCTCACTCAAGGTACCTGGCAGGCTGCCCCATCCTCAGGGCTGGAATGTAACTAAAGTAAACTGTAACCTAATCTACAGCACTATGATCTACCTGGAAAAGGAAATGTGTTTACAAAAGGGTAGTCTGTAAAAATTCTACTTTTAAAAAAAGAAAAAAAGTGAAGCAAGACTGTGTGAGGATGTCTCCAGCACACAGCTGAAGAACAGGGGCCTAATCAACTAACCCAGACACAGCCATCTGACAAGGCAACGCATAATCACTATGACTGTGACACCCACTCAGCCAACGTTGTTTGTTCTTGGAGTAACCTTTGATTATCCTTTGGTTTTGCAAGAAAAGTCTTCTAAATATGATATAAATGCAATGACCAAACTCAGTACAAGTAGTCCACAATTTATGACAGGGCTCCTTTCCAACAACTCCATCATAACTGGGTTCTGATGTTAAGTTGAATACCTCAGGTTTTTGTTTGTTTGTTTTGTTTTTTGTTGTTGTTTTTTAATTTTCATTATTATTACCTTTTATTATTAGTATATTTATAAATCCAATCTTTATTTGTCTTTGGGGGTTAGAAACATTACACATAAACTTAAAGATGTATTTGAATACATACGTACATTAAAAACACAAATCATAAATAAAAACAGATGGTTTTAAGTACAGTTTGTCATAACTAATATATTGTTAAGTCAGGGGACTACCTGAATTTTCATCTTGCTCCTCAGTTCTATTCGTCACAGTAAAGGGATAAAATGGCATTTGGTATGGCTGGTGCCAGTCCCTGAGCCCCATTTACTCTAAGTTCACTGATAAAAATCAAGACTGTAGACCAGTAAAGCTAAGGCCAGGACCCTGAACAGTTGTAACTTCACCAATGTATTGCTGTCAACAAGGCCCTGTCCAAAAGTTACCATCCAACTCCAAAATATCTCTGGCATCTCTTCCCCTTAAATTTAGTAAGAATTCATGGGGTCTCTGGTCAGTAATTCCCAGTAAGACAAGCAAGAGGAAACAGGGCCCTGGCACTAGGCCCATCCATGTGGGAAGGATATGTTGGGTATCCAGTCCTAGGGATCCAGTACTGAGGAAGAAGTCCAAACTGGCCAGTAAAGCCAGCACACAAATTACAGCATTCCTACTCATCACGCAGAGTCCCTGGGTAGAGTCCTTGGGTGGTACAAACAATTAATGTGCTTGACTCCTAGCCAAAAGGTTAGAATTTCAAGTCCACCTTGAACTCTGGAAGGCACGTCAGAAGAAAGGCTTGGTGATCTACTTCCAAAAAATCAGCCATTGAAAACCCCATGGGGGACAGTTCTAGTTGACCCACATGGGGTTGCCATGCTGGAGCTGGAGTCGAATCAATGACAACTGTTTTTTGGGGTTTTTTTTCTGGTCACTGTGGTGGGAAGCAGAAGAAGGAAGGATACTGTCATAATCGGTGAGCAGAGAATATTTGGTGATAACCTAATGCAGACCATATTGGAAGCCCACACTGGCAGACAGGCAGGTGTTGTTGTTACATGCTGTCGAGTCAGATCCAATTCACAGTGACCCCTCCATGGGTTTCTGAGGTGGTTTCACTACAGAAGTAGATGGGCAATTACCCTTGGAGCGCAGGATTCTAGCTGCTAAGCCAAGGTTTACTTTCAGGTCTCAAGTCCCTAGAAGGATGACAAACCCCTGTGTTTCTATAGGGCTCTCCGTATTTTATGGTGAGCAATTAGTCTGCAATTACCCAAATCTCCTCCACAAAATAAAGTAGGTAGAACACAAATCCCCATCCCTCTCAGGCTTAAAGTCCCTCAAGCACACTCCTATCCCCTATAGGAACAAGCCATCATCATCTGACACCCACTCCTATCTCCCACGTCCCATAAGAAATCTTCCCTTTATTTCCACTCTCTTAATTTCCTATCTCCTATCCACACACACATATATGCACGTGCACACGCTGGGCTAGGTGTCTGCTTCTGTATTACCTCTGTGCTATATATACATATCTAGGATTTTAATTGCCACATACAACTGCAATTATATTTTTGTGTGTGTTTACTATTCTCTGAAGAAAGAGAGCAAGTTTTGTGCATTTTTCTAAGCCTAGTAGCTAGGACAGTGTCCAACAAGCAGTAATAAGAATTAATTATATTCTGTAAGGTCCAAGCAGAGTCCCTTGGTAATTCAACTCGTTAAGCACTCGACTACTACTGAAAGGTTGGTAGCTCTAACCCACCCAGAGGCGTCATGGAATACAGGCCCAGAGATCTGCTTCCAAAAGGTCACAGCCTTGAAAACCTTACGGAGTAGTTCTACTCTGCACACGTGGGGCCACCGTAAGTGAAAACTGACCCCATGACAACTAACAACAACAGGTCCAAGCACTTTACATCTTTTTTCATCCCATTCTCATAACAAACCTATGAGAGGTATTACTGTCTCCATTTTACAAATGAAAAGACTAAAACTCAGAAAGGTTTAGTAATTTGCTCAAGGCCTCACAGGTAGCTAAAGTTAAGCCTACCTAACTCTCAGCCTCACATCAGTAAATGGTCAGGAACAAGAAAATGGGGCTGGGTGGACTAGATTTTGCTGAAAGAAAAATTTTGCCTGTGTGCAATGCAAGAAGACAGAGGAAAAAGTGCAGGTTATGTCTCCATCTGCAGGTATTCCATCTTCAACAATGTTTTTGGCATACCCATTTCTCTCTTAGAGTCAAGAAGCTCTGGTGGTATAGTGGTTAAGGCATTTGGCTGCTAACCAAAAGGTTGGTGGCTCAAACCCACCAGATGCTCTGTAGAAGAAAGGTGAGGTAGTTGGAAAGGTGAGGTAGTTGGCTTCTGAAAAGACTTACAGCCTTGGAAACCCAATGGGAGTTGGAATCAACATAATGGCAGTCTGTTTTTTTGTTTTGTTTTGTTTTGTTGGAGTCAAAAGCAAACAGTATAAAAGTGAATATACCCAACACATTTGCATATGCCCAAGACATTTCACCAAAGGAAAAATACAAATGTCCAATAAGTGCATGAAAAGATATTGAACATCATTAGTCATCAGGGAAATGCAAATCAAAACCATAATGAGATACCACTTCACACCCACTAAGGTGACTATTCTATGGAACAGTTCTACTCTGAACACAAAGTATCACCATGAGTCAGAATCAGCTCCATCGCAACTAAAAACAACAGGATGGCTATTATTGAAAAAACAGAAAATAACAAGTGTTGGTGAGGAAGTGAAGAAATTAGAACCCTGGTACATTTCTGTTGGGGCTGTAGATTGGTACAGTGCTGTGGAAAACAGTTAGGTGCTTCCTTAAAAAAGTTAAACATGGAATTATCATATGACCCATCAATTCTACTCCTAGGTCTATACACAAAAGACTTGAAAGCAGGAACACAAACAGATACACGTACACCAGTGTTCACTGCAACATTATTCACAATAAATTAAAAATAACCCAAACGTCCATCAGCTGATGAATGGATAAACAAAATGAGTTTCACATATACAATGGAATATTTTTTACTAATAAACAGCAATGAAATTCTAATAATGTATGCTACAACATAGGTGAACCTTGCAAACAATATGCTAAATAAAGGAAGTCAGACACAAAAGGACAGATATTGTATGATCCCATTTATATGAAATATCTGGAATTGGGAAATGCATAGTGACAGGTAAGTTGATTACTGGTTACCAAGGGCTAGTCGTAGCATAGTGCCTAAGGCACTTGACTGCTAACCAGAAGGCTGGTGGTTCAAACCCACCAGCCACTCCTTGGAAGGAAGATGGGGAAATCTACTTCCGCAGTGATACTGCTTCAGAAACCCAAGGAGGGGAAGCTATGAGTTGAATTGATTGATAGTTTTACAGCCATATTTACAGGCTGCATGCTTTGCTGAAAGTTCAACAGGTCCAGATGCCAGCATCTGATTCGCTGATCAGTGGGTAGGTAAGGGCTAGTAGAAAGGGGCAATAGGGAGTTATTGCTTAAGGGGTACTAGCTCCAATTTTAAAAAGAAAAAAAAAAAAAAAACCTTTTGGAAACAGATAGTGGTGATAGTTACACAAGGAGCCCTGGTGGCACAGTGGTTAAGTTGCTCAGCTGCTAACTGCAAGATTAGTGGTTCCAATCTACCAGTCACTATGCAGGAGAAAGATGTGGCAATCTGCTTCCATAAAGATTTACAGCCTTGAAAATCTTATGGGGCAGTTCTGCTCTGTCCTATAGTATCACTATAAGTCAAAAACAACTTGACAGCAATGTGTTTGGTCTGGGCTTTTTTGATAGTTGCACAGTATGGTAAATGTAATTAATGTCACTGAATTGTACACATGACAAATGTTGAACTGGCAAATGCCATGTTATATATATTTTTATAACAATTTAAAAAGAAAAAACACAATTGAAATTGTAAAAGTTTATGGTATATATATTTATCACACTAAAAAATAAAATTTAATTCAATTAAAAAACATATGTCCTGAGTTTTATAACCTCCTTGCAGGCCAAGGTAAGGGAATGATAGACAGAGAGAGTGAGACTGTGTGTGGAATGAATAAGAACTTGAACAAGTTCATCAGTCAAGTTCTTCCCTGGCTGTCTGCTGGGCCTCTCAATCTGGGGGGCCTAAAATAAGGCTAGTTTGGGATATGATCCCTGTGGGGCAGAGTTCTTGGAGAGCCTCTGAAGAAGTAGCATAAATAGGAATATTCTATCAAAGGCACATGTTGGACAATGTAAAGGAGTAAAACAATATCTGTGTCCGGGATTTAAGAGAACCACATGAGAAGGAAAACATCTACTCCTGAAAATAAATAAATGAACCAGAAACTCAGAAGGAAAACCACAGAGCCTTGGATCAGTCCCAGTGATCAATTCCTAGTTCTTTTAGTTATCACTCTGGCATGCAGAAATCAACGAATCAGATGCTGGCATCTGGACCTGTTCAGCTTTCAGCAAAGCATGCAGCCTGTAAATATGGCTATAAAACTATCAATCAAGTTGGTTGAAAACATTTATTGCAAATTTAAACAACTTTGAGATAAAAATAACCTTCTATGTTTATTCCTCTAAAACATCTTTGAACACTACAACTTGCTCATTCAGATACTATTATAAAGTCCTCCTGAGGACATGAGAGAGAATTCCTAAACTGCCTGGAATGTATAAACACCAACCAGTGACAACTCCACTTGCACTAACTTAATTCAAATGTCTAGCCTTCTTAAAATGGACATATTGTATTAATTCTGAAAATATGAACAAAGTAGTAAGCATACTTTTGGAAAGAATAATGCACTTTGGTATCAGATAACTTAGTTCAATTTTGGTATCAGACAACCAGTTCTACTACTAAGAAGCTGGATGTTCTTGAATAAATAATTTAATCTCAGTGAGCCTAGATCTTCTGTAAAATGAGGAAAAGAACAAGATTAATTTAGGATAATTCTTAAAATTTCAAAATAAAATATACACAACACAGGCTCAAAGTGTCCTTGAATTAAAGCACTGATTCCCACATCTAACACAGGCCCTAAGTGGCACTTGGCACCCACAGAGTTCATTCTCTTCTTACCACACCTCCTGTGAAATTGTTCAAATTCTTATTTTACAAATTTAAAAACAATTTACCAAACCAGAAGCAATACAGCAATCCCCATTTTCAACAGAGAAGAAATAGGGCAGGGGGTGGAGGTGAGAGTTGGAGCCTGGGTTTACTTAAGATGAAAGAGTAAACAGAAAAAGACTAATGTGCCATTGATAGGTCAAGAAAGGAAGAGGCTTTAACAGAGCCCTTGTTTTCTACCTAAGTTTAAAAAGTAAAAATGAAACACTATATGGAGCATGAATAAGAGGCAACCCTGTGAACTGGAAGAGAGCCTAGAGAAGAGGATTAGAGAGCTCTCAGAGATGACAGAGAATCTTTGTAGGGACAAGAAATAGCAGGTTAAGAACAGCAAATAACAAAACATATATCCACACATTCAATGGCTGGCTTAGCCTTAGAAATAGCAAGTTGTCTGATCACCATGGGAGACTTGAAATTCTCAAGTGAGCAAAAATTTAGATCAAGTCTCTGAAGGAGTAAATGCTCAGACAAAGCATTATACAAGACTCAGAGTATTTATGTCCTAGAAAATCACACTCCCTCTTACTCTTAAGAAGAGGATCCCAGTGTATCCCAGGCAGCTTGTGAAAGAAGACTGATTCTTCAGATTCCCTGTTGTTGTCAGTTATCGTTGAATAGGCTGTGATTTATGGAGATCCTACATTGCCCAGTCCTGGGCCATCCTCAAAATTGTTGGTAAGCTCAAATCCACTGCTGTGGCCTTCAGAGTGTATTCTGAGTGCCTTCCAACCTAACAGACTCATGTTCCAGCACTGTACTGGACAATATTCTGTTGTGATCCATAAAGTTTTCATTGGCTAATTTTCAGAACTAGAATACCAGGCCTTTCTTCCTAGTCTGTCTCAGTCTGGAAGCTCTGCTGAAACCTGTCTATCATGGATGACTACAGGTATTTGAAATACCAATGGAATAGCTTCTAGCATCATAGTAACAGGCAAGCCACCAAAGTATGAAAAACTGACAGGCAGGTGGTAGATAGATTTCCTAAGAGTTCTAATTAAGACTTCTTAGGAAATTCTGACTAGAAATATCAGGAGTGAGGCCCAGTTGATTCTGACAGGTTTTGCTATGTGGGAATCAGTGCTTTAAATCAAGGACACTTTGAGCCTCTTTACTTCTCTTTTTGCATGCTCCTTGGATCCCTCCCATGCATCTGTCTTTCTGAAGAATAAACATGGATAATAAACTCACTGCTGTGGAGTAGGATCCGACTCATAGAGAACCCCCTTTGAGTGTCCGAGATGGTATCACTGTGGAAGTAGATTGCCTAGTCTTCCTTCTGAGAAGTGGCTGGTGGGTTTGAACCACCCTTCTGGTTAGTAGTCAAATGCCTTAGGCACTGTGCCACCAAATTTTCACATTTTCACCCAGGCTTTCTTCAGCAGGAGCACTTCATACTTCCTCATACAATTTTCACCTTAAGAGATTCTGGCCCACTCTGCACCCTTGGGAGGCGCTTCCAGGAGCCCTCAACTAACCACGCTCTGGACCCTGTCCTATACTCTCCCACAAGTGCTGCACTCTGCACCAACAAGTCTTCTGTCAGCTTCTTCTCCACACGTTTTGTGACTTCTTCCCTTCCATTTTCAAATATGAACCCCCATCATCCATAAAAGCAAAAGCAAAAGTCTTCTGGACCCTTTCTGCCACTGTCTTCTCTCTTCTTGGCCACCAACTTTCTCTTGTGAGGGATCTATGCATGACTCATTCCCTCCCAAACACTCTGCAGTTTGCCCTCTCTTTTCTTAAAATTACTTATTGCTGTCTCCAACAATGTTTTTCTCAAAAACAATTCAACCTTCTTCCTCCCTTAATGGCTTTGCAATACCCCCTCCACCTGCATCCATTTCTATTCAATTATTCTAAATTATCTTTCCAACATTACCCTCTCTCCTAAATTCTTCCACACATACTTAATGGGGAGTGTTCACCAAGGCAAGGCTCTGCTGGGTCTCAGCTCACTTTCCCCCTCAGTGAATTTATGTACTTCCCTGGTTTCATCCATCCCCGCATGCCAATGATTTCCAGATTTGTATCTCCCCAGCTCAGATCTCTCACATAGCTACAAGTTCCACTCTCAGACTGTCTTCAGGACATTCCTTTCTGATATCGCACCAACTCCTTCATGTAGCTCAAGCAGAAGCCATTATTTCCCCTCCTCAGTCAACCTCTATTTCCACTTTCCCCCCACTGCTGCCAGAAGTACTTCCATTCTCTAAGATCCTCAGGACTCCAACTTTTTAACAACCCTTCTTCTTATACCTCCCTCTATAGCCCTACTAGCTTTATGACTAAAATAACCCTTTGCTCCAAAATAACCATCACAACTTGTGATATGTTGCACAATTAGGTCATTCCTTCAAGTCTTGAAGTTCTTTCCTTTTTAAGTTTTTAAATTCCAAATACTATGTATGCTTAGTATGTGTGTGTGTATGTGTGTTGTTGTTGTTGTTGTGTGCCGTCAAGTCGGACCCGACTCATAGCGACCCCTCCTTGGGTTTCCAAGGCAGTATCACTACAGAAGTAGATGGCCCCATCTTCCTTCCGAGGAGTGGCTGGTGGGTTTGAACCGCCAACCATCTGGTTAGCAGTCAAGTGCCTTAGGCACTACGCTACCAGAGCTTCCTGTGTATGTGTACACAATATAAAAAAGAAAAAGTAAAAATCTCCTTCATCCTCCACAATAATCTGCGTGATTTTAAATAGAGTCAAACTCACTGTGATTGCCATTTACGTTTGGTGACTATCATTCCAGAGCTATATAGACAGATATGGTTGTAGTATGGATATATAAATACAGCTATAGATATAAACATGGATTTGTTGACTATCACTCTCATAACTAGATAGGTAGATAGAAGGACACATACATATGTACATACAGGCAGTCTCCAAGTTACAAATGAGATCTGCTACTAAGTGTGTCTTTAAGTTGAATTTGTAGGTAAGCCAGAATAAGTGCATATCGTTCTTATTTAGCCTTACTTTCATGCAAGAAAAGGAGCTCATGGTGCTACAGTTAAAGCAATTGAGCTGCTAACCAAAATGTCAGTGGTATGAACCCATCAGCCACCCCACAGAGAAAGATGAGGCAGTCTGCTTCCGTAAAGATTTACAGCCTTGGAAACCCTATAGGGTCTCTATAGGTTGGAATTAATTCCATGGCAGTGGGTTCTAGTACAAGACAAGGCTCAAAGCCTTTTCCATGGTTTAAAGGCTGCATGTACAGCAAGTGACGGCGAGTATGATGAAGAATTAGTTGCGGGTAGGGGTTGGTTCAGTCATTTCAAAGTGAGGATAAATTTACATAACATTGAAGGGCAAGTCAGAGTTGTCCTGTGAGTCGGATATTCATAACCCTGGAGATTTACTGTATATATAAATGCATGCACAGATACAAAGATTGGTACATGAATTTGGTCACTATCATTTTACAGCTATACAGGAATCGATATGGGTTTAGAGGTACAGGTATACACATAGATATGGATTTGATGACTATCATCCCAAAACCATACAGACAGACAGAATCAGAAATGTGGATTTGGTGACTGTCATTCTAGAATGAGATAGAGATAAAATTTTGATTTAATTTAGATGGAATCATATTATCCACACTATTCTGCACCTTGCTTTTATACTCAATATGATGGACATCTTTCAATCTGACCTCATTTTCTCTAATATTGGTATATGTTTCCCAAGCTTGCATATACCATAATTTAACCTAACAACTCCTCTACTGCTTAACATTTAGGGATCTTTCAATCTCTAAATGCTCACTGACAAAGGTCACTCCTTAAACCACTGACTATCAATTAATAAAACAAGAATCACTGTGGACTGGCAGCTGGACAAAGAGCAGAACTCAGAGCAGGTAGGCAGTGACATCAGGAGGACAGATCTTTCCTGACAATGGCAGTGTTGGCAATTATCACCATACAGCCTGTGCCTGAACACTTCCAGGGTTGGGCAATCATGAATTCTAGTAGGGATACTCAGTTATCATTATTGTGGTGACTGTAAAGATGCTTCCCTAAAGTTTCCCTCCCTTGGGCTTAATTCTGCTGAGGACCCAAAGTAGTAATACTCTTCAGATATCTAAAAACTGTATATGTAAGGCTTCTTTTCCTTAAGTTAAACATGTCTTCCTTCAGCAATTTCTATTGCTCTGAAAAAGGTTCAAGGTTACACTTTCCTGCTCACCTTGCTTCAGCTATCAATTGTCAATGTCCCTCTAACAGCTGATTCCCAGCACTGAGCACCTGGGGGAGGTATAACCTGACTGGCAAAGAATGGACTGCTGTGGCCACCTGCCCTTCTGCAGTGTCACCTGATATGAATAGGACAAGATTCCTGCCCTGGGTCACTTCATGTTGGACAAGCCAACAGGGCAGCTGTAAAACTGCTTAGTAACCTGGTTCATTCCCAGATTTGCCCACATATTCTCTGAATCAGCCTTGCTTTGAGTCTGCACTTAAGACCCTCAGGCATAAAATAGAAGAGTGGATAAGAGTCCTGAGAGGGAAGCCACATTGCCTGGGTTCAAATCCTAACTTAAATGCTGACCAGCCATGGAATTTTACACAAATCACTTACTCTTCACGTTGTTATGATGAAATATTATTTCCTTCATACATAAGGTTGTTGTGTGCCATAGATGTAGAGCATTCAGGACAGCACATAAGAAGCACACAATTTTAAAACTTTTATTTATAGGTACATTAGCACTATGACCAAAAGTTAAAGGTAGAAAAAATCTCACATGGCAGAATAAATAAGAAGACCTATGTACCAAGCTCACCCCAAGGCACCTTGGAAGAAAGGCCTGGCAATCTACTTCCAAATAACCTGCCACTGAAAACCTGATGGAGCAGAGCTCTACTCTGACACACAGGGGGTTACCATGAGTCAGAATCAATGTGATGGTAGCTGCTTTGGCTATAGACCATACCACCTTGGGAATATTTTCCTTTTCATGTGAAGAGATAGGAGTTAAGATAGGTGTTTTATATATTCAACTGACTGAAAGATAAGTAAAAATGAGATTCAGTGTCAGTTTTAGATGACAACTTTTTTAAAGTGGTGTAGTGCCTAAGGCATCTGATTACTAACCAGAAGGCTGGTGGTTCAAACCCACCAGCCACTCTCAGAAGGAAGATTGGGCAATCTACTTCTGTAGTGATACTGCCTTGGAAACCCAAGGAGGGGTCACTATGAGTCGGGATCTACTCGACAGCAGTGAGTTTGGTTTTGGTATAAGCAAAGCTACATTAGTGGTTATGGTCACACCCAAACTAGCAACCTCAGCATTTCAGTGACAAGTAATATTTTCCTGATTAAGAAGAATCAAGGCTTTGTAGGGTTTTCTCACACTTTCTAAGCGCACTAAACTTTCCTTCCATTTTACCTTGGATTTTCACCCTCTCATTTCACTACCAAGACCAAACCAAACCCACTGCCACTAAATCCATTCCAACTCACAGCAGTATCCAAGGCTGTAAACCTTTACGGAAGCAGACTGAGTCACCCTTCTTCCACGGAGCAACTGGTGGGTTCAAACCTCCAACCTTTAGTTTCCAGCTAAATGCCTTATCACAGGCCACCTGAGCTCCCATTTCACTATAGTAAAAAAAAAAAAAAAGTTTTGTTTCATCTGTTATCTTTATCTTCACTTACTGCCCTCTTCTTCCCATATCTTTCTACCTCAGCCTCCCCTCAGCTGCGTCTTCTATTTCTTCACCAGGTACTCACTGAAAACCAAACTTCCCTTCCCAATACCACCCACATGCACACACTATCCAGGCATCCTCTCCATTAATTACAGTGGTCCTCCCAAGAACATATTTAAATCCAAGATCTTTCAACAGTGTAAAATAGTTGTCCAACTTAAGCCACTACAAAGTAAACTGTGAGATAGGAAGTATTTCCTAAGCTCAGTTCTATAACAACAAAGCCTTTTTCTCTATTGGTTTAAAGGTGTGATGGAGCTGACAACAGGGGAAAAAATAACAAACAATGTATGTTTATGATACAATTTATTAAACTTCTCCCATGGATCACCTACATCATTTGATAGTCACAGCAACCCCTTAATGTAGACATTATGAAATCATTTCACAGATGAGGAATCAGGCTCAGAAAGTTTAAATAGTTTGTCCAAGATCATAGGCTTAATAAATAGTAGCTTTGGGTCTAGACCAACCCCCTCTGTCAGTTTGTCATACTATGGTGGCTTGCGTGTGCCTATGAAGTTACATGCTACCAGTATTTCAAATACCAGCAGGGTCACTCACAATGGGCAGATTTCAGCAGGAGCTCTGGTGGCATAGTGCCTAAGGCACTTGACTGCGAACCAGAAGACTGCACCAGCCACTCCTCAGAAAAAAGATTGGGCTATCTACTTCCGTTATGACACTGCCTTGAAAACCCAAGGAAGAGTCGCATGAGTCGGATCTGACTCCACGGCAGTGATTTTGTTTTTTTTGGGTACAGACTAAGACAGACTAGGGAGAAAGGCCTGGGGATTTACTTTCAAAAATTAGCCACTTAAAAGTTTATGCATCACAACAGAACACTGACTCACTTGCTTAGGACACATCATCAGGAGCGACCAGTCACTGGAGGAGGACATCAAGTTTGGTCAAGGACAGGGTCAACGGGAACACGGAAGACCCTCAGCAAGATGGACTGCCAGACAGCCACCACAAAGGACTAGAATATGCCGGTGATCATCAGAATGATGTACTACTGGGCAACATTTTGTTCTGTTGTAATAAGATACCATGAGTAGAAGACAACTCAAAGGTAGTTAACTACCTATCTACCTAGTTCTAGAATCCAGCTCTTCATACTCCTATTCCTGTGTTCTTACCACTGTACCACCAAGCAGGTGATTGAGCAGGACACACCACAGAAGGCAACCCAAATATTTGTCTCACAGCCTGGTTCTGAAATTCTGTATATTTTATATAGCTGCTATTGTTGTTGTTATGTGCCGTCGAGTCGGCCCCGACTCATAG
>NW_006921599.1:19118413-19141527 GCF_000298275.1 Orycteropus afer afer
GTGGGGCTGGCACGGGATCGGGCAGTGTTTCATTCTGCTGTGCATGGGGTCGCTATGAGTCGGAAACGACTCGACGGCACTTAACAACAACAACAAGTTCAGTGAGATAAACACATATAGAGTTTTGTTTGGGAGTGGCTCTGTTGTTTAATTTTATGTGGAAAGAAGTATTTATTTTATTACCTTAACTCATGAGGAGGAGCATAAAGATTCAGGTAGACCAAAACGTCCTTTATCTCTTTGCTCAAAGTGACCTAGGATGCATGCAAATAGTTTAATAAATTGAACTTTGAAACAAAAAGTAAATCTAAAGTACAAACATACAGCAGAACAATTTCACGTTATCTTTCCACTCTTCTAAGAAATTCTCTTAGAAAAACACTATTCTCCACTTTCATTTCCAGCAATATAAAGAACTTAGTGTTCACAGATACAGTACAACTTGATGTTGACTTGATTACTTGGCTCAAGTAGATTCCTCCAATATAAAGTCAGCCCCTCCCTTTCCATATCCATCCCACACTTAAGGAGTAGGGATTTATGTATCCCTTCCTTAAGATGGAGAATCTACATAAATTATTTGGAATTCTTCCGCAGAGAGCTTTGTGTATTCTCCTTCATTTATTTATTTAATCATTTATTTATATCAGTATATCCTCATGAACATTTATTTTATACTTTGCAATATTATAATTCATACTTCATTTATTTTCTTGCTCAAATTGTTCCAGTTTTTGTCACTACGGTCTCTTTCAATAGGTTCCTGTGTCCTGTTGACGTGTTCCATCATTATGAGTTTATCTTTTGTTTTATTTTTCAACACATCCTTACTTTCTGGCACTATAAGATGCTTCAGGCTCATTATGTATCATTTCTGCTCTAGACCTAGAATCAGCCATTTCTCTAAGGAGCCCTGATTCCTTTTCCTGGAAAATTATATTAGAACCAAAATCTAAGTACTGGGTGTGCTTGCTGCTTATAGAATATCATTGCTTGTAGATGCTCCCACCTGACAAAGCAAGGAAATATCTATGTGTATTCTAACCTTTGTATGTTAGTTTCATCAGGCTGTCATAACAAAGTGTCATAAACTGGGTGGCTTATAAGAACAGAAATTTATTCTCTCACAGTTCTAGAGGCTAGATGTCCCAAATCTGAGTGTTAGCCATGTTGATTTCTTCTAAGGGCTCTGAGGGAGAATCTGTTTCATGCCTCTCTCCTAGCTTCTGGTGACTGTCAGCAATCCTTGGTGTTCCTTGTCTTTTAGATACATCACTCCATCTCTGCCTCCATTTCCACATGACCATCCTCTGTGTATGTGTGTGTGCATGTGTCTTCTCCTATTTTATAAAGACACCATTCATATTTGATTAGGACCCACTCTAGTCTGACTTCATATTAACTTAACTGGTAATATCTTCAAAGAACCTATTTCCAAGGTCATGTTCACAGGTACCAGGGGTTAGGACTTCAACATGTTTTTTGAAGGGATACAATTCAATCTGTAACACTGTATTTACATATATCCATTAATATTTCTACAAAGTCCGGGTGGTGCAATGTTTAAGTGCTTGGCTGCTAACCTAAAGGTCAGCAGTTTGAACCTACCAGCCACTCCACAGAAGATGTGGCAGTTCACTTCTATAAAGATTATAGACTTGGAAACCCTATGGAGCAGCTCTATTCTGTTCTATAAGGTCACTATGAATCAGAATTGACTCAATGCCAGTGGGTTTTATCATTTTTTTCCTTAATAAATATTTCTATATGTAACTACCTGTATCACTATTAAGCTATACATGAGTTCATATTGATGTGCTGGTGATTGGAATGTGTACCTTAATTGGTGGGAAAGTAAGAGAATTCCTCAGAAGTCAGAATGTAGGAAAGCAGAAATCAGATAGGCAAGCAGCCCAAGGCGTGCATTTGCGTGGGGCATACACACATCCAGGGGGCCTAAAACCTGGAGACAGGAGACAAAGCAAGTTGAGAAAGGAGAGGTAGGAAGAAGACTGCATAAAGCTAAGACACTTTCTTAAAGCCAGGACCTCTCCAAGCCTTTGAAAGGCAACATCTTAATAAAGAAAAAGCCCTCCCCACAGTGGGAGACAGTGGGATGTGTACTTACATTGGCCTCGACTCTGGATGGAGAGACGAAAGATGAAAAAACTTCCCTGACAAAGACAGTTTGGGGATTTGGTGATCAAAAAAATCCCAGGTAGGCAATGCAATATAAATGGACCTGAATTGGTAGTGCCTGGCAGAAGTAACCTAAAATCTGTCTGAAGAATCACATTTAAATCCAACTCTCAAAACACTCCCAAAGACAAAGCATAACACAGCATTAAGTGCCCAACCAAAAATCACCAATGGCCCATGAAAATATAATTTCTAAGTGAAGGAAGCAAATCACAAAGGCTGTACATATTGTGTGATTTCATTTATATGAAATAACCAAAATAGGTAGTTATCTTTTATATAAAATGTTCAGAATAGGCAAGGTTACACAGACATAAGTAGATTAGTAGTTGCCTAAGGATATGAGTGGGAACACAGTCACAGAAATGGGTCCTTCCATAAAGGAGACAGGTTCGATTCCTGGCCAATGCAGCTCAGCACAGCCACCACCCATGTATCAGCAGTGGCTTGTTCATTGCCACTCATGCTGAACGTAAGGAGCTCTGGTGAAATAGTAGTTAAAGCACTCAGCTGCTAACCAAAAGGTCAATGGTTCAAACCCACCAGTTGCTTTGCAGAATAAAAAATCTGCAAGAGTCTCCTTTCATAAAGATTTACAGCCTTGGAAACCCTATGAGGCACTTGTGAACAAGTTTAATGGAGCTGTCATACTAAGAGACTAGAGAGAAAGGCCTGGATGTCTGTTTGCCACAACCAGCCAATTCCAACCCTATGAATCACAAAGGTCCAATATGCAGCCAACCACAGGAGTAGCACAGGACCGGATAGGGTTTTGTTCTGTTGTACACAGTTATCATGAGTCAGGGACCAACTCAATGGCAGCTAAGAAGAAGAAGAAAGTCAGAGGGGAAAGACACCAGAAGGACAGGGAGTAAGTGCACATAGTTATAGGATTTCTTCTGAGGGAATAAAATAAGACTATGGTGATGGC
Source organism: Orycteropus afer afer (assembly GCF_000298275.1). Taxonomy (NCBI): domain Eukaryota; kingdom Metazoa; phylum Chordata; class Mammalia; order Tubulidentata; family Orycteropodidae; genus Orycteropus; species Orycteropus afer. The sequence goes on from NW_006921599.1 coordinate 19,121,544, forward strand.
TACATAACTCTATGCATGTGATTTAAAAAAGAAAGAAAAAACCCACTGAATTGAACACTTTAAATGGATGAATTATGATAAATGAATTATATCTCAATAAAACTGTTTTAAAAAAAAAAATTACTGAAGACGCTCAATGGGATGCTGGAACACAAAGAGAACACTAATAACAACAAAAAAAAAAATTGGTAAAAATCTAAATAAAGTCTGGAGTTGATTTAATAATTTTGTACCAATAGCGGTTCAAACCCACCAGCCACTCCTCGGAAGGAAGATGGGGCAATCTACTTCCATAGTGATACTGCCTCGGAAACCCAAGGAGGGGTCGCTATGAGTCGGGTCCGACTTGACGGCACATAACAACAACAACATTGGTTTCTTAGTTTGTCAGATGTGCCCTGGTTATGTAAAATGTTGATAACAGAGAAAAACTGGAATGAAACACATATGAGACTTTTTGTCTTATCTTTACAACTTTTCTGTAAATCTATAATTATTCAAATATATATATATTTAAGAAAAAACACATAACTGTATTATTACCCATCTATTATGAAACATTCTTTAAAGACATGCAAGCTGTCTCTTGGCACAATCTCGGTACTCTCACTTAAGCTACCTACCCTTACCATGTGCCATGAATGAAGTTCATTCAAATTCATGGCAACCTCTTATGTGTCAGACTAGAACTGTGCTCCATAAGGTTTTCAATGGCTGATTTTTCTGAAGTGAAACACCAGAGCTTTCTTTTGAGGCACCTCTGGTAGACTTCACTTCAGCTAAAGAGGATTAATTACAAACTAATTGAACAGAGGTACTCTCCAGAGGCTACCAACTTCAAGATCTGCTTCAGAAAATGAGATGCATTAGTGGACTATGTCACTATGCCTAACTAGCATTTTAAGGTCTTCACTGTTGTTGTTGTTATGTGCTGTCGAGTCGGCTCCGACTCATAGCCACCTGATGTACAACACAACAAAACACTGTCCAGTCCTGTGACAGCCTCATGATCCCTACTATACTTGAGCCCATCACTGCAGCCACCATGTCAATCCATCTTGTTGAGGGCCTTCACCTTTTCTGTTGACCCTACACTTTACCAAGCATGACATCCTTCTCCAGAGAATGGTCCTTTCTGACAACATGACCAAAATAGGTGAGTTGAAGTCTGGCCATTCTCAATCTAAAGGAGCATTCCAGCTGTGCTTCTTCCAGGACAGATTTGTTAGTTCTTTTAGCAGTCCACGATACTTCCAGTATTCTTCACCAACACCACAACTCAAAGCCATCAACTCTTCTTTGACCTTCCTTATTCATTGTCCAGCTCTCACATGCATATGAGGCGATTGAAAATACCACAGCTTGGGTTAAGCGCCTCTTAGTCTTCAAGGAGATACCTTTGCTCTTCAGTACATGAAAGAGGTCTTTTGCAACAGATTTGCCCAGTGCAATACATCTCTTGATGTCTTGACTGCTGTTTCCATTGACATTGATCGTAGAACCAAGTAATATGAAGTCCTTGACAACTTCAATCATTTTTCCATTTATTGTGCTGCTTATTGGTGCAGTTGTGAGGATTTTTGTTTTATATTGAGGTGTAATCCATACTGCAGACTGTAGTCTTTAATCTTCATCAGTAAGTCATCCTCACTTTCAGCAAGCAAAGTTCTGTCGTCTACATATCTCAGGTTGTTAATAAGCCTTCCTCTAATCCTGATGCCACATTCTTCTTCATATAGTCCAGCTTCTCGGATTATTTGCTCAGCATACAAATTAAGTACATATGGTAAAAACATACAACTCTGATGCACTCCCTTCCTGATTTTAAATCATGCAGCATCCCCTTCTTCTGTTCAAACAACATCCTCCTGGTTTATATAAAGGTTCCTCATGAGCACAATCAAGTGTTCTGGAATTCTCATTCTCCTCAATGTTATCCACAATTTTTTATGATCCCCATAATCAAATGCTGTTCCATAGTCAATAAAACACAAGTAAACATCTTTCTGGTATTCTTTGTTTTGAGCCAAGATCCATCTGACATCAGCTATAATATCCCTCACTCCACGTCCCCTTCTGAATCCAGCTTGCATTTCTGGAAGTTCTCTGTCGTTATATTATTGCAACTGTTTTTGTATTATCTTCAGTAAGATTTTACTTGTGTGTGATATCAATCATATTATTCAGTAATTTCCACATTCTGTGGGATCTCCTTTCCTTGGAATGTGTACAAATATGAATCTCTTCCAGTCAGTTAGCCAGGTAGCTGTCTTCCATATCTCTTGGCATAGCCAAGTGAATGTCTCCAGTACAGTATCTGTTTGTTGAAAAATCTCAATAGGTATTCCATCAATTCCCAGAGCCTTGTTTTTTGCCAATCCCTTCAGTGCAGCTGCAACTTCTTCCTTCAATACCATTGGTTCTTGATTATATGCCACCTCCTGAAATGGAAGAACATCAACCAATTCTTTCTGGTACCACAGTGACTCTGTATATTCCTTCCATCTTCTTTTGAAGTTTCCTGCCTCATTCAACATATGTCCCATGGAATCTTTCAATACTGCAATTCGAGGCTTTAATTTTTTCCTCAGTTCTTTCAGCCTGAGAAATGCTGAACATGTTCTTCCCTTTTGGTTATCTAACTCCAGGTCTTTGCACACTTCATTATAATATGACTTTGTCTTCTCAAGCTGCTCTTTGAAATCTTCTGTTCACCTCTTCTATCCTGTCGATTCTTCCATTTGCTTTAGCTACTCTCCATTCAAGGGCAAGTTTCAGAATCTCTTCTGACATTTATTTTGGTCTTTTCTTCCTTTCCTGTCTTTTTAATTACCTTTTGCTTTCTTCATGGATGATGTTCTTGATGTCATCCCACAATTCCTCTGGTTTTTGGTCACTGGTGTTCAATGCATCAAATCTATTCTTAGATGGTCTCTAAATTCAGGAGGGATATAATCAAGGTCATATTTTGGCTCTTGTAGACTTCTCTTAATTGTCTTCAGCTTCAACTTGAACGTAGACTTCTCTTAATTGTCTTCAGCTTCAACTTGAACTTGCATATGAGCCACTGATGGTCTGTTCCACAGTCAGCTCCTGGCCTTGTTTTAGCTAAGATACTGAGCTTCTCCATCACCTCTGCCACAGATGCAATCAATCTGATTCCTGTGTACTCCATCTGGTGAAGCCCAGATGTGTAGCTGCCATTTGTGTTGCCGAAAAAAGGTATTTGCAATGAATAAGTCATTGCTCTTGCAAAATTCTGTCATGAGAACTCCAATGTTATTTCTATCATCAAGGCCATATTTTCCAACTACTGGTGATTCTTCTTTGTTTCCAACTTTTGCATTTCAATCATTAATGATAATTAACACATCTTGATTTCATGCTGAGTCAATTTCATACTGTAGAAGTTGATAAAAATCTTCAATTTACTCATGTTTGGCTTTGGTGGTTAGTGCATAAATTTGAATAATGGTAGTATTAACTGGTCTTCCTCGTAGATGTATGGATATTATTCTAACACTGACAGCATTGTACTTCAGCATAGATCTTGATACATTCTTTGTGATGATGAATGCCATGCCATTCTTCTTCGTCATTCCCCACATAGTAGATCATAATGATCATCTGATTCAAAACAGCCAAAACCAACCCATTTCAGCTCACTAATTCCTAGGATATCGATCTTTGTGCATTCCATTTCATTTTTGACAACTTCCAATTTTCCTAGATTCATACTTCGTACATTTCATGTTCTGATTATTAATGGATGTTTGCAGCCGTTTCTTCTCATCTTGAGACGTGCCACATCAGCAAATGGAGATCTCGAAAACTTTATTCTATCCACATCGTTAAGGTCAGCTCTACTCTGAGGAGAAAGATCTTCTCCAGTCATGTTTTGAGTAACTCCTGACCTGACGGGCTCATCTTCTGGCACTATATTACAGTATTTCAGGGCTATTCATAAAGTTTTCCAGTAATATATCAGACAGTGTTTCACTGCTATTCATAAGATTTTCACTGGCCAATTCTTTGAAAACTGGATGGCCTCTTCCTTCTTCAGAGTCTATCTTATTCTGGAAGCTCTGCTGAAACCTGTCCACCATGAGTAACCCTGCTGGTATTTGAAACACCAGTGGCATAGCCTCCAGCCTCACAGCACCACTCAAGTCACCATGGTGTACCAAACAGACAAACAAGTTTGTCTTCCTTAGTTGTTCCAAACTACTCTACTTATTTCCTTGTCTTCCCCACCCCGCTCACTTATCTGGCCTGCCCTCCCCTTACCCCGGGGATGCTCCATGCACACAGACACCTGCCTTCTGCTGGTCCTGGGCTGGCTTACTGTGGTCTGCTCCCCAGGCGCTTGCTCCACACACACAGACACTTGCCTTCCAGTGGTCCCAGGCTGGCTTACTCACTGATGGCAGTTCCATAATCCTGTGGCTTTTCCCATTCTTAGTCAACTCTTTCAGTTACTTAAATTCATTTATTTTTATTTAAACAATCTTCAGCCTTGTTGTTCTTATAACCACTTCTGTTCTTTTCTAGTTTCTCCAATTCTCCCAGAAACTTTGTAACATGGAACTAAATCTAGACATATATTATTGCAATGAATGTTGGAAGGTTGCCAAGTACACAAAAGATGGTTTTCCAGTTCTCATAAAAGTCTTAAGTGGTCAATTTCCAGCTCATTTTACAGCCTACTACCTGCTTTAAATTCTCTCTGCAGTTTCAGCTGGCCCAGGTACACAGCCATACTCCATTATTTGTTATTATGATGTAAGAGAGTCCTACTCATTATCTTGATGAAATCACAGCCTCATTTTATTCTTTTTTGAAACTAAGATAACAAAACTGGTCATCAGATAAAGATATATATATATATACATAATATATACATAAACACCCTTAACTAAGTCAGTGAAAAGATAAACATAGACATCAACTGAAGTTTTGCAACTTAGTAAAGCTAGCTACAAACCTGAGGTAAATGTTAACTCAATAAGGCTGAGATTACAAAAATAAGTATGTTAGTCTTCTCCTAAGGCCTTTTTGCAAACCCCATCCCCAGACCCCATGCAGATCCATACTTCAAAAACCTTCTTTTTTTGTCCTTTGCTCCAAAATTTGTATAAAATCCTTTGGTGAATATAATTCCAAGTAAATATTGATTTATTTTCCTTTTGTTAACTGCAGGTACATTAACACTTAGTGTTTCTGACAAAATGGGCAATTATCTTTTAGAATGGAGCAGGAAGGCTAAACACCTCAACAGCCCAGTTGTTGCTGTTGTTAGCTGCTTTAATGGAGTTATCCCAGACTCAGGGCCACATCACACACAAGGAGATGAGACAATTGTCATCCACAGGTTTTTTTTGTTTTGTTTTAATTTTATTGTGCTTTAGGTGCAAAGTTACAGAGCAAAATTTGTTTTACACTCAACAGTTCATGTGCATTGATTTCACACCCCGATTACCATCCCCCACCATAACAAACTCTCTTCCTCTCCTGTCCCTATGACTACCCCCTCCCTGTGCCCTTCTTAACTATGCACTCCTGTCTGTCCAGCTTTTCCTCTATATGAATGCTGTCCTTCTGGTGGCCCTATGGCTGACTGCTCTAAGGGGTCTATCTCTCTAGAGTAGGTTGGTGCATTGCCCTGGGGTACATGTTCTGCATCTAAGACTTTCTACTGTTGGGCTGAGAGCCAATTCACAGGAGTAAGTCTAATTCTAAGCCCAATGGGTAACCTGGGGCCATAGTCTTGGGGTTCCACCAGACTCTATGTGGTCAGTAATTCTGGTCATTTTTGTGTTTTTGGATTTTGTTCCACATTTTTCCATAAGGGTTTTCACTGTCTGACTTTCCAGAAGTAGATCATCAGGTCTTTCCTCCTAGGCTGTCTTAGCCTGGAAGCTCCGCTGAAACCTGTCCAGCATCATAGCAACACACGAGCCTCCACTGACAGATGTGTGGTAGCTGCCCATGAGGACTAGAACCCACGTCTCTCTCACATGGGAGGCCTCTCACATGGAAGGAGAGAATTCTACCACTGAAACACCACTGCCCCCTCAACAACTCTAGTAGACAAAAAAAAAGAAAAAAATGTGGAAGCTCTTCTTCATCTTCTTTCCAGAGTGAAGCACTCAAGTTCCTCAGGCATTCTGACCTTGATGTTACTGAGAAGGTGAAAGAAGGCAGAAGATGCTACAAATGTCAATTCACTTTAGTCAGCATGCACTAAAATGCACATACTGCATTTAGAGAAATAAGAATGTAAAATATACAGGTACAATTCTTCTAGGTAAGTTCACTGAACTTAAGAATAAAGCACCTTGGTTTACAGTCTTTTCCTTCAAAAAGTATTCCTTTACAATCTAAAGCCAAACCTTCTCTGCTGCCATTGAAGATCCTGTAGTCACAGAATTCTAGAGCTGAATAGATGTCAAAAAGCAGCAAATGGGAACACTGAGGATCCCAGGGAAATGTCATTGCACAAGGCTAGCCAGAGGTAGAGCCAGTTTCATCCCTGATGCGGAGGGGGATGTGGAAATCTTTGATGTTCTTATACCTACGTCCTGAGTGTACTTCTTTGCATCTGTGGGGAAAACTAGAAACAAACCCAGTCTTCTGCCTCCCTAAGTTCAGTGCTCTTTCCCTTGCATTTCCCACCGTGACCATAGTTGGTGATTACATGAGACAGCACCAAGAAGGAAAGACCACCCTCCATAACCTCTCACCCACCAATAACAAGCAATTCGTGTTTGCACCCCCCCCAAAAAAAAAAAAAAAACACTGCCATTGAGTCGTTTCTGACTCATAGTGACCCTACTGGATTTCTGAGGCTGTAAATCTTTACGGAAGTAGATCACCCATTCTTCCTTCCATGGAGCAATTGGTGGGTTTGAACCACTGACCTTCAGGTTAGCAGTCAAGTGCCTTATCTACTACACCACCAGAGCCCCTCAGTGTTGCCAAAGGGCAAGGCAATTCCTGAAAGAATAGAAATAGAACTTTCAGAAAACAAAGAAAGGCAAATGTTGCTAAAAAACAATCTCTTTGCCTTTGAGTCAACTCTGACTCATGGAGACCCAACATGTGTTAGAGTAGAACTATGCTCCATTCATTAAGTTTTCAATGGGGTCCTTGTGGTACCATAGTTAAAGTACTCAGCTACTAACCAAAAGTTCAGCAGTTTGAACCCAGCAGCTGTTTTGTGGAAGAAAATCTGCTTCCATAAAGACTACAGCCTTGGAAACCCTATAAGGCAGTTCTACCTTGTCCTTTAGGGTCACTATGAGTCAGAATCAAGTCACCAGCAATGGGTTTGGTATTTTTGGAATCCAATTAAGTAAGAGCACCAGGCCTTTCCTCTGCAGAGCCACTCAGTGAATTCAAATTGCCAACCTTTCAGTTAGTAGCCCAGTGCAACAATTTGTGCTGCCCAGGGATCTCTCAACTGTTGTTTGAGCTCTGTAGATGCAGATCAAGTCCTAATATACACTGTTAAGTTTAAACAAACAAAAGCAAGGCGCAGAAGAATTGTATATTATCACTTTGTGTCAGAAAGCAGAGAAAAAGATGCTGTGTACATGTATACACAGATGTCTAAGGATGCCACTATGGCTGCAAGTGGGGAGGAGGACTGGACAGCTGGGAAACTGGACACAAGGGAAAAGGGAGACTGGCCTTGTAAATGCATATGATACTTATTCAGAAAACTTTATTTTTAATACCTATATATATATATATATAAATAATACATAAAGAATAAAAAATATTGCCACAAGGTGGGAGGATAGGGAGTTGTGGGAGGGAATTTTATGAACAAAGAAACCTGAATCTAGTGACACTCGAGTTAAACCATTTCACAAAATTTCATAAAACTACTATTAAACTTAGTGGTTACTTTTAGGCCTAGCACCCTCTTGCTGTTACTTCTGCTGATGTGATCTGTTTCAAGTTACAGCTACATAATCATCAATGAAACAAAAGTTGGAAAGCACTTCCTGTATTTTTTTCATTTTAACCACTTGTTTGAATAAGAGTTTAGAAAATCCCAAACAAAAACTTTTCAAAGGTACACCCCTGTTCTTTTTCAAATTAGATTAAAGTCTCTGTGTTATTCTGATAAATAAACCTGAGGCCAGATTGTTCATATTAATATGATGTGAAATCCCCAACAGTATCAACCCAGGAATCTTAATTCAACACACTAGCAGATTTTCAAAACTGTACCTCAAAGCAGATCAATATTACTAATGCATAAAAAAAGATTAACCCCTGATAACTTTCAAAAGTTACAAGCAGAGCTCCACTATTAAAAGGAATTTGGTAAATGATTTACCAAGTGCACATTTTTTGGATAACTTGAAAAACAGATTACATATGAGTTAATAAGTTAGTTCATATTTTGCACATGGTCATATTTCTTAAGCCCAAAGGAATACAGCCTTTTAGTAAAGTACTTTTCAAACCAGTACAAACCATTTTAAGTTACTTTTCCCACTTCCCTTGGACTACCCTAACAAAACTACCAGAAATTGTTATTAATAAGTCTATAGCAACTTTTCCTTTTATCTCATTGATAAAAAGCATTGACTTACTTAAAATAGAAGTCCTCGGAAAAGCACACAACCAAAGACTGTCTCTAAATCACACACTGAATTATTTTTTACAAGTTTCTGACACAAAATATATTTGCAGACTGTATTTCCTTAGACATAATTTTTTCATGGAATTTTTCTTTGAAAATGTAATTCTAAGGCCATGAAGTTGAATTCTTGCAGTACTTGGCTATATGACATATTTTCTAGTTGCAGTACAATTTTAAACTTCTAGAGGAAACTTCCACTCACACAAATATGACAGAACTGGTCTAAAAAATATTTATATTTGCATTTATGACTGCAAGTGATGAGTATATCGACTCCAAAGAAAAACTGGAATGGAGTATGTTATATTCAAACAACCCAGAATACAACACTTAACTATCAGCAACTATAGGAGTCCCTGTCTGGCACAAGGGGTCAGCATGTTCATTTACCAAACAAAAAAATCAAGTGTTCAAATACACCCAGAAGCACCTTGAAAGAAAGGCCTGGTGATCTACTCCTAAACGAGTATGGAACACATTTCTACCGCAGCAACATGGAGTACTGTGAGTCAGAGTCAACTCAACGGCAGCTGGTTTGGTATTAGTTTTTATCAGCAACTGAACCATTAATTAATCTTCAAACTATAAATTAGACCTAATAATCTCTAAGGCAATTTCCAAGTAAGAAACAGGCCTAACTATTCAAATGGGGGGAAAAAAAACCTGGTTCCCGATATTTTCTTAATTTAGTTATTCACTCCAACCCAAAGATATAGATAAAATTCCCATTTTCAGTTCAATAAACATTTATTTAGTTCCTACACTATATCAATTATAAACAGCTCTGGCGGTGTGGCGGTTAAAGCATCTGGCTACTAAGCAAAAGGTTAGGAGTTCGAAGCCACCAGCCACTGTGTGAGAGGAAGATGAGGCAGTCTGGTTTCATGAAGATTTACGGCCTTGGAAACCCTATGGGCCAGTTCTACTCTGTCCCTTAGGGTCAACTATTAGTCAGAATTGACTCAGTGGCAGTGAATTTGATTTTTTTGTTTTTGTTTTTGTTCTAATACCAAGATGACTAACAGTCAGTGGAACTATGGAAAACAGTATGGCACTTCCTCAAAAAGCTAGAAATATTTCATGATCCAGCAATCCTACTCTTAGGTATATATCCGAGAGATCAAACAGCAGTGTCAGGAACAGACATATGCACAGCTATGTTCATTGCAGCATTATTCACAATAACAAAAGGATGGAAAGAACGTAAGTGCTTATCAGTGGATGAATAGATAAACAAAACATAATATATACATACAATGGAATACTATACAGCTGTAAAGAATAATGATGGTTCTGCAAAACATCTTTTAACATGGATGAATCTGGACATCTTTATGCTGAGTTAAATGCCAAGCACAAAAGGACAAATATTGTATGATACCACTTCTATAAAAAAATATGTGGTAGTTAAATTTGTATGTCAACTTGGCTGGGCCTGGTTGAGTGGCTGGGCAGCTGGTGGTAGTTATTCCCCATGATGAGACCGAAAATCAACTCCATGGTGGGATCTACCACAAGCAGGTGAGTAGCTAGCTGCCTTTGGGATGTGGTCTGCTTCCATATATAAGGAGAAGCCTTGGGGATAGTCTCTAGCTTATGGCACATTTGGACCCTGCATGTAGCCATGTCGTTGTTCAGCAGCTTGCCATGCTCTGCCGAGCTTAGGACTTACAATGGACTTAAATTAATGGCCTGCCATGTGGTTTGGTAACATTGGGACTGTGCCTTTTTACTTGTCAACCTTGAGTTTATCCACCTCAGCAGACAGCAGCTATCTGAGTGAAGAAATGCCCCTAGCTCCAGTGGGCTGGGAGCAGGAGGCAGAGCTGGACCCCAAGGTTGAGGGGCTTTCACCCAGCCCCTAGAGCTGGCACTTTTAACTTGGACTTAAAGCCTCCAAACTGATAGAATAAACTCCTGTTTGTTAAGGCTATCCCATTTGTGGTATATTCCTATCAGAGAGGCACTAGGTAACCAAAACAGAATACATACACAAATTAATGTTCTTTGGTGGTTACCAGGAATAGGAAGAGGGAGAAAAAAAATCACTCTCAAGACAGTAGGCACTTACTATTTTTGGCGATGGGAAAGGCATACCAAATGTGGGCCAAGTATGCACAAGCTAACCAATGTAAATTATGAAAATAAGAAAAACACGCAATTAAGTGTCCTTATACCAAAAAACCAAACTCATTGTCATAGAGTTGGATCCGAGTCATAGCAACCCCTCCTTGGGTTTCCAAGGTGATATCACTATGGAAGTAGATTGCCCAATCTTCTTTCTGAGGAGTGGCTGGTGGATTTGAACCGCCAGCCTTCGGGTTAGCAGTCAAATGCCTTAGGCATTATCCCACCAGAGCTCCCAAAGGTCCTTAATGGAAAAGCAATAAGGACCTGATGTGTATAGCAAGGTGTATGTGTATTTTTATGTATGCAAATATAGGTGTATCTGTAGGCACAGACAGATATACATGTTTGTGTGTTGCACACCTATGTTCATACACATAATAAAGCACATAGGGGCACAATCACAGATACCTCTTAGACATAACCAAACACCTCATAGGATTGGTTTACTGTGTTTGAAGACCTAGGACCACAGTCTCATGGGACAGCTTGGTCAATTAGCAGAACACAGTCTTTAAAGTTTATATTCTACATCCTAGTATAGTTAGTAGCATCTGGGGCTGCCATAGAGGCAGGGAGGCACCATCTTCTGACCTCTACTAACTCCACAAGAGGAAGACAGAATCACCATCAGTAGCCCAAGGCCTATTCCTGCCAGGCCAGACATGCTGCCCTTTCACCAACCCTGACAACAACCGTTCCTCCCAAAGCATCCACCACCTCTCTGCTGGGTTCGATAATTCACTGGAGTGGCCACACAAAACTCACAGATTATGGGGTTTCTTAGGCAAGCAGCAGGCTATAATTCAAGTTCAGAAATGTATTCAGTCTCTCACAGCCAACTGTTTCACTCAACAGCCAGCAGTCTCTCTGTCAGCAGCCTGTGTTTCTCATGTCTCTCTCTCAGCACCATGTGTCTCTAGCGTCTCTCTCTAAGCAAGTGCGTGTCTCTCAGGAGCAAGTTTCTCTCAGCAGCACGTCTCTCAACCAGCAATCAGAGAGACTCCTTCTGCCTGTAGGAGGGCTCCTTTCAAACCTGGTAGAGTGGCCCAAACCAACCAATCCCAACATCAGAATTCTATACATCTGAGAGAAAGCCAACTTCCTAGAAAATTGCTTCATGCTGCTCCCAACAGAAATACCCCAGGTGGACAACTTTAACAATCAGGAGTTACTCAGTTGCTCATGGAAAATTCCAACATGGACTTTACAAAGACTTATGGCTAGAAAAGCCATACTATGTAATTTACTAGACCTTGAGGTCTTACAAGCGTACAAGCAGTCATCTAAAATAGGTATTAGTCTGTACTCATCTAGAGCAAAGAGAAAGAAGGAAACCAAAAACTCAAAAATGTAACTGCCTATATGAACCAGGGCCTCATCTATCCAGAGACCAGATGAACTAGATGGTACCCAGCTACCACTATCAATTTGTTCTGACCAGGGATACAACAGATGGTCCTGGATAGAATGGGAGTAAATTGTAAACAGAAGTCTAATTCTTCAAAAGGAAAAAAAAAAAAAGGCCAGACTTACTGGATAGGTAGATTAGAAGAATCTGTGACACTACTGCCCTGAGATACACTTTAAACTTTGAACTGAAACTACTCCTGGAGGTTACCTTTCAGCTAAATAACAGATTGGCTCATAAAATAAACAATATCACTCATGAGTATTCTGCTCCTTTTTTAAAAAAAAAAGTATCTATATGAGACCACACTGTCAATATTTACTCTAAATCAAAGATGAGAAAGTCAGGGGAACAAGGACGTTGGATTAATGAAAGTGGAAGAAACAGAATGCAAATAACAAGAATGTTGACACAAGATGGAAAATTTAACCAATGGCACTGAGCAATATGTATACAACTTGTTAAATCAGAATCTAATTTTCTGTGTAAACTTTCACCAAAAACTCTATAAAATACTGGGGTGGGGGGAAACTAAGTGATCCTCTGTTACTGACCACAAAGAATGTTCATCTTTTCTTGATTCTCAGTACTTTTGCCCTAAACAGATCCTTCTTTCTGGAATAGTCTATCTGTTAGCCCTATCCCTTCTTCCCAGGAAACCTTTCTTCTATAGGTAGACCAAAAGCAGCAGCTGCCAGGAAGTTTCCTCTCAGTATCCTATCCCCACAGGTCACTGGGTGACACAAACGGTTACCACTCGGCTGGTAACCAAAAGGTTGGCAGTTCAAACTGTGGAAGAAAAGACCTGGTGATCTGCTCCTATAAAGATTACAGTCAAGAAAACCCAATGAAGCAGCTCTTCTGTGCACACAATGGGGTTAACATGAGTCAGAACTGACTTGATGACACAAGGCAACAACACTATCCTACTGCCTACCTAGACAACTCTTAGAAGATGACCCAAGGCTCTGAGGCCCTGTGTACTGGGGCAGTGGTGCATGCAGATATCACCTGGAGCACTGAGCACATTGAGTGATCACAGTTTTCATGTAATACAATTCTTTTTTTTTTTTTTTTTAATGAAATGTATTATATGTACATGGTATAATCTTTTTTTGTTTTGTTTTACTTTTATTGTGGTGAAACATACACAACGAGACATTCACCAACCTAACAGCTCCCCCATCAGAGACATCGATGACATTTTTCATGTCATGCCACCATTACTGCTATCCTTTTCCAGGTATTCCACCACCATTATCATAAACTCAATGCCCCACAAACAAAAGCTTCCCCTTTCCCCCTTCCCTCCTACCCCTGAAACCACTAATAGTCTTTGGTTTCTGTATAATACTTTTTTTTTTTCAACCTACCTAGGAATTTAGCCTCCCTTCCTCTCCCATTCCTGGTAACCAACAAAGAAAATTTCCTTTTATGTATAAACCTTTTCTTGACTTTTTACAATAGTGGACTAATACAATATTTGTCCTTCTGTGATTGATTTATTTCACTCAGCATAATGTCCTCCAAGGAGCTCTGGTGGCACAGTGCCTAAGGCATCTGAATGCTAACCAGAAGGCTGGCGGTTCAAACCCACCAGCCACTCCTCGGAAAGAAGACTGGGCAATCTATTTCCATAGAGATACTGCTTCAGAAACCCAAGGAGGGGTTGCTATGAGTCAGGACCAACTTGAGGGTAGTGAGTTTGGTTGGTTTTGGAATATCTTCCAAGTTCATCCACGTTATGCAGTGTTTTACAGATTCCACATTGTTCTTTAGGGTTGCATAGTATTCCATTGTGTTTATGTACCATAGTTTAGTTATCCATTCCTCAGTTGATGGGCACTTAGGTTGTTTCTATCTCTTTGCTATTGTGAATAGTGCTGCAATGAACATGGGTGTGCATATATCTGTTCTTGTCCTGCCTCTCACTTCTTAAGGATATATACCTAGTAATGACATTGCTGGATCAAATGGTATTTCTATCTCCAACTTTTTAAGGAATCACTATACTGCCTTCCACAGTAGTTGTATCATTTGACAGTCCCACCAGCAGTGTTTCAGAGTCCCAATCTCTCTACATCCTTGCCAGCACATGTTATTTTGTATGTTGTTGAACCTTGCTACTAATGCTGGGGTGAGATGGTGTCTCATGGTTGTTTTGATTTGTATCTCTCTAATGGCTAATGATTGCAAACATTTCTTCATGTGTGTTGTCGGTTGCCTGAATATCTTCCTTGGTGAAGTGTCTGTTCATATCTTCTGCCCATTTTTTAACTGGATTGTTTGTCTTTTAGATTTTGACGTGTTGGAGTATTCTATAAATTTTAGAGGTAAGTCCTTTGTCCTATATCTTGCTGAATATTTTTTTCCCATTCTGTAGGTTCTCTTTTTACTCTTTTGGAGAAGTCTTTTGATGCACATAAGAATTTAACTTTGGAAGGTCCCAATCCTCTAGTTTATCTTCTGCTCTTTGTGCATCTTTAGTTATACTTGATAGTCTATGTATGCCGTAAATTAGGGCCCCTATGTTTGCCCCCAATTTTTCTTTGATGAACTTCATAGTTTTACGTTTCACATTTAAGTCTTTGATCCATCTGGAGTTTGTTTTTGTGTATGACATAAGGTATGGATCTTGTTTCATTTTTCTGCAAATGGATATCCCGTTTTGCCACCACCATTTGTGAAAGAGACTATGTCTTCTCCATTTAATGGATTTTGGCCCTTCATGTAATACAGTCTTTAACTCGTGCTTACAGGGTTGTCTCCTAGGAGGCACAAATCCTAATTAATCTTTGTATCCCCATTCTAGCCCACAGTTTGACACAGGATGCCCAGTCATTAACTACTGAAAGAAGACTCTCAGAAAATAGCAGGGCAGAGAGACCAATAAATAGCTGAGAAAAAGGTAAGAGGCACAACAGTAAGATATGGCCAATGGGCTCTGGAGAAACAAAGGAAAAATAAGGTTGGAATATAAAATGGTACAGTTTGTCAGTTCTCAAAAAGTTAACCATTACCATATGAGCCAGCAACTCCCCTTCTAAGTATTTACCCAAAATAATTGAAAGCAGGTAATCAAATAAATGTGCACACATGTTCACGGCAGAACTATTTATAATATCTAAAAGCTGGAAACAATCCAAATGTCAATCAATGGATTAATGGATAAAGAAAATATAGCATATCAATAAAATGGAATATTATTCAGCTGTAAAAAAAGAATGACGTTCTGATACATGTTACAACATGAACGATCCTGCAAATACTATGCTCAATGAAATAAGCCAAACACAAAAGGACAAATATTGTCTGGTTCATACTTACATGTAATATTCAGAATAGTCAAATGCATATAAACAAAAGTTGATTAGTGATTACCAGGAGTTAAAAGGAATTCTGGTAATGTGCAATGGTTAAGCACTCAGCTGCCAATCCATAGGTTGGCAGTTCAAACCCACCCTGTGGGTCCACTGGAGAAAGACCTGAAAATGTGTCCCCTTAAATATTATAGCCTAAGAAATCCTACGGGGGGCAGTTTTACTCTATAACACAGGGTTGCTGTGATTCAAAACTGACTCAAGGGCACTGAACAACCACTCCAGGGTTGAGGGGACTGGGGGATGTAGAGTTATTGCTTAAGGGGTACTGAGTTTCCTGTTTGGGGTGATGGAAATCTTCTGGAAACAGTGGTTCCAGAATCTTCATGCTATTAGAAAAGTTGTTCAACAGGGTGAATGTAATTAACATCATTGAATTATATACTTAAAAATGGTTAAAGTGGTAAATGTTTTGTTTTATATATTTTGACACTAGATAGATTGATTGATTGATTTAGAAAGACAAAAGCAAAATAAAGAGATGGGATCCATTTCTCCCTGGGTGAGGGTTAGGGGGTCTAGGAGTAAAGGGGACACTGCAGGGCCTGTGGCACAGAGATTATAGGCAGAAGGTAGATTTATAGCTAGGCCTTACAATAGGAAATGAGGCCTAGAATGAAAAGAAATGCTCAAGGCAGCTGGAAGGTATGAAAGAAACACTGTATTTGAGGTGCAAGAAATAAACAGCCCAGGTGGTGAATCAGTGCACAGAGAAATGATAGCTGAGAAACAGTACAATGAGTAGGAGCACAGCCTACAGAAAAGGTCTGGTTTCAAATCCCACCTCTGTCCCTTCCCAGCTGCCACATGGATGAACCTTGCAAACATTAGCTGAGTAAAATAAGCCAGCTGCAAAAGGAGAAATATCATGTGTAGGCCTGATTTTTTTTTCTTTTGAATTCGTTTCTTTTCATTGTTGTTGAAAATAAACACAGCAAAACATTCAACAATCCAACAATTCCTAAATGTAGAATTCAGTAACACTGATTACATTCTTTAAATTGTACAGCCATTTTCCCCTTTTTCTGATTTGTTCCTCCCCCACTAACATAAACTCACTTCCCTCTAATCCTCCTATGGAACCCTTGGAGTTGCTCTTGAAAATTTGATCCCATATCAAAAGGGATCACAACAGGAGGTCTCAGATAGACTGAAAGAAAAAAATGCAGAACAAAACTCAAAGTCATTTAAAAAAAAAAAGACCAGGCTTACTGGTCTAAGAGACTGGTACAACCCTGAGACCATGGCCCTTACATACCCTTCAAGCCTGGAACTGAACTCACTTCCATGGCTCAACTTTCAACCAAATGATACACAGACCTATAATGTGAATAATAATACCAGGGAAGTATGCATTCATTGGAACAATCAGCCATGCAAGATCAAAAGGACAGCATTTGCCTGGAGATAAACCTCAGGAAGCAGGAAGGGATGGGAAAGGACTAAGGGAAAGAGTAAACAGAGAGAGGAAGTGGGAAGAGTGCTGTTACATTTGGGGGATTCCAACCAGTGTCACAAAACAAAATGTGTATGGATTACCAAATTGCTCTGTAAACTTTCACCCAAATCAAAATAAAAAATAAAATGAAAGGCTATTTGATCCCATATAATAAATTCTTTTAAAAAGTACAATACTTACAGCAGACATTCTTTACTAGTTAAGCTAGACTATTGTTTGGTTTAAAGTAGGCTTCAAGGATATTTCTGGTTTAAGGTTAAAGATTTCCTCAGGGCAATAATTTTGGGGTTCATCCAGCCTCAGTGTCTCCAGAAAGGCTGCATTCCATTAAGAATTTAAATTCTGTTCCATATTTTTAAAACTAACTAAGAGGTAGAGCATAAGCGCTAAAATCAGTGTGCTGTTGTTGTTATGTGCCATCGAGCCAAAATCAATATAGGACAATTAAATGTTAATATTCCATAAGACTATGACCCAATGTAGACCTTGTTTCCTAACTTGAAACATTTGGGATAACTTTTGGTGCTCTCATTCCAACTAAATGAGATAATGTATAAGAGCAACTGGCTGAGTGCCTGATAGCACAAGCACTCAACAAATTAGAGTAAGCCACACAGGTAAACCACCTCTTGTTCCACATAGGCAGTGTGTTCCTGCTTTAAATTCCAGGACGTGTCTGACAACACCTCTACTAGACTCTGCCCCCTTCAATTATTATTGAATCAAGTCACCAGACTGTGGCACCAGCCAGTACTTTCGCTGTACAGCCAGCCCACTCTCGGACCGAACCAAGGGCACTGTGACTTCCAGATCCCCACCTAGATGAACACTGTTCATCTTCCCACTGTGTACCAAGCCCCCAAAAACAAAAAAAAAAAACTCACTGCCATGGAGTTGGATCCAACTCACAGCGACCCTTCCTTGGGTTTCCGAGGTGGTATCACTATGGAAGTGGATTGCCCAACCTTCCTTCTGAGGAGTGGCTGCTGGGTTTGAACCACCAGCCTTCTGGTTAGCAGTCACATGCCTAGGCACTACGCCACCAGAGCTCCCCCCACTGTGCACAGGCTCATCTAAAAAAAGTGGAAAGTTTAGCCTAAAGGATAGTCCCAACTCCACGAGCTCTGCCCTCTCAACTCAATGGAATTGGTGTTTATATCTCACAGACTTGCCCTCAATATATCTTCTGGAGCTCTCAGGCTTCAGCAAACACCCACCCTACCTCCCAACAGCACTCTCTTCAAAACCACAAATTTATGCACCAAATTTATGTGCAACCCTAGGAAACACCACAGTGCTAGGAGTCAATCACAGGCCCTGCCTCACCAGGACTTTGGGACCCCAGGGAGCCCTTCTACCTGCTCAAAACCTCTCACTCACCCCCCACCCTAATGCCCTGCAAGCAAGCTCACTTCTCAACTTGCATCCTTGCTCTGCTCCCACTTCCTTCTCCCTATGACTCATCTTCCAACTGCTGACCTCTACCTCCCACTGCTGACCTTCTCAAAGTCCTTCCTCTGCTCCATTCAAGAACAAAATCAATGTCTTCTTAGTGCTCTCCCTTCACCTCCTGCCTGGTTGGAGAACTCTGTTTGCCTGGGAGACACTTGCTCTCACATTTTACCAGCATAAGGAGACAAGTAGGGAGGAGATGGTCTGTAATGGCTCTGGTAGTGTGGTACCTAAGGCACTTGACTGCTAACCAGAAGGCTGGAGGTTCAAACCCACCAGCCACTCCTCACAAGGAAGATTGGGCAATCTACTTCCATAATGATACTGTCTCGGAAACCTAAAGAGGGGTCACTATGAGTTGGGTCCAACTCAATGGCCCATAACAACAACAATAGACTCAATGGCAGTGTTTTTGGTTTT
The DNA here is from genome assembly GCF_000298275.1 of Orycteropus afer afer. NCBI lineage: Eukaryota > Metazoa > Chordata > Mammalia > Tubulidentata > Orycteropodidae > Orycteropus > Orycteropus afer. Next base: position 19,140,452 of record NW_006921599.1, read on the forward strand.
GGTTTACTGCTACACAGATCCCTTGGTAGTGCAAATGATTAAGCACTGGTCTATTCACTGAAAAGGTGGAGGTTCAAATCCACCAACAGCCACCTCAGCAGAAAGGCCCGGTGGTCTATTTCTGAAAAATTAGCCACTGAAAACCTTATGGAGCACAGGTCTACAACATAAAACATTGGGTTGCCATAAATCAGAGCTGACTCCATGGCAATTAGTTTTTTGATTTTCTGGACCATTTTTCTTCCATCAACCTTCTACAAAATCTTTCCTCCTTCGAGAGTTCACCCAGACTCCTAACACCTAGATATAATCCCTATGGTCCTCCTTCATGCTATCAGAATTCATTAACCTCATGGTTACTCATCCACATTCCTGGAGATCTTAGGGACATCAGTCTTCTTCTCCACCTCAAATCCCAAAATTTACCTGGGCAGTGTCAATATTTATGAGGATGATCCCTCCATTACCCCAGCTTCTTGGCTTGTTAAATTCAAACAACTCTCACCCTCTACTTCCCCGTCAACATCCGGCTCTCACAGACACCCAGAAAAGCTCCACCAGAAATCTTCAACTCCAACATCCCAGCCTCCTGCTCTCTGACTTCTTCTGCACTGACTCCTTCTCCAAGTCCCTCCAATCTATAGATGTTTCCCTTCTCACCCTCATTTCCAACTATTTGTCAGCATCTTCCAACACTCCTACTCCTTAACTTTCCAACAATCTTCTCTGCAAAGTTCCAACTATCTCTCCTGCTGAAAGAGAAAAACCATATATTGACATGTATATTCATGCCTCTAAAAATTTGTGATATTCAATAGGTCGATTATACTCAGCAACCCATTAAATTGACCTTTTGTCAGCTCCTTCTCCATTCCCCAATAAAAACTCCTCTTCTAGAATGTTTGTTTAATAAATGGTGATGGCAAAACTGGATATCCACGTGTGGAAAAATGAAACAAGATCTGTACCTCACACCATACACAAAAACTACCTCCAGATGGATCAAAGACTTAAATGTGAAACCTAAAACTATAGAGTTCCTCAATGAAAAACTAGGGACAAATTTAGGGGACTCG
>NW_006921599.1:19141982-19155000 GCF_000298275.1 Orycteropus afer afer
TGAGATACCATCTTGCTCCAGGACTAGTAGCAAAGTTCAACAAGACAGAAAATAACAAATGCTTGTGAGGATGTGGAGAGACTGGGACTCTCATACATTGCTGGTGGGACTGTAAAATGGTACAACTACAGTGGAAAGCAGTACGGCAATTCCTTAAAAAGTTGGAATTAGAAATACCATTTGATCCAGCCATTCCATTACTTGGTATATACCCTAAAGAAGTGAGAGCCTTAACAAGAACAGACATATGCACACCCATGTTCTTTGCAGCACTATTTACAATAGCTAAAAGATGGAAACAACCTAGGTGTCCATCAACTGAGGAATGGACAACCAAACTATGGTACATACACACAATGGAATACTATGCAACGCTAAAGAATAATGTAGAATCTGCAAAACACCGCATTAACGTGGATGAACTTGGAGGACATTATGTTAAGTGAAAATAAAATAATAACAATAAACAAAATAATAATAATAGTAATAGTAATAAAATAATCATAATAATAAAAATAATTAAAAAAAAATCTTCTTCACTCATTCAGGGGCAGACTACCCAACAGTTTGCCACAGATTAGTCAGTAAGCACAAATAATCCCGTGCTTACCTTACTTACTACATACTCCTCCATCCCTGTCATGTACTGTAAATCTGCAAAGAGGCTTTGATTCTATAGGAAGGTGCTATGGGATTGGAAAGAGGCAGATACAAGCCATACCTAGAAACAGAATCTTTGATATGGTGAAAAAATGTGAAATTGCTCACTATAGTAACTAAGCACAAACAAATCTGTACTTACTTTGCTTACTGGTAATTTGACATTGTTCATCCTCAAAACCCCTGGTCTACCTCCCTCCATCCCTGCCTTTTTCAGCAATGACCTCCAGTCCCACTTCACAAAATGAAAATCCTTCCCATAACTACCCAGTTAAACCTTTCACTGCCTTGTATTTGAGTGTAGTAGTAGCTCTAACACTACCTGGTCTAAAAATTGCCTGGGAGAAAAGAGGTCCTCCACTCTGATACTCTGCTTCAGTAGGTCTGGGTGGCAATTTCTGATAGTAGTCCATGCACCACATATTGAAGAAAATTAGTCTACAGCAGGGGCTGACAAATTTGCCTACAGGCCACATCCAATACCCTGCCTGTTACTGTGTGTGACCTGCATACCAAGGATGTTTTCACATTTTTAAAATGTTCAAAAATGGTTGAGGAAACAAAAATCAAAGGAAGATTTCATGACACATGGAAATTACATGGATTTCAAATTTCAGTGCTCATTTAATAAAGTTTGAACACAGCCATGTTCTATTGTTTACGTATTATCTCTGACAGCTTTTGTGCTACTATGGCAGAGTTCAGTAGCTGTGACAGACTATACAGCCAGCAATGCTGACACTAGTTACTGTCTGACCCTTTATAGAAAACGTCTATCAAACCCCTGGTCTACAGAATGAAAAACAAACATCTCACCAAAGCATTTAAGCTTCCTTGTCATTTCACCCCTGCTTACCTCCACAACCTAAAGTCTAGCATCCCACTAACCAATTCAAAGTGCTTTCAATTTCCTTGAATGAACATACAATTTCATACCTCCACACCTTTGTACAGGCTGCTCTTTCTATCCAGCACAGCCCTCCCCACTTTGTCTACATGACAAATTCTTATTCTTCAAGATTCAACTCAAGTTTCTCCTCACCTATGAGGAGTTTCGCCTTCCTTTTGACAACCACACCTCATCCTCCTCCACAGAGCAAAACAGTTCTCTCCCTTTGTTAGGCCCACTGTGCTTGATTAGGGTCTCTATGTGGTACTAACAGTTTGCACTCACCTCCTAACCTGAAGGTGTACGGTTCAAACCCACACAGTGATTACAGCCATGTAAACCCACTGGAGCTCTACTCTATAACACACGGAGTTGCCATGAGTGGGAATTGACTCAAAGGAAACCAACAATAATGCTTGATTAAATTGTTCTCCAATTATTTGTTTACATTGGTGGTTGTCAAATTCTAGCGAGCATTAGAATCACCAGGAGGGCTCATTGTCCCCAGGTGATGCAAATAGTTAAGAGTTCAGTTACTAACTAAAAGATAAGAGGTTGGAGTCCACCCAGAGATACCTCAGAAGAAAGTCCTGGTGATCTACTTCTGAAAAATCAGCCACTGAAAACCTGTGGAGCAGAGTTTCACTCTGACACACATGGGATCACCATGAGTTGGAATCTACTTGACGGCAACTGATTTGGTTTGAGTTTATTTTGGGGGGAAGGAGGTTCATTAAATCACCAATTACAGGGACCATACAATGAGCACCCCTGGTTGACATGTGTGTCCTCTCCTCTACCCTACAATGAGCTTCTTAAAGGTTAGCACTATTTTAGTCATGTTCAAATCCTCAGAGCCTAGCAAAGCTTAGTTATATCTAACCAAATGAATTTACTCTTGCAAGCCACTCCTGTTCATTATCAGACCAGGAGAAATTAAGTGGGGAGAGCAAACCTGACTTTGCAGAAGCTGCTAAAGCCAAAGAGAAAAATAAAGTCACTCTCTCCAGAGCTGATGCTCCATTGCCTGCTTACACCCATCCTGAGACAGGATGCACTGGGATGCAAGCCCCAAGGTGAACAGCAGATTGTTCAGGTCAAAAACACAAAGGCACAGACACACTCTCCACCAGCCTAGAGCAGCTTCAACTGGAAAAATTAGGTGGCAAGTCCTTCCTGACCTGAGGGCTGATCTACTATCCACTTAAAATGGGAGCCAGTGAGAACATATGACTTTATATGTTCAAGTTTGATCATATAGAATATTATCATAAGTCGAGCCCTGGTGGTTAAGCACGCAACTGCTAACTGAAAAGTTGGCAGTTTGAATCCACCCCGTGGCTCAGCAGAAGAAAGATCTGGCAATCTGCTTCTGTAAAGATTACAGCCTAGAAAACCCTCTGGGGCTGATTTTATTCTGTCACATGGTTCCTTATCAGTTGGAAACGACATGACAGTAAAATTATCTTATTTTATCATTGTTACAAAATGATAAACGTTTACTGAGTACTTACTATTTTCCTGAGACTATAAGGAAGGACAAAACCTCAATCTCAAGGAGATTTTAATTAGTTTGGAATTCAGTGCATAAACCCAGCAAAATAATTAACAATATATATAAGGTTACAATTACTGAGTGCCAAAGGTAAACAGTAAATTCTATAGGAAATCAACCTGTCCTGGGGCCTTCCCTTCTTTGTTCAATTTACATCATAATCTACAAGCCTCTGTGTACAACCTACACAGGTCTGTGAGTACACAGCACTTATATAGATCCCTGGGTGTCCCAAAAGGAGCCCTGGTAGCACAGTGGTTAAGCACTTAGCTGGTAACCAGAAGGTTAGTAGTTTGAACCCACCAGTTGCTCCATGGACGAAAGATATGATGGTCTGCTTCCATAAAGATTTACAGTCTTGAAAACCCTGTGGGGCAGTTCTACTCTGTCCCATAGGGTTGCTATGAGTCGGAACTGACATGACAACAATGGGTTTCAGGGTGTCGCAAACAGTTTACACTCAACTACTAACCTAAGGGTTGGCAGTTCAAACCTACCCAATGGTGCCACAGAAGAAAGGCCTGGTAATCTGCTTCCACAAGATCACAGACAAGAAAACTCTATAGAACAGTTCTACTCTGTACCGTATGGGGTTGCCATGAGTCAAGAATGACTCAATAGCAATGGGCTTGGGTTTTTTTGGTTTTACAATTATTTATTTCTATTGTCCTCTCTACTGGTGCATAAGCTCTTCCAGGAGGAGGACCTTAACTTTTTATCATCCATGTATTTGTATTACTACCTGGTGCTAAGAGTGTTAAATAAATATTTAATTGATTTAATAATGGCCGTGGAACATGAGCTGAGCTTTAAAGGAAGGGCAAGCCATAGATAAGAAAAGAACTGAAGGTTGGGCTTTCCAAGCTTGGGCAAGGGAACCAATCAGGTGACTTGAAAGCTCCAGAGAGGTAAGGAAACCTTGTGGTTAAAAGGTCCCAGTGGAATAATCAAAAACCTACTGCTCATATCCCCATACTCCAGAGTGCCCATTCTTTGAAGCTGTTCTATGTTCATCCAGCCTTTTAAACTGTAACACAAGCTTCCTAAACCTTTAATGGCCCTAACCCTTTGTTGCTTTAATCTCAAAAACACTTCCTAAATTCTTATTTCCTTGTCTATTTTTCCCTTGCCCCATTTTCTGCTGTTGCTAAATATAGGGAGGGTATGCAGTAGACTGAATGAAACTCAGACAAGAAACCTAGTTTAACATGGAATTTACACTTTATGTGCTCACACAAAGCTTGGGGGTGACATTAGGTAAAAACATCTCCAATACCCAGAATTTTCCACCACTAACATGGAAGTTCCTATGGCCAGGAAACCATTTCCTCTCAGCTTTCACAGATCCTAACATATGGTCAAGGAGGACTGGTGGTACGTAAGCACTTGGCTGCTAACCAAAAGATCAGCGGTTCAAACCCACCAGCACTTCCATGGGAGAAAAGACTTGGCAAACTGCTCCTATAAAGATTTCAGGCTAGGAAACCCTATGGAGGCAGTTCTACTCTAGCCTATGGGGTCGAAATTGACTCAATGGCACACAGCAACAACAGGACATGATTGCAAACCACAAAGATTAATAAAGCCAACATGACTGAATCCATCTTGGCATTTGAGTCAATTTTGCAAACTTAAGAGGCTAATGTCAAAAGCAGATCATGTCACACTCCACAACAAAAACAAAGTGGTAGACAGAAGCCATTTGCAAATGATTTAAAGAAAACCTACTCATCTTCCATTCCTTATTTTCCCCTAAATGTAAAGGAAAAATTCCTAACTAATCCTGGGTAAGTGGAGCTTTAAGGAGCTCTGGTGGCAGAGCAGGTAAGGCATTTATTTGGTTGCTAACAAGAAGGTTGGTGGTTCAAACCCACCAGCTGCTCTGTGGAAGAAGATGAGGTAAGCTACTTCAGTAAAGATTTACAGACTTGGAAACCCAGTGGGGGTCACTATGAATTGGAATGGGAGCTCTGGTAGCGTAGTTCCTAAGGCACTTGACTGCTAACCAGAAGGCTGGAGGTTCAAACCCACCAGCCACTCCTCGGAAGGAAGATGGGGCAATCTACTTCCATACTGATACTGCCTTGGAAATCCAAGGAGGGGTCGCTATAAGTCGAGTCTAACTCGACGGCACGTAACAACAACAACAACATGAATTGGAATGGACTCAAGGGTAGTGGGTTTTGGTGGATAAGTGACACTTTATGGCTGAATAATCCTACTGACTGCCTCCAAACTCTGTTATCTATTGGACAGACATGGATTCATTTCAGAAAATTGGTTTTTGATAAACTTATCTATGAGGTCCCTGCCCAGATCTCTAAGTCATCATTCATTTCCTATACTCTATATCTGAATTACAAGGAGCCCGGGTGGTGCAATAGTTAAGCACTCTGCTACTAACCTAAAAGTTGGCAGTTTGAACCCATCAGAGGACCTGCAGGAGGCACACCTGGTGATCTGCTTCCATGAAGATCACAGCCTAGAAAAACCCTATGGGGCAGTTCCCCTCCGTCACGTGGGTCAATATGAGTGCGGATCATCTTGATGGCACACAACAACAAAACTAAAATCCCTGAATTGCTATGCTCTGTTTGTCTCTAATTAAATAAGATAATTTTACATCTAACATCTTTAGGAGGATGCCAGAATAATAAGTCCCTTAAAAAGTAAAACCATAAACTTTTCCTCAATAGTCCCAATGGAACACAGGCTTCCCTGTTTTAACAGAAAAACTAAACAGCAGAATCAGATTTCAAAAAAAAAAGACAAAAGAGTTCTACACTCAGAAAGTGAATACTTAATGAACATTTCTGTTTTACAGATAATGAACTATGTGATACAGGGAAACCCAAAGGCCAGAGACATTCACATGGGTTCAATCAATCAGAAATTACAAATATACACACAAAATGTTAAGACATTGATAAAAGGATTCAATGTCTTTATGTGGAATATGAAGAACTATTTCAATTCATGGTGACACTATGTGTGTTAAGAGCAAAAATGCACCCCATAGGGTTTTCATGACTATGACCTTAAAGAGCAGATCACCAAGTCCTTCTTCCAAGGTAGCTCTGGGTGGACTTGAACCTCCAACCTTTCAGTTAATAGCTGCAGTGTAGGATATTACTTAGTGTGGCTTTTCTACCCATAAGTCTTTGTAAACTCCAAGGTGGGATTTGCTATGAGCAACTGAGGAGCTCCTGATTGCTAAAGTTGTCCACCTGGAGTTATTTCTGTTGGGAGTGGCACGAAACAATGTTCTGCGAGGTTCCCACTCTCCCTCAGGTGCTTAGAGTTCTGATGCTATGATTGGCTACTTTGGCCACTCTGCCAGGCTCAAAAGGAGGCCTCCCAGAGGCAGAACTCTCTCTGACTGCAGGTGGAAGAAGATATGCTGCTGAAAGAGACACACCCTCTTGAAAGAGACACATGCTGCTGGGAAAGAGACTCAAGAGACATGCATTGCTGAGTGAGACACCAAGGGACACGCACTGTTGGGAGAAAGACTGTGAGAGACTGTTGGGAGAGAGACTGTGGGCTGAGAGACTGAGCGTTTTCCCTGAAATTGAATTGTAGCCTGGTGCTTCCCTAATAAACCCCGTAATCTGAGAGTTCTGTGTGGCCACTGCAGTGAATTATCAGACCCAGGAGAGAGGTGGTCACGGTGCTTTAGGAGGAACGGTTGGTGTAAGGGCTGGAGGGAGGCAGCATGTCTGGCCTTGCAGGAATAGGCCTTGGGTTACTGATAGTGCTTCTGTTTTCCTTTTGTGGGGTTAGAGGAGGTCAGAACATGTGGCCTCCTTGTCTTTTTTGCAATAGCCAAGAGCTCACTCCTTTGTGCCACCCAGGGAAACCTTTCAGCATGTACCAGGCTAAGAAAAAGTCATTCTTTAATGAGACAGAAGCAAATTTTTAAGGATTGTGCTGTTGTCCTCTGGCTAGCCTTCAAGATCTGTCTCTGCTCCTCTCTGAGGTTCTGTCCCCCGGAGGAGCCTGCAAACCACAGCACCTAAGTGGACCCATGCTAGTCACGCTTGGGTTGGTTCTGGCCACTGGGAGGAACTGGTAAGAGATGGAAGAGCTGAGGAGAGAAAGGCTGAGATTCTCCCTAAGTTCCCTCGCCACATCCTGACAGAGGCTGTATCCAGCTCTTACTAGTCAATGGCAACAGGACTTCCTTCTCTTTTTCTTCAGCCCTGGGTCTGAACGCCTCAACATGTTTTGTTGGTTCCCTTGATCCTGCCCACATCCATCTGAGTAGCTCATTAAATTCCCTTAATTTAACCAAATTTAGTTGAATTCTGTTTTCAGCCAGGACCCTAATTGATCAACAGACCATCCAGGTATAGGGCATTTTATATCTATAGCCAAAAGGTGGAAGGAACCCAACTGTCAACAGATGAATGGGTAAACAAAATGTGGCAGACTGACTTTGTGATATATTCTAATTAGGACAAATTACACTTATGGCCATCTGTTTCTTTAATTATTTTTTTAAATCTTCTCACGGGTAATACGTACTACATGCAATGTTGCAGTCAGTGTGTAATTAGCTGAGGTCATCATTCTCAGATGTTCACTCACAGATTTCAATGTTATGATTTATAAAGATATTAATAATAAAAGGCAATAACAATGAAAACAAAACAAAAAATGAAGTATCCAGCTTACATCAGAACCGACTTACGACACAGTTGTCAGAATGGAACCCTATGGTAACCTGGGGTCTATCCGTACACACAATGGAATGCTACTCAGCCACACAGATAAATGAAGCCCTGATATATGTTTTAGCATAGATGAACCCTGAAAAAATTATGCTAAGTGAGGTAAGTCAGACACAAAAAGTCAAATATTACATGACAGTACTTAAAGATCGACACAGTAGCTACATCAATGAACTCAAGTGTAGCAGGGACTGTGAGAATAGTACAGGACTGGGAAGTGTCTTGTTCTGTGCTTCCCAGGGACAGGGGTCACCATGAACTGGAATCAACTCAATGGCACCTAACAACAAAAAAAAAAAAAAAAATTCACTGCTGTCAAGTCAGATCTGACTCATAGCAACCCCTCCTTGGGTTTCTGAGGCAGTATCACTATGGAAGTAGATTGCCCAACCTTCCTTCCAAGGAGCGCGCCTGGTAGGTTTGAACTGCCAGCCTTCTGGTTAGCAATCAAACATTGTATTTAAATGAGATATCTAGAAACAACTAGAGAAATGCACAGAGAATAAGTTTATTAGTGGTTACCAGGGACTGGTGGGAGGAGGAGATGAGGTTATTACTTAAGGGGTACTGAGCTTCTGTTTGAGATAATGAAAAACATTTAGAAATGGATAGTGATGATCGTTGTACAACGTGGTGAATGTAATTAATGTCACTGAATTACATACCTAAAAACAGCTAAAATGACAAGTTTTGTTTTATGTATTTCGCCACAATGAAAATATTTTTTTTTAATTCTTAACCCCAAAATGTGTGTCTTACCATCATCTCCCATTTTAAAATAAGAACACTAAGGCTCAGACAAGGTGGGATGTTCACTGGTAGTCACAAAAGAATTCAACAGACATTACTCTCATCCCCCACACCAGTGCCCCTCAAAGATAACTGTGTGTATTAATCACCTGGGGTTCTTGCTGAACTCAGAGTCCCATTCAATGGGTCTAGGTGGGGCCTGAGAATCAACACTTCTAACAAGCTCCTAAGTGGTGGCTCGTCAAAATCCATAGGTCAGCAGGATAACCACTGGCTCACACAGTGGCAAGGGCTGACAAACTGAAAACTTTTAGGCTGGAGGCCTCTGCTGGCTCATGATGTTACAGAGTTTGGTGAATCCAAAATCTGCAGGTCAGGCAACAGGCTGGAGGCCCCTGCTGGCTTATATTCCAAGAACCTGGGTCAGATGCCAGAAAGATTATAGAAGAGAGCGAGCTTTGCCAGAACATTCTTTTATATCATGGATGCAGGCCACACCCCCAATGAAACCCCTCTTCCAACTGATTGGCTACCCATATCAGATCATAAAATGGGAGGTGATACACGGTATCTACCAACCACTGAGAGTTATAGTCAAGCCAAGTTGGCATGTAACATTAACTGTTACACACACTAACAATTAGCAGGGATTTGACTGAGGTTCCACTGCCCAGCACACTGTTCCCATACCTATTCTACCCAGGGCTATTTCTCTGAGAAAAACCTCTCAGTCTTTAACATGACTAAAGCTCTCCTGTTTCTTTTTACAAACTAAAAACCAGGCTACTTTATAGAAATCCCAAAGGCTAGAGATGGAGCGAAGCCCTGCACAGAGCAAACAGTGAACATGCTCAGCTATTAACCAAAAGGTCACAGGTTTGAGTCCACCTGGGGGCACCTCAAGTTAATGGATGAACAGCCTGGCAATATACTTATGGAGCACACAGTTGTACTCTAAATGGCAAATGGTTTAGAGAAAGGGTGAGTACACTTTAAAAAACATTTGAGAACATAATACTGCTCTCTGTGGTCCATTAACCATCTCTTTTCATACAAAAAAAAAAAAAAATCCCTAGATTCATCCTTCTAGCTGTGCAAAACAGCTTAACAAAGAGAATGTAAATAAAATAAATTCTGAGGGAGGTTGAGGAAGGAGAGGAGGAGTACAAACAAACTGGCCTTAAGGAAATTCAGCTGTGAGTTACATTTCCTTTCAGAGGAAAGAATTTGCTACTATGTCTGTGTTTGCCTGGGTCCTTGGACTCTCCCATGCTCACTACAAACTAAAAACTAATTTGCAAAGGCCCAAATGAGTTAGCATCTGATACATCTCCCAATTTCCTAACTTTCTGGGTTTTGCAACTGATGAGGAGGCACTGGTGAGGTTCAGGTGGAGTTCAGAGTCAAATCTTCAGAGTCAGCCAGACAAAAGGGTGGCTCAGTCAACCCTGTCAGCATAAGGAAAACCTCCAGGTCTCATCTCCTCATTGCTAAAGGAATGTGACTAGAAAGGACAGCAGGTATGCTCATGTTGAAGAAAAAAAAAATCACTAATGAAATGCAGGGAAAGAAAAGCTTGATGTTACAGAGACAAAGCAGGAGAGCACAGCCTCTAGGGTGCCCCTACCCAACTCCATTTAAATCAACAGCTATTGAAACACTAGGAAGTACAGATAGACTGTCTAGCCTGCAGCACCTAAAGAGACAAAAAAAAAATAAAGAAGACAGCACCAACCCTCAGGAAGGTTTCTTACCAGGTATTACTATGCTTTGTTGCCATTTTTTAATCTTAATGTTCAAAGACAATTTCTGGACAGTCCAAATAACTTCACCAGAATTCCTCTCTTCCCACTAACCTGTCCTACTCAGAAGCTGGAACCCCAAGATAAAGCGATTGAATACATAAAGGCCCTGGGAGGAGCAGAGGGTCCTGCATGCCCCTCCTCCCTTTCCAGTGGGCACCACACGCAGCACAAAATAACTATCACCGCTGTGATCTGACAAGTCCCACTGCTGAGTCTGAAATACAGGTCTGTCATTGAAATCCATACACTACAGATTAACCAGGCTTCTTTTTTAACTTAGGTCATCTAAATTAACTTGATTTCACTTAAATCAGACTTGACTATACTGATCGAAGAAACACTAGATCAATTTAATTTACCAGAAAGTTTAGAACTTTGTGACAGGAAACCAGGCCATCCAAAACTTCAACAACAAAAAGTTCTGCCTAACCTGTAGTGCGGTTTGTACCATCCCCCCCCACACACACACACACATTTACAAGAAGAAACACACACTCAAAAGCCCACCTGTCTGATTTGTAGCTGTAAAGTATGCTGGGAGGGGGGGCGTAGATAACTCTTCTTCCCCCCCCCCCAGGCGTCACGCCCGCAATCCCTCGGGGAGGAAGCTGTGTCTGCATTCCTGCCCCTGTGTCCGGCCTTGGCCGCCCGCGGTTACCTGGTCCAAAGGGATGCCCAGGAGTTCGCTGAACGGGTACAGACAGGTGGAGCCAGTGGTGCGGTAGGAGAAGCTGGACGGCGGCTCTGCTGCCATCCTGCATCTTCGGGAGGCTGCTGCCCCGGCCCCAGTCCGCACCACCCTGATGAGCGTCTTCCTTCCCGAGTGGCGCGTGAGTGGCTGCGCCGAAGGCAGCGCGAACGCCTTGCTTGTGGCGGACCGAGTGGCGATGCTGGGGAACCCGAACGCACGCCAACTCGTGGGGCGCAAACTTGGCGCTGGTGCTGTGACCACGGGCGTTGTAGGAGGGCCAGGGCTGAGCGCGCTGGGCTTCCCGCTCCCCTCCTCTCGGCGCTCATTGGCCGGGCCGCCCGGGAGGGAGGGAGGAAAAGTAAGGACTCTGAGCCCAGCCCCCGAGCGCCACTGGACCCGCCCTGCCGGTTCTGAACCGAGGCCGACTGGGCGAGGGAAAGCGACGCCTGCGGGCGTCCGCTGTTGGCAGAGCGCAGCGCGCACCGCAAAAAGCGTCTACACCTTCGCTCACCGTCCCCTCTCCTCCCAGAGGAAACGACCTCCACCCAGGTCACCTAAACAGAAGCCTTCAACTAGAGAGGGCTCCCCCTGCCCAGTTCTGTTTTGGTTTCGCCACAGTTGAAGCACTCCACCCCACCCCACGCGGCCTCCGCGCCCGCTAAGATTTCCTTTCCAGCTATCTCCTTGTCAAGCCTTTGCTGTAAAGGATTAATTTGCGAGTAGCTGGCAGCCCAGGGAGAGACTGCCGCACCCAGACTCCCGCTCTTTACCTTCCTCTGATCAAAACAATTTATCACACCCTGTTAATATCCCTCCGTGTCACACAAGCAAACACTGGGGACCAGAGGGTATCTAAGGTATGTGACACGTGGCCTGGGTGCCACTTGAAGAAGGAGCCACTAAGCCGTTTCTCTTAACCTGGTAGGGCCCAACGCCCTTCCACAAGCATGGTAGACACAGAGGCGCAGCGAGGGGTGGCTGGGCAGAGGGAGCACTTGTCCCCCGAAGAATTCCAGCGAGGGAAAGGAGCCTCAAGAAGAGACGCGGAATGACATTCGGCGCCACGCATATGAAAGATGCCTGACTGAGGCAGCTGCTGGCAAGACTGGGGAAGGCATTTCGGCTGACCTATCGCAGCTATCAACTTACATTCATCTTGAAACTGGGGGAGGATGGCACAAATTAGGGATTGCCCCAGGGCACTCATTTCCCTTCCTATGCCCCTTCTGGAGACTGCTACCTTCTAGTCACTTACATTGATTTGCATTGAGAATGATTTTACCCCTGTAAGAAAGGTGTTAGTGTGATGTTGTTGTTGTTGTTATATGCCACGGAGTCGGACCCAACTCATAGCGACCCCTCCTTGGGTTTCTGAGGCGGTATCATTACGGAAGTAGATTGCCCCATCTTCCTTCCGAGGAGTGGCTGGTGGGTTTGAACCTCCAGCCTTATGTTTAACAGTCAAGTGCCTTAGGCTCTATGCTATCAGAGCTCCTTGTTAGTGTTAGTGTTATAGCACGTGCATTTTGATGCATTATTTGTATGCCAGGAGTCATAAAAAGAGAGTGCCTTGCCCCTTCGCTTTTGCTCGGCCCTAGACACTCAAGTGTAATACTGTTAGTTGGAAAACTTTTTCAATTTATTAACAGGTTTTGAGAATCATAAGGAACCTTGGTAGCACAGTGATTAAGCATTCAGATGCCAACAGAAAGGTCAGTAGTTGGAATCCACCAGCTGCTCTGTGAAAGAAATGTGTGGCAGTGGGCTTTGGCAAAACTTACAGCCTTGAACACTCCATGGGGTAGTTGGTGTTAGTGACAACACTGTCCTAAAGAGTCGCTCAACTTCGGGGCAATGGCTGAGAATCATAAAAGTCTTGAAGATCCTTGCCAGGAATTGCTGTATGCTAGGTGGTGAAAGTGGGGGGGGCGGGCA
>NW_006921599.1:19155100-19186451 GCF_000298275.1 Orycteropus afer afer
GGGGGGAGGATGACACCCACTGCCATGAGTTGATTGCAACTCCAAGTGATTCCAACTCATAGTGGACACCCCCACACACACACTGAGTTCCCAAGGCTGTAAGTCTTTAGGAAGTAGATTAACTCATCTTTCTCCTGCAGAACATCTGGTATGTTTGAACCATAGATCTGGTTAGTAGCCAAATGCTTTTCCCACTACACCACCAGAGCTCCTTTAGCTGGGCTGCTAACTGAAAGGTTCACAGTTCAAATTCACAGTTTGAATCCACCCAGCAACTCCCAGGAAGAAAAGATATGGTCCGGTAAAGATTATGACCTCGAAAAACCAATGTGACAGTTATTCTCCATGGCACCTAACGACAACAGCTGATGAAGAAGGCTTTTCACAGAAGTAGTGTCTGCCTGGACTGATAAGCAGAAACCCTAAAGATAAGTGAGCAAATGTGGCTGGCACCCAGGCTTCACCAGGAAACCAAGCCCACAGCATCACACAGCAGCTTAGCTGAGTGCTGCTACTGAGCCAAGACTGGTGGGGAATCCAACCAAATAGGAGGTCAGTAATTTTTATACAGACTAACATTGTTATCAGTGTAGCCTTGGGCTTCACATCCTCTGAAAGTCCATCAGAGGCTGGTAACAACTTCCTCTTCATAGCACAGGCCTACCCTTTGCCTTCTTCAGGCATTTCATCACCAGCAAGCTGCACTGAACATTAAATTGTGGGACAAGAGTTTCTTAACCCATGTTGCCTGCTAAGGAGCAAAAAACTGTCACTAACACCACTCCCTGTCCCCATGGAGATTTTTGGAGGCCACCACCACCACCAGATGACAATCTCTGCTTTACCCACATAGGCAAACTCACACACAGGCATATACTTGAGGATCCATCCCTAGGCTAGACCAGCTCATTAAATAGCACATAATCCTGGATAATGACCAGCATTGAAGCAATATTCATCTTATCTTAAGCAAGATGACAGCTGAAAAAAAGGGTTTGAGGGAAGACAGGACCTTGAAAGCGTTGTCAAAAAAAAAAAAAAAAATCAACACTTAGATCTAAAGTGCCAGAAAACAGAAGTAGGTTGGTTAGGGTAGTATTGCTAGAGCCAATGCCTCAGACCAATTATAATTTTCCACAAAGCTGTGCTCTTCAGACTTCAAAGAATAGCTGTCACATATGCATAGTTTAAGGGAAAGAAAACAATACTAGCCCTATTTTTTTTTTCCTGCCCAACAGAACACACACATTATAATCTAGTGTTCTAGTGTAGAATTTTCTTTTAAAATGCAATAGCTCAGCTTAGATCTCATAAGCATAATGTTAGAGGACTTCAATCGTGACAGTTTTTATTATACTGATACTGTAGGATAGGAGCCCCAGTAGCACGGTAGTTAAGTACTTGGCTGTCAACTGATATACCCACCAGCCAATCCTAGGGAGAAAGATGTGGCAATAGGCTTCAAAGATTATAGCCATGGAAACACTACTGTACAATTCTACTTAGTCCAATAGAGTCACTGTGAGTGGAAATCAATTTGACAGCTGTGGGTTTTGTTTTAAGAGTATGAATCAGTTACAATATAGTTCAGTAAGCTTCTGAAGGACTGGATATGATTCTACAATGTATAAAAACTGTACCATGGACAGACACCACCCACTGCTGTTGAGTCGTTTTCAACTCATAGTGACCCTATAGGGCAGAGCAGAAATGCCCCACAGGGTTTCCAAGGCTGTAAATCTTTACAAAAGCAGACTGCTTCATCTTTCTCCTGAGGATATGGTGATGGGTTTCAACTGCTGGAACCCATGGTTAACAGCTGAGTGCTTTAACCCCTGTGCCACCAGGGCTCCTCCACCATAAACCTCTCTTTTTCTTCCCCTATTACTCTGTTTCCATCTGTGATGGTTAATTTTAAGTGTCAACATGGCTATGTAATGGTGCCCAGTTGTTTGGTCAAACACTAGTCTAGAGTTGCTTGTAAAGATATTTGTAGTTGTGATGAACATTTGCAATCAATTGACCTTAGGTAAAGTAGATTAATCTATATAATGTTAGTAGATCTCATCCAATCAATTGAAGGCCTTAAGCAAAAAAACAGGTTTCCAGGGAAAAAAAGGAATTCTGCCTAAAGATTGCAACATAGATATCCTACCTCCTACCTCAGTTTCCAACCTGCCTCCTGACCTACAGATTTTAATCTTGCCAGCCCCTACAATCATGTAAACCAAATCCTTAAGATCAATCAATCAGAACCAATACAAGATAAATATATAGGAAAACATATAGTATATCCCAAGACCGAACCCACTGCCACTGAGTCAATTCTAACTCATAGCAACCCTATGTATATATACAGGTTCTGAGATCTATATACCAAACTCACTGCCATCAAGTCGGATCCGACTCATAGCGACCCCCTCCTTGGGTTTCTGAGGCAGTATCACTATGGAAGTAAATTACCCAATCTTCCTTCTGAGGAGTGGCTGGCAGGTTTGAACCACCAGCCTTCTGGTTAGCAGTCAAATGCTTTAGGCACTATGCCACCAGAGTTCCCAAGATCTATATATATCATATAGGAGCTCTGGTAGCATAGTGCCTAAGGCATTTGACTGCTTATATATGATATATATGTGAGATTGATACATATATATTTATGATATATGTGTGTGTGTGTGTGTGTATGGTGTATATGGTGGTGTAGTGCCAAAGGCATTTGACTGCTAACGGAAGGCTGGCGGTTCAAACCCATCAGCCACTCCTCTGACGGAAGATCAGGCAATCTACTTCCATAGAGACACCACCTTGGAAACCTAAGGAGGGGTTGCTATACATACTGATTCTGTTTCTCTGGAAAACTTTACCTAGTACGTTGTCTTTTACCAATTGTGGTTCATGATAATAATGCATTAGGTATAACTTTATAAAATTTATTTTATTTGCCAGTGCCATTAACCCAATGTGGTTCTTACTATAATTTCCTTCTTAAGAATGAGAAAACTAAGGTTTAGAAAGCTTAAGTAACTTGGTTGTATATTTAGAAAGGTTAAGCAAAACATGTCTGTCTGATTTCTGAGCCCATGCTCTTGGTCATAATGCCACTTTGCCTCTCCTAAAATAACACATTTCTCTTCTTATCAAGAGGCCTCCCATACACACCTGATACAGACTTGTCATTCCAGTGGACAAAGCATTACATTTATTGTTCAAAAAATGAGGTGACAGAGGTGATGCCACAGGTGCTCTGGTTCACCTGCTTTCTATCTACAGCGATGACTCGTCTCTGGTATTAAAGGCCAGACACAAAAATACTCACAAGAAGATTCTGGCATGGCATGCTTCAGGAAGGCAGCAGTACTCCCACAACTGATAAAATGTCAAAACACCATTCTATGCCAGTCCACACCCAGCCAAAGATAATCAAACAACATATAAAATGGAATTAAAACCATCCTTAAAGTTTACAAAGATATAACCCCTCACCAAACAAAAAAACCAAACCCACTGCCATTGAGTCGATTCCAACTCGTAGCGACCCACATTGGGTTTCCAAGGCTATAAATTTTTATGAAAGTAGATTGCTTCATCTTCCTCCCATGGAGCAACTGGTGGGTTTGAACCACCAGCCTTCTGGTTAGCAGCAAAATCCCTTATCCACTACACCACCAGAGCTCCTTATAATACCTCACGAAGTTAAAACTCTAGTAATATATTCCATTTAGACCCAACTAGATAAGCACAAATAAAACTGAATTAAAACCATCCACGATGATATAACCCATGAAAAGATAAAGTTATAATTTTAATAATCTACATATTATGTATTGATAATGTATATTCAAAAAGTATGTTAATTTATCCCCTTTGATCCTCCCAAGAACACCATGAGATTAGAAGGGCAGATGTTATTACCATTTTTCTATTATTATGTCATTTTCATCTCCATTTTTATTAATGAGAATACTGAATTTCTGATAACTTGCAGCCAGTTTATCCAGCAGTAAGCAACAGTAATAGGATTCAAACTTAGTATTCTGTTGTTCTTTTTGTTATGCTAGGAGTCCACCTTCAGGAAAACTGCAGAAATTGTTGCGTACATAAGACATTTAAACTCCAGGCTCAGTATTTGAGAATCTGATCTCGACAATGGTCAAAACTGACACACAGTGGTTATCATCTTTGCTTTTTGAGCATTTTCTTTAAAACACAAAATTTAGGGGATTTAGATTTTGGAATCAGAGCCTCATTTCTTCCCTTTGCTGGGGATGTATATTGCCACCTACCTTCCTAACATATTTTGGTAGCTTGAGAGCAGAGTGAAACTTTGTTTTTATATTTGTGTATGTTTAGAAAATGAAGTTTATTAATGTAATGGAACATCTAACAAATATAGCAATTTCTGCAACAATAATCACACTTTTTCCTTAAGAAGACTGTATAACTGAGCCATTCCAGAGAAATCAACACAAAATCATCTCAGTGTACTCGCCTGTGTACTTATTACATCCAGGCAATGTTGGTATCTCAAAAGACTAAAGAATCTGAAATAATACACCAACCTCTGAAAGGAACCAGTTAAAAGAATTACAAAACAAAAATTTTTGTTATAGTTAACCCTCATGCCAACCCATGTCCAGCCTTGCACTGTCCCCATGATTGGTTTTGGAATGGAGCACTGTAATCGGTAGAGTTTTCGCTGGCTGATTTTCAAATGTGGATCACCAGGCCTTTCTTCTTAGTCCATCTGAGTATGGAAGCTCCGCTGAAATCGGTTCAGCATCAGCAGCATCATAGCAGCAACACAAACCCTCCGCTGATGGATGGAAATGTGTTGGTGATCATCGAATGCATAAATAAAAGTGGCTAAAAAAATAAAAACATTATTACATTCTTAAAACTATTCTGAGAACAAGGTTTATAAATAGGATTTTGTAAAACTTCTATGTGATTAACACTGTAGTCTAAAACAAGAAATAACAAAAAGAGAATAAACCCACCATCATAGAATCGATTCTGACTTCTAGTGACACTATAAGACAGGATAGAACTGCCCCATAGGGTTTCCAAGGCTGTAAATCTTTACAGAAGCAGACTGCCTCATCTTTCTTCTACAGAGCACCTGGTGGGTTCAAACTGCCAAACTTTTGATTAGCAGCTGAATGCCTTAACCATTGCACCTCCAGAGCTCCTTAACAAAAACGAAAAATGTCATGAAAATCTAAAGAAACTACCCTTTAGAGCAAAACAAAACTGGGTATGAAAATGAGTATTGCCTTTTATTTGTTTTGTGATTTTAAGCAATATCAATTAACTTCTCCAAGCCTCAGCTTCCCTTCTATAAAGTGGAAATTAGAATTATCTCTGGAGATTAACATAAGGACCTGTCTTCATAAAGGTTATCTATATTATTATATATAGTTATCCATATAATGTATGTGTATTATATATATAGTTATCTATATTATAATAGTTATCCATAGTGTTGCTGTAGCACAAATACCACAAGTGGGGTGGCTTTAAAGAATAGACAATTGTTTTCTCCAGTTCTGGAGGCTAAAAGTCCAAATGAGGTCCTCAGTCACATTGATTTCTTCCTTGTTGGTAACCCTGAGCATACCTTGGTTCCCTGAATTACAGACAACCTTCACATGTCATCTGTCTTCTTCTGTGTCTAGTTTTGTCTTTTTATAAGTCAGAAGTGATTAGACTTAGATCCCACCCTATTCAGATATGATCTAAATAACATAATAAAACAAAAACTCACTGCTGTGAGTTGGATCCAGATCCTACTCATAGGGGCCCCTCCTTGGGTTTCCAAGGTGGTATCACTATGGAAGTAGATTGCCCAACCTTCCTTCCAAGAAGTGGCTGGTGGGTTTGAACCACCAGCCTTCTGGTTATCAGTCAAATGCTTTAGGCACTACATCAACAGAGCTCCCAATTAACATAATAAAGACACTATTTCTAAACAGGATTACATCCATAAGTATAGGGATTAGGATTCCAACCCTTATTTAGGGAAAGGGGTACAATTTAATCCATAAAAGGAGTAAAGGAAAATTACATGTGAAATAACCTATCACAAAGTAGTTGTT
Organism: Orycteropus afer afer; assembly: GCF_000298275.1. Classification (NCBI taxonomy): domain Eukaryota; kingdom Metazoa; phylum Chordata; class Mammalia; order Tubulidentata; family Orycteropodidae; genus Orycteropus; species Orycteropus afer. Next base: position 19,161,196 of record NW_006921599.1, read on the forward strand.
CAAAAAATATTAATTAACTCTGCATAGCTGGAGCTTACCCTATATAAGCTACTATTTTATTTTTAATGTTAGTTTTTTGGGAAGGAGCTCTTTCCAAAATGCATTGCACAAGTCCCTGCATACTAAAAGGAAGTTAGTGACCATAACTGGCTTAAGTTGAGGCATTACTGTGAACATACTGCAAAACACTGATCCTCTTGGTGTCTGTTGATGTCTTAAGAGTTTGTCCTTGTGCATAGGAAAGGAGGACACAGGGAAGAGGTAACCACAGGGAAGAAGTGGGAAGAGAGCTGTTACATTATGAAGATTGCAATCAATGTCATGAAACAAAATGTGTATGATCTGTTGAATTGAAAATGAATTTTCACTGTAAATTTTCACCCAAATCACAATTTAAAAAAATAATAATAAATAGATAAAGGTTTGTCCTTGCACTAAACAACCCCCAGAGAGGTAAACTTTCTCAATTGGATCTACTTTCTAGTGTTTAATCTCCTCATCTGCCATCATATTTCCATTGTCACCATTATCACAGTGTGTGGGTTTACCACGTGCAGTGCTGTAGCTCTCCCTGGTCTTCTCCTCCCACTGCCTTGACTGCTACTTTGGATCTCCTATGATTTAGAGGTTGGAGGTTTGATTCTACCCAGGGGTGCCTCGGAAGAAAGGCCTAGCAATCAACTTATAAAAAATTAGCATTGAAAACTCTGTGGAGCACAGCTGTACTCTGACACACATGGGGTCGCCATGAGTTGGAAACAGCTTGACTGCAGCTGGTAATGATCAGGAAAAGGCTATAGATTGTCTCAGTGTCAGTAGCTCGTGCTGAGGCCCTGAAGAGTTCTTGAAGAAGCAAAGCTATTCAGAACCTTTTTTTCTTCTTACTTCCTGCTTCTTTGGCTGCATTCCAAATAGTTACTGTTGCCAAAGAAATGTCCTGTGAATAATAAAGTGTGATTGAAGATAATGTTTGAGAATATAGAGATAGACAAAAACTTATTGGTGTATGCTGCCAGTACTCCCTGGTTGGTCACAGTAAAAAGGAGTAAGGGAGGCCCTCGGTGGACCAGTGGTTTAATTCTTGCCTTCCATGTGGGAGACCCAGGTTGGACTCCAGGCCAAAGTAGCTCATGCATAGCCACCACCCGTCCCTCAGTGAAGGCATGCCTGTTGCTGTGATCCTGAACAGTTTTCATCAGAGCTTCTAGACTAAGACAGACTAGGAAAAAAGGCCTGGAGATCTGCTTCCAAAAATCACCCAATAAAACTTTCGGTATGGGTAATAGTGGTCCTATCCACAATCAGCCATGGAGATGGGATAGGACTGGTGGTATGCATGTAGTTGCTATGATTTGGGGCAACACAATGATGGCTAACATTAGGGGCTTGCCAGCTGCCCCTGGAGCCTTTGGGTGTTCTGAGATGCTTGACCTCCACCCTTTCCTTCCCCCACCCCATCTCTGCATGGGTGTTAGGGTAATAAGCCACTGTCATCTTAGGCTTCAGGGAGCTCCACGGTGTTAACACGTTAGCACCAGACCTTGTGTTTTCCTTCAAGATCACCTAGAACCTTCTTCAACTCTTGTATTTTTACCTTACTCATCACTTTCTGCTCTGCAATCTGATTCCCAGTGCCAGTGGTAGTACCAAGCACAGCAGTGTTGTGTAACGAATGGATGGATGGGCACCTGGCAGTCAGTGCATCCGGGCTCATGACTGTCTCCTCTCTTCTCACTTTTATCCTCATGACGCAGCCTGTTGTTCTGAGCCTGTGTGGCGTTTGGTCAGCACATTAGACTGGCTAACCCTAAATGATGAGTGCACACTGAAACCTGATATTTACAGGATTAAAGGAGGTATTTGTCCGTGTTCCCCGGGCTCTTTTCCTATCCTCCTAATGAGCCATTTCTGCTGCTTTTATTTAATTTCTAAACATTTTTCAATCATTGTTGGTCAATTCTCCCAGAGTATCCTGTAAAACAAACTTTGATGTTCACAGAGATTTTTCAGAAAAATATACTAATAGGTACTCATGTCAATTGTCAGAGTTCAAATTTCCTTATTTAACCATAGAACTTTTTTGTGTGTATGTGTGACTTCCTTCTGAACTATCATTTCCCAGGTTATACTTGGAGAAATAATGCTTTCATTTGTGAAGACTGAGTCAGCATTTAGCATGCGTTTCTTGAAGAGATATTATTTATAAAGGACTCTTCTAGATGCTTGGGATACACATCAATTGACAAACCCCAAAATCCCTCCCCTCATGGAGTTTTTACTTTAGGGGAAAAAAACAAACATAATAAAACTGTGTTTTTAAAAAGCATAAAAAAATAATATTGTTATGTTAGAAGGTGGTAAATATGTAGAGGAAAAAAGGTACAGCAGGGTAAAGGGGTGGAGGAAGGCAGGGTGTGCATGTTACAGTATTTAAAATGGTGATCAGAGTAATCCTTATTGAGAAGGGCACAAATGAACAAAGACTTGAAGGAGGAAAGGGAGATAACTAAGTTAATTTAACAGATTTCTGGGCAAAGAACCTTCCCAAAAGAGGAACCCTCAAAGGCAAATGCCTAGACGGGGGGCAGGTGTGGCAAAGTGGAGTAGTATCAGGTTAGCCAGTAAGCTTAGGAAAGAGTGAGGGAGAAGAAAGTGGTAGGAGATGACCCAGCAAGGATGGATAATAGGAGTTATCAGATGTGGGGCCCTGGAAGGTCTCATAACAACTCTGGTTTCTCCTCTCACTGCAATGGGGAGCCCTTGCAGGGATTTGAGCAGACATCTCAATCTGATTTATATTTTAAAGGAATCAGTCTGAACCACATGGAGAATAGATGATATGGAAGGCAAGGAGAGAAGCAAGGAAACCAATTAGGAGATTATTGCAGGAATCCAGATGAGAGAGTTAGGATGGGCCAACAGGTAGATAGCAGTGGAGAAGATAAAGCATTAGATTTTAGATACAAATCGTGGAGGATAATGACCAATGTCCTACCACACTGGAATTAGTGCCAAACAAAACTGATCCTATCCACTTTGGCATTCCCTGTATTTCTTACAGAGTCCTTTAGTGGTACAAACAGTTAATACACTTGGTTGCTAACTGAAATGTTGGAGGTTCAAGGCCACCCAGTTGTTGTTTTGTTATGTGCCATCAAGTCGGCCCCAACTCATAGTTACCCCTTCTTGGATTTCCAAGGTGCTGTCACTACAGAAGTAGATTGCCCAACCTTCCTTCCAAGGAGTGAAGGCCTGGGAATCTGCTTCCAAAAAAATAAGCCATTGAAAATCCTATGGGGAACAGTTCTGTTCTGACACACATGGGTCACCATAAGTCACAATCAACTTAACAGCAATTGGCACTGGTCATTTCTTATAGTCTAGTATAGCAAGGAAAAAACAAAAATAGCTTCATAAACACTTACATCCATTTAAGCATTATACTTTAAAAATTATTACCTTTAATATTAAACGTAACAAAAAACTATACCCTCAATTTACACCTTCCAAGAATTCAAAACCTTTTCTAATGTATTCATTTGATAGCATATTTGCTCAGCATATTAATTAAGTTGAAGTCGACCAAAATGTATTTTGCATATAGTTGTGCAGATACATAGGTGTCCTGGATACATGCAAAATCATTCTGCCATGTGGAATTCAGATAAATTAACCTAAGCCTGTGATTACATATTCTGTGCAAAGTCTTACGCCAGCATCAAGAGTTTGCCAATCCTTAAGCTTTCCTCTCATCTCTGTCTTTGTTGTTGTTGTTGTTGTTATTTGCCGTCGAGTCGGCCCCGACTCATAGCGACCCCTCCTTGGGTTTCCGAGGCAGTATCACTACGGAAGCAGGATTGTCCAACCTTCCTTCCGAGGAGTGGCTGGGGGGGTTGAACCGCCAGCCTTCTGGTTAGCAGTCAAGTGCCCTAGCCACTATGCTACCAGAGCTCCTATCTCTGTCTTTAGTCACTGATTTTTCTGGATTCTCACTTGCTCCTCTTTCCCATTACCCACATTTAGCACTTGTATGTGGTAATTTTTTGATCATTTGGGAGGACCAGGGAGTTTATCCTGCAGATATCTAAAAGCCTTAATATTAAATATTGGGCATCATTTGATTTTTCAATTTTGAACTTATTTTCTTAGAATTTTTCAGTAATGTTCGAGAGGAAATGCTGAGTGACCAAAAGTCTATAATCTAATTATTAACTAAACTTTGACTGGGTTTTACATGAATGGCTACTGGTCTCCCATAATGTTCTTTCAGCACCTCCCCCAGCCCACCACCATCTTTAGAGAAACACAGTGTGGTCAGATAATGTGGTTTATTGTTCCAGCTCACCCTGTCATTTGACTATTACTTAATGTCCCTCTGAAATGAGCAACCACTGAGTAGGAAGGGGGTTATAAACTCTCCTTACACTGGACCTCATCATCACACATGGACATCACTATTTTTAAAGCACCTTTGGCACCCCCACCAGTACATTTTACACAGTCTACCTTTCTCCACAAACTTCAGCCCCTAATTAAGTTTCTCAGTCCTTCCTTTTCACCCTCCCCTCCTGCCATTCTCTTGGACATCCTAGTTCCTTCGTTTTTCAAAATACAAAACTATTGTACTATTTGCTTTCCAAGGAATCCCTGGGTGATACAAACAGTTAATGTGCTTGCCTGCTAACTGAAAGCTTAAAGGTTCAACTCCACCTAGAGATGCCTTGGAAGAAAGGCCTGGTGACCTATTTCCAAAAAACATCAGCCATTGAACATTCTGTGGAGCACAGTTCTTCTCTGACACTCAAGGGCTTTCCATGAGTCAGAGTCCGTCAACTCAACCAGCAACTGGTTGATTTGCTTACTGAGTTCTTTAAATTCAGCCCAAGGGCCATTACTTATCATTTGCAAAAAGGCTTATTATTTTCATATGTATCATTCTCTCCCTGAGAGGAATTTTTCTACCAGCTGTGAAAATTCTACATTTTCCCACAACTGTTACAACTATAGGGAGCTCTGGTGGAGCTATGGTTAAAGCATTTGGCTACTAACCAAGAGGTCAGCAGTTCAAACCCACTAGCCACTCCATGGAGAAAGATGAGATGGTCTGCTTCTGTAAAGATTTACAACCTTGGAAACCTATGGAACAGTTCTGCTTTCTCCTATAGGGTCGCTATGAATTAGAATTTACTCAGTGGCAGTGGATTTGGTTTTAGCTTTTGGATTAAACATATAAACTCAGACTTCCTTGTGTGCACGTGTAAAATAAAACTGCCCTGCAAACTCTGTAGATTTTTTAAACTTTATTTATTGAAAGACATGTCATATATAAGGAGGCTGGTAGTGCAATGGTTAAGTGCTCATCTGCTAACCATAAGGACAGTGGTTCAAACTCACCAGTGACTCTTCAGAAGAAAAGACTTGGCAATCTACTTCCATAAAGCCCAGAAAACCCTATAGGGCAGTTCCACTCTGTCACGTAGGCTATAAGTCAGAATCACCTTGACATCACGTAGGAACACCATGTCATATATGTTGTTGTTGTTATGTGCCGTCGAGTAGTACCTGACTCATAGCAACCCCTCCTTGGGTTTCCAAGGCAGTATCACTATGGAAGTAGATTGCCCCGTCTTCCTTCCGAGGAGTGGCTGGTGGGTTTGAATTGCCAGCTTTCTGGTTAGCAGTCAAGTGCCTTAGGCACTATGCTACCAGAGCTCCCTATGTCATATACATAAATGTATGTAATATATATATAGTACAATAAATATGTGCATTTTAATTTAAAATAGCCAAATAAAGTAGACACACATCTTCTCACAAGCCATTTTAAGAAATTTTCTTAGTTGCAGTCAAGTTGATTCTGATTCATGTCAACCCCATGTGTGCACAAGAAATAGAACATCAGTAATACCATTGTCAGTGTTCTACAAACTGGGGCTTACTTCAGCCGGCGTACTAAAATACCTTCTGGGAGTACACAAGCATTGAAAGCTTGGAGGAAATCAATTTCTAGATACCCAAATTCTATATATACTCTTTCCTAAATGATTTGCCTAAAAACTCCTACATTTGAAATAGTCCTCCTACCCTTTTACAAAGAAAGGCAGCCCCTTCCATTGTGTTGGAAATGGCTAACATGCTCAGATACTAAAAGAAGAAATTGTTGACTATTTACTTTGGAAAAATCAGCCACTGAAAACGCTAGGAAGCATTTCACCAAAAAGGATATTCAAATGGCCACCAACAACATGAAAGGATGCTCAGCGTCATTAGCCATCAGAGAGATGCAAATCAAACCACAATGAGATACCGTTTTACTGCCAGCCACTCCTCGGAAGGAAGATGGGGCAATCTACTTCCATAGTGATACTGCCTCGGAAACCCAAGGAGTGGTCACTATGAGTCAGGTCCAACTAGATGGCACATAACAACAACAACAACAGGATGGCTAAGATTAAAAAAAAAAAAAATGGTATAGCCCTTTTGAAAAACAATGTGATAGTCCCTAAGAAAACTAAAATTAGAACTATCATATGACTTAGCATTTCCACTACTGGAAATATATGCAAGAGACTTGAAAGCAGTGATGGAAGGGGACATATGTACTCCAATGTTTATTGCAACATTGTTTACAAAGCCAAAAGGTGGAAACAACGTAAATACCCATCAAGAGATGAAAGGATAAACAAAACATGGTACATATATATACAATGGAATACCACTCAGCCAGGAAGAGAAATGAAATTCTGATACATGCTACTGCATGGATGGAGCTTGAATACATTATGCTGAGTGAAATAAGTCAATCATAAAAGGACAAATATTGTATGGCTTCACTTATATAAAAAGACAGGAACAGGTAAATGTATCAAGACCAAAGTTTACAAGTGGCTACCAGGGGCAGGAGGCAGGGGAAATAGGAGGTCATTGCTTATGAGTTTTGATTTACAGTGATGGGAAATTCAAAGAGTAAGGGTAAGGGTTGTACAGCTGATTAATGTGATTGATGTCAATAAGCTGTACACTTATAAAAAGTTGGCAAATGCTGTGTGGTAGATATTTTTACGATCACCACCAAAAAAATAAAAAGGAAAAAAAAAAAAAGAAGAAAAGAAAGAAATGAGCATAGTGCCTAAGGCACTTGACTGCTAACCAGAAGGCTGGTGGTTCAAACCCACCAGCCACTCCTAGGAAGGAAGGTTGGGCAATCTACTTCCTTAGTGATACTGCCTTGGCAACCCAAGGAGGGGTCGCTCTGAGTCAGGTCTGACTGGACAGCACATAACAACAACAACAAGGCTACTTATGTACAATCAAATACTTCATGGGATTTAGTTTCTTTCTTTGGAGGTTTTGGGTCATCGTTTTGTGGGACATCCTTGTTAATTGGCCTAATAATGCATTTAGTGCTTCTGTCCTACCTCTTAGTTCATTCCATAGTGCCTGGGGTCTTAAAAGCTTGCAAGGAGCCATCTAAGGTGAAACAATCAACCTCTATTCTCCTGGAGCAACAGAGAAAGAAGGAAAGTCAGGAATAAGAGGAAAAAATGGAACATGTGGCTAATTGCCTCCATGAACAACTGCCTCCTTTGCCACAAGACCAGAATAACCAGATTGTACCCAGCTACCATTACTGAACGTTTTTGATAAAAAATTCTATAGAAGTATCCTGATCTAAATGGGGAAAACATGGAAGAGAATGTCAAATTCCCATGAAATCCAGTCTTTCTGGAGCCATGGAAGATGGATGAACCCCAAAATTATTGCCCTAAAATAATCTTTAAACCTTCAACCCCAAATATCCCCTGAAGTCTTCTTTAAACCAAGTAAGAGTTAGCTTAATTAGTAAAAATATGTCTTGATTTTTTTTCTTTTTTTTTTTTAAGAACTATGTGAGATCAAATTGGCAACAACCTTTGGAAAGATTAGATAAGAAACTTAGGGGACAGTGAGTTTATGTTAATGGATAGGAACAGCTCAGAAAAGGAGGGTGAGAATGGTTGCCCAACTTGAAGAATGTATTCAATGCCACTGAATTGTACATGTAGAAATTGTTGAATTGGCGTACATTTATAACAACAAAACATTTTTTTAAAATGTTTTTTAAATAATAAAAAAAGAAAACCCTATGGAGCAGTTCTACTCTGATACACATTGGGTCATCGTGAGTCAGGATCAACTCAAGGGCAACTAGCCATGCATGCAAATCTCACAGTGAGGTACTACTGTCCAGTGTGAAACTCCTCCAAATAGGCCAACTCTCCTAGATTAACCAAGAGACTGAAACACCCACTCTGTGGGTTTCCCATTTTATACATATTTATGGTGACTATAAAGCATGATTTTCAGAATCTAGTATTTTGATCCCTGTTAAGATATTCTGAATTCAGAGAGGTGAGTGATGTTAATTCTTACCTATTCCTCCCACAGCCCATTTTCTAAGAATAAGGAAGAGTCCTGTAAGAGCAACTCAGAGAGATCATGGATAAGCAATAATCGACATTAAAAACATGGGCTTTTTTCATATACTTAAATGCAAACACTTTCTTTCAGCTATTCTCAATACCCTTTCCTAGAATGTGTAATTTACTGGGAGTAAAAGCGCCATGATCAGCTGAAGCAGAATAGGTAAGTGACTCTTATTCTTTTAAATGTAATTTATTTTCTGGGACTGCCAAATTTCAAGATAACGTTGGGTAAAATCCAAAGATAAAAATTTTTATGTAGTTTCTTTAAATTTTGGTGTATTAATCAATGTAGTAATTAAATCCATTTTATCAAATTTTAAAATATTTGCAGTTACAATCATTCCTCATCTTATTCCATCTTATAAAATGTTTATCATTTTCTTTCTTCTATTAATCGATTCTATTAATTAAAATAAATAAATAAGAGCCCTGGTGGTGCAGTGGTTAATCCCTTGTTTGCTAAAACCAAAAGGTCAGTGGTTCGAACCCAACAGCTGCTCTATGACACAAAGATGTGACATTTGGCCTCTGAAAGATTATAGCCTTGGAAACCCTAGGAAGCAATTCTATCCTGACCTAAGTAGGGTCATTATAAGTCAGAATAGACTTGACAGCAATGGTTTTATTTTGGGGGGAGTGGTTATTAATAAAATTTTTTAAATAGATTAATTACTGGTCCCATCAGGTTTTAGCAATATAAGCCCTTTTTCAAAAGCATAGAAAAAGTGGGATCATGATTCTTCAAATTAAAAGATGTATTTCCAGTAAATTTTGCTTTTTATGTTTAACGATTATTTATCAGCATTAATTATATATTTTGGAAGTGTTAATCAAGTATGTACTACTAATAATTTTAAAATAATGCAACCTAAAAGAATTTTTTAAATCTTAAAGCCTTGCAACTTTAAGAAGAAAATAAATCTTAAGAATTAAACTTATATGCATATTTAGTTTTGGATAAGTATGATAGGGTAAACAACAGTAGACTTTCAAGCATAAAAATATATTATATTAGGACCAAAAAGAAGTGGATGAAATATGATTCAAAGAGAAAAAAGAAAATGTTGTATATTCTTTAACGAATTTAAAGAGTTCCTCTGTGTATGTTTAAAATGGTTTGTTTTTCGTGGTATCAAATTATTATAGCTTTATTTATTTTAAAGAAATAATGTGCAGTTTTATTTTAAAATGACAGTATTCACAACATGCTAGAAATTCTATTCTTTTCAACTATTGCAACTTATGATGAAATACTTTAAATGTTAATTTTAACATGTAGGAGCAGATACATGCTTTTTCAAAATTTTTTGAGGAAGTGAACAAATATATTTGAAAGTCAGTGCATTATAAAGTCCTATGTGCCTCTCATCTGTGCATCACAATCTCCCAAAGGCAGTATTTATTTGAATTTTGAGTGAATTATTTACTTGCTTCTTTTTGGTACCTTTATCACACATGGATATATCTCTAAACATATTATAAGCTTATCTGTTTTTTTTGTTGTTGTTGTTGTTGTTGTTATTTGCCATCGAGTCAGACCCGACTCATAGCGACCCCTCCTTGGGTTTCCAAGGTTGTATCACTAAGGAAGTAGATTGTCCAACCTTCCTTCTGAGGAGTGGCTGATGGGTTTGAACAGCCAGCCATCTGGTTAGCAGTCAAGTGCCTTAGGCACTATGCTAAGCTCTGTACAACAATTTCTCCATTACTTCTTTTTTTTTTTTTTTTCCATGTCTTTAGGAGCCCTAGTTACATGTAGTGTTTACATGCTTGGCTGCTAACCAAAAGGTCAGGGGTTTGAATCCACCAGCCACTCCACAGGAGAAAAATGTGGCAATCTGCTTCTATAAAAATTACAGCCTTAGAAACTTTATGGGGCATATCTATTCTGTCCTATAAGGTCACTATGAATTGGAATCAACTCAGCAGCAATGGTGGTTTTTTGTTCATTTTGCTTTAATTATGGTTTTGAGATTCATCCAGGTAGAGATGTGTTAAAGTAGTCTAATCATTTTCACTATATAGTATTCCTTTACATAAACAGTGCTACAATTTATTTACAATTATGTGGTCCATTGAAGGAGCTCTTCTGGTGCAGTGGTTAAAGCATTTGGCTGCTATCCAAAAGTTTGTCAGTTCGAACCCAACCAGTCCCTCCATAGAAGAAAGATGATGCAATTTGCTTTTATAAAGATTTAAAGCCTGGGAAACCTTATAAGGCAGTTCTACTCTTTCCTATAGGGTCACTATGAGCTGGAAGCAACTGGATGGCAATGCATTGTTGGGTTGTTGTGGTCTATTGATGTTGGAGTTGTTTCTGCTTTAAAAAAAACAATGTCTGTTATCAATATTTTTTATTCCTGGTGAACATATACAAGAGTTTCTCAGTAGTGTACACTTAGGAGTATACAGTTAGGAGGAATATGATTGGGTGAAAGGCTAAATACACACTCAACATTATAAGTTAAGGCCAAGTTGTTTTCCAAAGCAGTTACACCAACTGACTTCTCCCTCCAGCAGTGTGTCAAACTGCCACGCTCCAAATCCTCACTAACAATTAGAACAGCATTTTTCATGGTTGCAAAACTGATGAAAGTGAAGTGCTTTTATTATTGTTAGTTTCCTATCAGTAATAAACCTGAGTATCTTTTCTTTTGTCTAGTGAACATTCATGTGTCCTCTTCTATGTAATGTTTGTCATGACTTTTGCCTAATTTTCTACTGTCTTGTAATTTATCTTTTTTATTTTAGGAGTATTTTATATAATCTGGATACTAATACTGGACATTTATCAGCCATATGTGTTGCAAATATCCTCTCCCTGCCTATAGCTGGTGTTTCACTCTCTGTGTGGTGGTTTAAAAAATAATAATAAAATAGGTATTCTAAATTTAAATGTAACCACATTTATCCATGTTTTCCATTATTGTTGAGTCTTCTTTAAGAAATCTTTCTCTAACTAGAGGCCATAAATAGCTCATTATCTATTATTGCCTAAAATTTTTAAAGTTTTGTTTTGTATTTAAGTGCTTGTCTTGTCTGGAATTAATTCCTGGGTTTGACATGAGGCAGAGATTCAATTTCTTTCTTTGCTTAACAGTTTTTCTTGTGTGTGTTTGGTGAAAATATGCAAAGCAAAGCGCACATCTGTTCAACAATTTCTACACATATAAGTAATATCAATTAGGCTGTGCAGCCACTCTTGCTGTCCTTTTTGAAATGATTTCATCACCTTTAACGTTAACCTCCTAAGCAAAAACTCTCTCTTTTCCCTCTCCTTTTGTTTAGTAAAAACCCAACCAACCAACCAACCAAACAAACAAACAAAATCCATTGCCTAGGAGTTGATTCTGACTCATAGTGACCTATAGATTAGAACCGCCCCATACAGTTTCCAAGGCTGTGATCTTTATGGAAGCAGACTGCCTCATCTTTCTCCCACAGAGTGACTGGTGAGTTTGAACCGCTAACCTTTCGGTTATTAGATGAGTGCTTCACCACTGTGTCACCAGGGCTCCTCCCATCCCTGGTAACCACTAATAATCTTTAGATTCTATATACTATATTTGTTTATTTCATATAAGTGAGATGACACACTATTTGTGCTTTTGTGATTGACTCACTTTACTTAGCATATTTTTAAGGAGTCCCTGGGTGACACAAATCGTTAAGTGCTAGACTACAAACTAAAAGGTTGATGTTTCAAAGCTACCTAGCATTGACTGGAAGTAAGGCCTGATGATGTGCCTCTGAAAGGTCACACAGTCTTGACCAGTTCTACTCTGGAGCAAGGGGCAGTTCTATTCTGCACAATTACAGCCTCCCTGAGTCAAAATTGACTGAACAGTCACCAACAATTTTTTCAAGGTTCATCAAGGTAGCCTGCATCAAGACTTCATTTCTCTTTGTGGCTGAGCAGTATTTCTTTGCCTGTATATCCACATTTTGTTTATCCATTCATCCTTTCTTTTTTTCCGTATGGATTATCAGATATTCTGGATCCATTTATTGACCTGCCCCTCTCTTCTCCACTGATCTGCAGTGCCGGCTCAGCCATATATCAAGTTTTCATCTTTGCATTGGTCTGTTTCTAGGCTCACTATTTTATTCCACTGGTCTGTCTGTCTATCCGTAGGCCAATAGCATAATGTCACAATTACTACAGAATTATTATGTTTGGTATCTGGTAGGTCATGTTCTTCTACAGGGTTCCTTGGGAGCATTTTGACAAATCTGGGCCCTTTCTTCTATATAAATTTTAGAGCCAATTTATTGGTTCCATGAAAAATGCCATTGTGGTCTGGTTGGAATTGTACTGAATCTATTACTCAGTTTGTAAAGAAATTCTCAATTTATGGAGAACTGAAATCTTCATAGTATAGTGTTTTGCTCTATATAGAGAGTATTCCCTGCGTTTATTCAAATCTTCTTTAAGATTTTAAATAATGTTTTATAATTTTCTTCATAAATGTCTTGATTATTTTGATTAAATTTGTTTCTAGGTATTGTGTATTTTCTGTTGTAATTATTATTTTTAAAAATTACATATTCTTGTTGTCATGTGCCATCAAGTAGATTCCTACTCTTAGTGACCATATAGGACAGAGAAGAACTGCCCCCATGGGGTTAGCAAGGCTGAAATCTTTACAGAAGCAGACTGACACATCTTTCTCCTACAAAGTGGCTAGTTGGTTCAAACCACTATCATTTCTAACTTTTCTGTTAGTAGCCAAGCACTCAACCACTATACCACCAGGGCTCCTTCCCATAGAGATTAAACCAAAAAAATCACACTCATTGCCGTCAAGTCAAATCCAACTCATAGCAACCCCTCCTTGGGTTTCCGAAACAGTATCTCTACCAAGCAGCTGCTGGGTTTGAACCGCCAGCCTCCTGGTTAGCAGTCAAATGCCTTAGGCACTACACCACCAGAGTTCCTTCTATAAAGATTACAGCCTAGGAAACCCTTTGTGCACAGTTCTACTCAGTCCTATATAGAGTTGCTATATACATTCTACTTGTTTTGAGGAGAGTAGTAGCAGGGATCTAGGTAAGGGGAGGGACCCAGGCCCCACTCCAAGAGGCAGGAAAGCAGGAGAAAGAAGAAGCCAGGGGGAAGACAGAGCCAGTGAGAAGAGCAGCGGCAGGGATCCAGGTAAGGGGAGGAACATAGGCCACACCCTTAAGAATCAGGAAATCAGGGGAAGAAGAAACCAAGGGGGTGACAGAGCAAGCGAGCAGAGCAGCATCGGGGATCCTGACAAGGGGAGGGCAGAGTGGTTTCGAACAGCTAAGGGAGACAAACTTGTCTGTCAGTTTGTTGTATTATGGTAGCTTATGTGTTGCTGTGAGGCTTGAGGCTGTGCCACTGGTGTTTCAAATGCCAGTGGGGTTGCACATGGTACACAGGTTTCAACGCAGCTTACAGACTGAGACAGACTAGGGAGAAGGAAGAGGCCATCCACTTCTCAAAGAATTGGCCAGGGAAAACCTCATGAATAGTAGAGAAACACTGTCTGATACGTTACTGCGCAACTTTATGAATAGCCTGGAAACATTGTCTGATACAGTGCATAAGGACAAGCCCCTTAGGTTGGAAGGCTCTCAAAATATGACTGGGGAAGAACTGCATCATTAGAGTAGAACCAACCTTACTGATACGGATAAAGTAAAGCTTTTGAGACCTCCATTTGTTGACGTGACATGACTCAATTTGAGGAGAAACAGCTGCAAACATCCATTAATAATCAGAACATGGAATGTACAAAGTATGAATCTAGGAAAACTGGAAGTTGTCAAAAATGAAATAGAACACATAAACATCGATATCCTAGGCATTAGTGAGCTGAAATGGACTGGTTTTGGCCATTTTGAATCAGACAATCATATGATCTACTATGCTGGGAATGACAATTTGAAGAGGAATGACATAGCTTTCATCATCACAAAGGATGTTTCAAGATCTGTCCTGAAGCACAATGCTGTCAGTGACAGGATAATATCCATACACCTACAAGGAAGACCAGTTAATAGTATGATTATTCAAATTTATCCACCAACCACCAATGCCAAAGGTGAGGAAACTGAAGATTTTTATCAACTTCTGCAATCTGAAATTGACTGAACATGAAAGCAAGATGTGTTAATTATCATTGGTGACTGGAATGCAAAACTGGAAACAAAGAAGAATCACCAGTAGTTGAAAAATTTGGCCTTTGTGACAGAAATAATGCTGGAGATCGCATGATAGAATTTTGTAAAACTAATGACTTATTCATTGCAAATACCTTTTTTCAACAACACAAATGGTGGTTATACAGGTGGATTTCACCAGACGGAGTACACAGGAATCAGATTGACTACATCTGTGGCAAGAGGCAATGGAAAAGCTCAGTATCTTCAGCCAAAACAAGGCCAGGAGCTGATTGTGGAACAGACCATCAACTGCTCATAAGCAAGTTCAACTTGAAGTTGAAGACAATTAAAACAAGTCCAGGAGAGCCAAAATATAACCTTGAATATATCCCTCCTGAATTTAGAGACCATATAAAGAATAGATTTGATACATTAAACACCAATGACCAAAAACCAGAAGAATTGGGGGAAGACATCAAGAACATCATCCATAAAGAAAGCAAGAGGTCATTAAAAAGATGAGAAAAGAAGAAAAGACCAAAATGGATGTCAGAAGAGACTCTGAAACTTGCCCTTGAGTGGAGAGTAGCTAAAGCAAATGGAAGAAATGGCAAGATAAAAGAGCTGAACAGAAGATTTCAAAGAGCAGCTGGAGCAGACAAAGCCAATTATTATAATGAAATGTGCAAAGACCTTGAGTTAGAAAACCAAAAGGGAAGAACATTCCTGGCATTCCTCAAACTGAAAGAATTGAGGAAAAAATTTAAGCCTCGAGTTGCAATATTGAAAGATTCTGTGGGCAAAATATTGAATGATGTAGGAAGCATCAAAAGAAGATGGAAGGAATACTCAGAGTCACTATACCAAAAAGAACTGGTCAATCTTCATCCATTTCAGGACATGACATGTGATGAAGAACCAATGGTATTGAAGGAAGAAGTCGAAGCTGCACTGAAAGAATTGGCAAAGAACAAAGCTTCAGGAATTGATGGAATACCCATTGAGCTGTTTCAATAAATGGTTGCCCCACTAGAGGCACTCACTCAGTTATGCCAAGAGATTTGGAAGACAGCTAGCTGGCCAACTGACTGGAAGAGATCCATATTTGTACGCATTCCAAAGAAAGATGATCCCACAGAATGTGGAAATTATCTAATAATATCATTAATATCACATGCAAGTAAAATCTTACTGCAGATAATTCAAAAACAGTTGCAGCAGTATATTGGCAGAGAACTTCCAGAAATGCAAGCTGGTTTCAGAAGAAGACATGAAATGAGGGGTATCATAGCTGCTGTCAGATGGATCTTGGCTCAAAGCAAAGAATACCAGGAAGATGTTCACTTGTGTTTCATTGACTATCCAAAAGCTTTTGGTTGTGTGGATCATAGCAAAATGTGGATAACATTGAGAAGAATGGGAATTCCAGAACACTTAATTATACTCACGAGGAACCTATACATAGACCAGGAGACTGTTGTTCAAACAGAACAAGGGGACACTGCATGGTTTAAAATCAAGAAGGGAGTGCGTCAGAGTTGTATCCTTTCACCATACTTATTCAATCTATATGCTGAGCAAATAATCTGAGAAGCTGGACTATATGAAGCAGAACATGGCATCAAGATTGGAGGAAGAATCATTAACAACCTGTGATACACTGACAACACAACTTTGCTTGCTGAAAGTGAGGATGACTTGAAACACTTACTTATGAAGATTGAAGACTATGGTCTGCAGTATGGATTACATCTCAATATAAGGAAAACAATAATCCTCACAACTGGACCTATAAGCAGCATCATGATAAATGGAGAAAAAATTGAAGTTGTCAAAGACTTCACATTGCTTGGTTCTACAATCGACGCCAATGGAAGCAGCAGTCAGGACATTAGACAACATATAGCACTGGGCAAGTTGTGTGCAAAGGACCTCTTTCAAGTGCTGAGGAGCAAAGATGTCTCCTTGAGGACTAAGGTGCACCTGACACAAGCCATGATATTTTCAGTTGCCTCATATGCATGTGAGAGCTGGACAATGAATAGGAAAGACTAAAGAATTGATGTTTTTTGAGTTGTGGTGCTGGAGAAGGATGTTGAAAGTACCACAGACCGCTAAAAGAACTAACAGATCTGTGCTGGGGGAAGTGCAGCCGGAATGCTCCTTGGAAGCAAGAGTGGCCAGACTTTATCTCATCTACTTTGGTCATATGATCAGAAGGGATCATTCCCTGGGAAAGGATTTCATGCTTGGTAAGGTGGAGGGTCGAGGAAAGAGGGGAAGGTCCTTAATCAGATGGATTGACAGTGGCTACGGCGATAGGCTCAAGTATAACAGGAGTCGTGGAGCTGGCGTGGGACTGGGCAGTGTTTCATTCTGCTGTGCATGGGGTCACTATGAGTTGGAGGTGACTCGATGGCACCTAAAAATAACAACAACATATTCCTTTGATAAGGAATTTAATACTACATAACCCTTCTCCTTGGAGCGCCTTACTGGAGAAAATAAGAATACCAGTATGGTACAGTATGACAGGGGTTAGTAATAGTTGTCTAAAATGTTAAGGAAATTTATAAGACAATGTTTAATTCATCCTTAGGAGATAGGGGTCAGTTCTTGCTATGTACTTTCATTCTAGTTTAAAGGTATAAATTAATACTTTACTCACTGGAGTTAATTTTAAAAACATTCAGTCTTAAAAAAATAAAAGGTAGACAATTGCTTTTTGAAGTGAGAAGACATACACAAAACCAACAATCACTTTATTCATGCATTTATTAAACACATAAAACACTTACCTGATATTGTCCTAAGGTACTCTGGGGACTCATTGGTTAAAGTGCCCAGCTGCTATCTGAAAGGTTGGTATTTCAAACCCACCAGCCACTCCTGGGAGAATGATGTGGCAGTCAGCTTCGGTAAAGATTTACAGCCTTAGAAATCCTCTGGGACGGTTCTACTCTGTCTTATAGGGTCACTATGAGTTGGAATTGATTCAATGGCAAATGGGTTTCATTTGGTCTATATACATATAATGTTGAACAGACATAGTTCCTGCATTCTGTTATTAACTGGGTGAGAAAAAAAAAAAAAACCCACAAAATCTCTGTTAAAATAATGAAATGTTTTTGTGTCAATTGGCTTTTCCAAGAAAATACCAACATATGGGACTCATATGTAACCTGTGAGAGACACTGTGGAAAGAGCATATTGGCTGAATTTTTGCTCATATTGAGTTGAAATCTGCCTTCCTTCAAGTCTTAACCATTATTCCTAGTTCTGCCAAATAGAATAAAATAATATGATGAAGTAATTCTTATCAATGAACATCAATTAAAGTATGTAAAAACACCTTTCTCTCTCTCTCTCTCTCTCTCTCCTTCTTCTAAGCTTTCACTTTCCTTAACTAAGCCTCTATTCCTTCCATAATGGTATGATTCTAAGATCTCCTACTATCCAGTCACCCTCCTCTTGATAGCCTATTGTTTGTCCTTGTCCCTCTTAGAAAGCATGACACCAAACTGAAAATAACCTTCCAAACAATATCTGAGCAATGGAAAGCACATAGAGACTAGGATCAGCTATTTTGAGATGTTAAAAATATTCCTGACACATAGAAGTAAATTTACATTACTTCATTTGGTTCTACAGTGCAGAAATAAGCCCTGTTGTCAGATATTTCAGGAAATCAAATTTCAACTTCACGTTGTTGTTGTTGTTGTTGTTATTTGCCGTCAAGTCGGCCCCGACTCATAGCGACCCCTCCTTGGGTTTCCGAGGCAGTATCACTAGGGAAGTAGGATTGCCCAACCTTCCTTCCAAGGAGTGGCTGGTGGGTTTGAACCGCCAGCCTTCTGGTTAGCAGTCAAGTGCCTTAGGCACTATGCTACCAGAGCTCCTTTCAACTTCATATGAATAAGAATATCTACTAAGAGCCTTCAACAAAGGAATACCTACTAGACATATCTCCCCAATCTTATATTTATCACATAGCTATTTAGTTGTATTTCCTTTAGCCTTTTTTAGTTGCAAATGACAGAAATCCAATCTCAAGAAGCCTTGCTGTTTTTAGTTGTATTCAAGTCAGCACCATGTACAACAGAATGAAAGGCTGCCCAGTCCTTCACTATCTTCCTAATCACTGGTACACTTGCATCTATTGTTGTGGCCACTGTATTTTGTGTGCCTTCCAACCTAGGGGCCTCATCTTTCAGCACTATTCAGACAATATTCTGTTGTGATCCATAAGGTTTCAATTGACTAACATTTGGAAACAGATTTCTAGGCCTTTTCTTCCTAGCCTGTCTTAGTTTGGAAGCTCCGCTGAAACCTGTCCACCATGGGTGACCCTGCTTGTATTAGAAATACCAGTGGCATAGCTTCTGGCATCACAACATGTGAGCCATCACAATACAACCGACAGGTGGGAAAAAATGTAGGAAGGGGATTTATTAGCTCATATAAGTTATTAGACATAACTAAAAATCCCAAGGGTATTCTCACTTTAGGCATGTCTACATTTGAGGAATCAGTCTTTCAAGATTGGTCTTTTGCCATCTCTTGGCTTTGTCTTACTCTGTCATGGTACCATGCTCTTGCAGTTCACCCCTTAAGATGGCAAGATAGCTGCAGGCAGTTCCACATTTACATCTTATTCCCTCAACAAACAGAGTGAATCTATCCTCCCAACAGAAATACAAGTCTCATTGGCTTTGGGTGGGTCATGTGTCCATTCCTTAACCAGTCATTACAGCCAGAGATACGCAATACTCTGATTGGACAGACCTGTACCACATGCCCAACCATGAAGCTGGAGATTGAATTAGCTCAACCCAATCTTCTGAAGGAAAAGTTGAGGAGGGTTAATTCCCTAAGGAAAAAGATAGAGATTTATTACTAGAAGGAGAAATGCATGAGGCTTTCAATAAAAACAGATGCCCACTGCTGTGCTAAGCCTAATAAGTTAAGTCACTCATTGAAGAATGAAGGAAGTGGTATGGAGAGAAGGAGGTGAGATAATCATTGCGGGGTTTACATTAACTTTGTGATGTTGGGTGCCATCAGGCTCATTCCCAACTCCCAATCATGGTGATCCCATGTGACAGAGCAGAGCTGCCCCATAGGGTTTTCTTGGCTGTCAGAATTGACTCCACAGCAATGGTTTAGTTTGGGTGTTTTGAAGCTTTACTGAAGTAGATCTTCAGGTCTTTCTCCTGCAGATCATCTGGGGGATTTGAACTGCTAACCTTTCAGTCAGCAACTAAGAGTATAACCATTGCACCACTGGAACTCCTTACATTAAGTTTTCCCAAAGAATTTAGTCTTTGTTCTTGGTTGCTAAGAGATAACCTCTAAACAAACAAAAACCCATTACCATGGAGTCAATTCAGACTCATAGTCAGACTCATAGCAACCCTGTAAGACAGAATAGAACTACCCCATAGAGTTTCTAAGGTTGTAGATCTTTATGAAAGCAGACTGCTCCAGCTTTCTCCTGAAGAGTGGCTGGTAGGTTCAAACTACTGACTTTTCAGTTAGTAGCCAAGTACTTAACGACTGCACCACCAGGGCTCCTTAAATAACCCCTAAAACTTTGGAATAACCCCAGTGACTGAAGTACCTGTTTTGTACAAACTACGACTAGGGTTTATGCTAATGAAATAACTCAGTTGGAGGCTGGCCAGACCAGTAAGACTCAATTCACTCACTGCCATGGAGTCATATTTGACTCATAGCAATACCTCCTTCTTGATATTAGCTGATCTCAGGTGGGGAGGAACATGATTCAATCAAACATACCTATGGAAATAGGCTCCAGACAAAGAAGCTCCATGGGCTTCCTGTTTGGTAAAAGACATCAATGCATATGTGAGGAGTTGCGTGTTCCTTCTTGGAACATGAAGCTCTACTTGGGAATGCTCCCAAACCTTATATAATGTGTCCCCTCATTTGTATCCTTTTTGCTATAATAAAACTGTGATGGTAAGTATAGTTAATGCTCTCTAGTCCTGTGAGTCATTCTGATGAATTATTGAACCCAAGGGAGTAGTGGGAGCCAGCAGGTCAGACTTAGGTAGGTTGGGGACTCTCAAGCTTATAGCTGGTATCTTGAGGAGGGAAGAAATCCTAATTTTGTAGCCACCAGGTCACAAGTAAAGGGAGCCTGAGGACCTCTGACCTGTGGCTGGCATTCTGAGGGCTGGAGGAAAACCTCCAAATTTGTAGCCAGCAGGTCAGAAGTGATAGTGTCATGGGGACTCCAAGCTTGCAGCTGGTGGTGTCTGAGGTTTTGGGCATTTGGCAGTCTGGAGGAATGTGCCCTTTAACTAGGTCTGACCCAGTTCTGTGTGGTTAATGTCAGAGGAAGAAGTGCTACAGGTGCAGCTGGTGTCAGAACAGAAGTGACAGAGAAGTAGGATTTGACTTTTTTCCCCAGTGCAATTACTAAAGCTATTTCTACTCTTATTTTTCTCCTATTGTGATATATGTATTAAGCGAGTGGAAGAAAATAGAACTTTAAAATATATTTCCAAGTGAAAGCAATGCTTTCAAATGAAAGTATGCTAGCTCCCTTGGAATTCCTAAATTAAGTTCTAGAAATCTTTGTTGAGTGCCTACTATCAATTAATCAGCAAGTGTTGCTCTGAATGGAAAAAAATGCTCTTGGGAAGTATTCAAGAGAGGGAGGAACTCTGACTCCATAATTAGAAATGATCACCAAAAGAGGAAAAATGGTGGGCCACTAAAAAAATAGTTTCAGTTGCAAGCTCTGTTTAACTCAGACTTTTAAAACAAAACAAAAAACAAACCCAATGCCATGGAGTCTATTTTGACTCATAGCGCCCCTATAGGACAGAATAGAACTGCCCCATAGGGTTTCCAAGGCTGTAAATCTTTACGGAAGCAGACTGCCTTATCTTTCTCTTGTGGAGTGGCTGGAGGATTTGAACCACTGACCTTTTGGTTAGCAACCCAATGCTTTAACCACTGGTGCACCAGAACTCCACTCAGATTTTTTAAAGGATACCTGAAAAGGGAGGGAGACAACCAAACACCAGTTAAAAAATTATATTGAGCTATAGGAAATATCAGGGAGTATCTGGGTGGTGCAAACAATTAAATGTTGACGAGTAACTGAAAGGTCGGTGGTTTGAAAGGACCCAAAGACGCCTCAGAAGATGGGCCTGCTTCTCAGAAGACAGAACTGCTTCCAAAAGGTCAGAGTCTTGAAAACCCTGTGGAGCAGGTCTGCTTTGCACAAATGGGGTCAAACCTGCCATGAGTCAGAATTGACTCAACAACAGCTGACAACAGTACCAAAAACCTGTGGGCATGGCATTGTATGGAGGAGAAGAGCAGGAAATTTAGATTCAGACAGAATTAGAGGCAAAGGCCATCTCTGCATTTATTATTTGCTGGCTATGGGAATTTGAGCAGCCTGCTAACCCATCTGAGTGTGTTTCCTCAACTGTAGAATGGGTACAGTTGACCCTTGAACAACACGGATTTGAACTGCATGGATCCACTTATACATGTATTTTTTTTTCAAGATACAGATCTTGGAGAAATTCAAGAGCTAACTGACACTACACAAGAGAAATTAACAGAAGACAACTTGCTGGAGATGAGTGTTTCCGAACCAGTGTCAGACAATGAGGAATAGATGTAGAAGAAGCAGTGCCAGAAAAGAAACTGACATTAGATAATCTGGCAGAAGGGCTCCAAGTTGTCAAGACTGACCCTTCTATGATACAAGCACTGAAAGTAAAGCAAATGGTGGAAGGATTGGTACCATAGAGGAACATTTTTGAAGATATGAAAGAGCAATAAGTCAGATAGAAATGATGATGTTTTCCTGTAAAGTTAGGCTGAGTGTGCCTGCCTCTCAGACCTCCCCTTCCACTTCCTCCTCATCTTCCACCTCTGCCACTCCTGAGACAGCACCACCAACCCCTCCTTCTCCTCAGCCTACTCAATGTGAGGAAGACAAGGATGAAGATCTTTAGGATGATCCACTTTCATTTAATAAATAGTAAATAATCGTCATCCAAACCAAAAACCAAACTCACTGCTGTTGTGTTAGAGCCGACTCATAGACACCCCACCTTAGGTTTCTGAGGCAATATCACTACGGAAGTAGATTGCCCTATCTTCCTTCTGAGGAGTGGCTAGTGGGTTTGAACCGCCAGCCTTCTGGTTAGCAGTTAAATGCCTTAGGCACTACGCCACCAGAGCTCCCAATAATCGTCATGCTGTACAGTTAAAAAGTTGTCTGTTGTGTGTATGTATGAGTGTCTTCACGTGAATATCTAATAACTGTATGACAAGAATTGTGTTAATCAACTGCTTATATCATTGATAAGGTCATTACTAGTTAAGTTTTGGGGGAGTGAGAAGTTATACTTGGATTTTCAACTGTGCAGGGGTTGGCACCCTTAACCTGTATTGTTCAAGGTCAACTGATTTTACCTCAAGAGGATGGAATTATATGAGATAAAGTTCCTGGTGCTAAGAAGTCGCTCAATAGATGTGAAGTTCTCTTCTTCCTCCAATAGACCTGACCTTATGAACATTTTTATCACTGACTTGTCATACAGCACAGAAACAGTTTTTTGATAATCACAAAAGACATGAAACTAAATGGATAGAAATTATATTAGATAAGAGTTGGGGTCCAAAATATTCTTCTGCCACACAGCTGTGTGTTTTTGGTGTTTGTTAAATTGTTTGAGAATCTATCATCTCATCTATAAAATTTAGGTAATTATATCTACCTATTTTAAAGATTAGCCACTTCTCAGAAGGAAGATGGGGCAATCTACTTCCGCAGAGATACTACTACCTTGGAAACTGAAGGAGGGGTTACTGTGAGTCCAATTGACTCAACAGCAGTGCATATTTTACAGAATATCATGAAGAGCAAATTAAATCATTATTTTAAAATGTTGTTTAATTGCCAAAATACTATATACATCATACTGGTTATTCAAGGGTGCCAAGGAGCTCTGGTGATTCAGTGGTTAAGGCATTTGGCATTTGAACCCACCAGCTGCCCTGTGGGAGAAAGATGAGGCAGTCTACTTCCGTAAAGATTTACAGCCTTGGAAACCCTATAGGGCAGTTCTACTCTGCCTGTGAGTCGCTATGAGTCAGAATTGACCCAATGGCAGTAGGATATATTCAGCTACACAGGTAGTACACTGCAAAAAGGGGTCTTATTTAAGAGGATACCATTCACATCCTGGATATCATAAATTTGTATATCTGATAAAATTTTCTGGCTGATGGCAACATACTGCTTCATTCTAAAAATTGGTACATTACAACAATTTTTCAGCAGATGAAATTAAAATGTCTTAAAAAGTAAGAAACTTTTTTCTAATTTACACAAAAGTACTTAACAGACTAGCAATGTCCCTGTGGTTATTTATTCCAATTAACTCCAAAAAGTAAGGAAAATCAATACATAAAAACTATGGAGAATAGTGTGGGTGAATATAAAGAGATTTATAGCCATTATACTTCTGAAAACTTAGGGGTTAGAGTGAGTTCCCTGCCCCTTGGGGTCTTCAAGCAAAGGTTGACTCACCATTGATAGAGGATGTTATACTAGAAATTCCTACATTAAGTAAAAAGTTAATATTGATCATCTCCATTGGGAAAGAGCTCTGGTGGCATAGTGCCTAAGGCATTTGACTGCTAACCAGAAGGCTGGTAGTTCAAACCCACCAGCCACTCCATGGAAGGAAGACTGGGCAATCTACTTCCACAGAGATTTACTGCCTCAGAAATCTAAAGGGGGTCGCAATGAGTCAGAATCGACTTGATGGCAGTGAGTTTGATTTTGGTATTGGGAAGAGAGTTAATGATTCCTAAGCACTGCTTATGTGCAGGAGTCCCTAGGTGGTGCAAACAGTTAATGTGCTCACTGCTAACCAAAAGGCTGTTGGTTCAAGTCCACCCAGAGGTGCTTTAGAAGAAAGACAAACTACTTCCAAAAAATTAGCCATTAAAAAAGTGTTTCATTCTACTCTGAAACATATGGGGTCACCATGAGTTGGAATTGAGTTGACAGCAACTTTATTACTATTATTGTTATTATTTTTAATGTGCTTAGTACTGTGTCAGAAGCTTCACATACTGTTATCTCATTGAATCTTATCAAGAGTCCTTCTAAATGTGTCCAATTATCCCCATTTTGAAGATGGAAGGTCAAGTAACTTGCTGACATATGAGGGTAATAAGTGGTACTGAGGAGGCTGAAGTGCATGTTTGTCTGAGCCTTTTCTTTATATCATATTTCCTCATCACTGCATCCTTAATATCCCTTCCAATTCTACATCTTAAACAGGGTTATGCAAAATATGGAAGAAATAGAAGACATGGCCCCTGCTTTAAGTAGCTTCTGTGAAACTGGAATGGCAGGACGAATTTGTGCAAAATACAATCATCAATCAGGACGTTCTGCTTTCCAGCAACCCCAAGGACACTTGGGACCTGCAAGACTGACAAGTTTTTTGAAGGTTATTCGATTGCAATTTGTGTCTGATTGCGTGGGAGACAACAACAGTCCCCATAAGACACAACTACACCCACACCTCCTGCAACTTCACTACTGAGCGACAGCCACTACCTCCTTCTCCACCAACGGGCCAA
>NW_006921599.1:19188949-19190434 GCF_000298275.1 Orycteropus afer afer
GATGGACACTGGGAAGAGGTAACTATGGGGAGGAAGTGGGAGGGGAGCTGTTGCATTGTGGTAAACTGTGGTCAATGTCATGAGACAAAGTATATGTAAACTGCTATATGGAAAGTGTATTTGCTCTGTAAATCTTCACCCAAATCACAATAATAATAATAAAAAAAAAAAACTGAAAAAAAAACTCCACAGTGTATGAGAGTCTGAATCTCTCCAGACCCTCACCAGCATTTGTTTACTGTTTTTTTGAACTTTGCTATTATTGCTGAGGTGAGATGATATCTCACTGTTATTTTGATTTGCATCTTTCTATGGCTAACAATCGTGAGCATTTCTTCATGTGTTTGTTAGCTACCTGAATGTCTCCTTTGGTGAACGTTTGTTCATGCCCTCTGCTCATTTTTAAATTTGATTGTCTGTCTTTTGGTTGGTAAAGTGTTGAAGTTTTCTATAAATTTTAGAGGTTAGTCCCTTGTGCTATATGTTGTTGCCAAACATTTTCTCCCAGTGGGCAGGTTCTCTTTTTACTCTTTTGGAGAAGTCTTTTGATGTGCATAAATATTTAATTTTCAAGAGGTCCCAGTTGTCTAGTTTGTCTTCTGCTATTTCTGCATTTTTGGTTATGTTTAGTAGTATATTTATGCCATATATGAGGGCCCCTAAGTTTACCACTATTTCTTCTTTAATGATCTTTATAGTTTTAGATTTTACATTTAGGTCTTTGAACCATTTTGAGTTAGTTTTTGCATATGGTGAGAGGTATGGATCCTGTTTCATTTTTCTGCAAATGGATATCCAGTTTTGCCAAGACTGTCTGTTAAAGACACCGTCTCTTGCCCATTTAAAGGGGTTTTGGCCCTTTGTCAAAGATCGGCTGTCCATAGGTGGATGGATTTACTTCTGGGTTTTCAATTCCATGCCAATGGCCTATATGTCTGTCATTGTACCAATAACAGGCTGTTTTGATTACCATGGCTGTATATCCATTTGAGAAAATGTGAGGCCTCCTTTTTGTTCTTCTTCTCTAGTAGTGCTTTGCTTACACAGCGTCTCTTTTCCTTTCCATATAAAGGTGGTGATTAATTTTTCCATCTCGTTAAAGAATGATGATGGAACTAATCAGGATTGCATTATATCTGTAGATCACTTTGTATAGTACTCACATTTTCACAAAGTTAAGTCTTCCTGTCCATGGGTGTGTATGTTCTTCCATTTATGTAGGTCTCTTCTGGTTTCTTGTAGTAGTGTTTTATAGTTTTCTTTGTATAGTCTTTTGTGTCTCCAGTTAGATTTATTCCTAAGTACTTCATCTTTGGGATGATTATTATAAATGGTAGTGTTTTTCTGATCTCCTTTTCAGAGATCTCTTTGTTAACGTGGAGGAATACAACTGATTTTTGTATATTGATCTTGTACTCTGACACTTTGCTGAATCCTTCTACTAGTTCCAGTAGTTTTCTTGTTGAGTCTCTGGGATTTTCTTTT
>NW_006921599.1:19191806-19205720 GCF_000298275.1 Orycteropus afer afer
AAATACATATATAAAAATACATTTGGATTCTATTGGCTAGTAATTTTTGCATCAATATTCATGAGGGATATTAGTTTATAATATTCTTTTTTAGTGATGTCTTTGCCTTGTTTTGGTATCAGGGTTATACTTCCTTCATAGAATGACTTTGAGAGTATTTCATCCTTTTCTATGTTCTGGAACAGTTTGAGTAGAATTGATGTTAGCTCTTTTCTGAATGGTAGAGTTTGCCAGGATTTTTGTTTGTTTGTTTGGAGTTTTTTTTATAACCTGTTAAATTTCTTTTTTTGTGATGGGTTTGTTCAAATTCCTACCTCAAAATGTGTTAGCTTGGGCAAATAGTGTGTTTCTAGAAATTTGTCCATTTCTTCTAGGATTTCCAGTGCACTTTCTGTCTCTATGTGTTTGCATATTTTAGATATAGGCAGTCTCTGGATAACGAACAAGATCTAGTCCTACATCTGACTTTAAGTCAAATTTGTACGCAAGTCAGAACAGTTAAGCACAGTTTGTATGTGATGTCAGTTATTCAAATATTTGTTTTAGTATATGGTATATAGTGTATCTATCTATGCATAACAAATGTTAAAGAAGCAATTCCAGATACACTAAAATATCTTTAAAATAATAATATAGTAATAATTATAATAGTGTTTTAATGCACTTTGCAAAATAGTGTCTGTTGGTTATTATGAATCATTGTATACGCATACTTTGAATTTTCAACATAATAAGCTTTATGGAGGTTGGTTCGTAGCTATAGGTTGTACATAAATTGGATGTTCATAGCCCAAGGATTGCCTATATTTCATATAAGTGGGATTGTACAAAACTTGTCTTTTTGTTTCTGGTTTATTTTACTCAGCATAATGTTTTCAAGCTCTATCCACGTTGTAGCATGTATCAAAATGTCACTCCTTTTCTTATTTTTTAAAATTTTACTAAGATATAATTTACATACACATAAAGTGTACAACTTGATAAATTTTAGTACAACTCTTAAAGCCCTAATCACAATTAAGATAGTGAACATATTCATTAGCCCCAGAGTTTCCTTATGCAGCTCTGTGCAGTTTCACATCATTCTTCTATATGCTGAATAATATTCCATTGTATGTCCAGTTGCAGTTTTTAAAGCATCTTTATCACAATTACTCAACTACTGCAAACCTTAGAGCAGTCTCAGATGCTTCCAATATCAGAATCATCCAAGGAAATTGTTAAAAATGCAGATTTGGCAGTCTTCAGAGCCAGATCTTCCAAATCAGAATGACCAGAATTAGAGACAACTAAACTTTATTTTAAACAAGATTCTCCACAAAAAACTCCAAATTCCCTGCCATCAAATTGCTTCCAACTCATAGTGACCCCCTTTGGGTTTCCGAGGTGGTAAATCTTTACGGAAGTAGATTGCCCAGTCTTCCTTCTGCGGAGTAGCTGATGGTTTCAACTGCCAACCTTTGGGTTAACAGTCAAATGCTTTAGGCATTACAACACCAGAGCTCCTTAAGATTCTCCAAGTAGATGAAATTGAGAGCCACAGTGGCACATTTCCTTCACTGTGAGAGAGATTCCTGAAAATAGATTAACACTTCAGTGTGTGGCAAAGATCAACATACTGGGGGCAAGAGGAAGAATATGTGAAGGTAATAGATTATTGCTTCCCTGTTCTGTTGCTACTGCAGACAATAGCATTGAGAATTGTAAATGTGATTGCTTCCTAAACTGTCCATTCCGCCCTTCACCTGTCAGCTCATCATACTATGGGAGCCACGTTTGTTGCCATAATGCTGGAAGCCATGCCACCAGCAGGGTCACCCATGGTATTTCTTCCTATATATAGATGGTGATGAAAAGAAGTGTTGAATGTTTAATAGATTTTAGAGAATCCCAGACTAAGATAGACAAGATAAAAAGGCCTGGCTGAAAATTAGCCAATAATAATTGTATGGATTATCAACAGAAAATTGCCCAACTGGACTCAAAACATACTGAAGATCATGAAGATGGTACAAAACCAGGCAACATTTTGTTCTGCTATACATAAAGTCACCATGAGTTGGAGCCAAATGGACAGCAACTAACAACAAACTTTTCAAACTTTTGTACCACCAGCTACTTGGTAAGCTAATGAAGAGAGGGAAAATTGTATTTTGCTTTGAAATACTATTATTTTAGTGTTTCTGTCTTCTCTATAGCTATGTTGTTGTTAACGCCATCAAGTCAGACCCAACTCATAGGGACCCCTCCTTGGGTTTCTGAGGTGGTATCACTACTGAAGTAGATTGCCCCATCTTCCTTCCAAGGAGTGGCTGGTGGGTTTGAACCACCAGTCTCCTGGTTAGCAGTCAAGTGCCTTAGGCACTACACTACCAGAGTCAGAATATATGTTAATTGCAAATGAGGAGAAGGATTATCATAATTTAAAGGACACAGATATCCCTTTAAGCATGTGTGAAAGTTCCAGAATTGGGGGACATAACTTGTATCAGAATGATTGGCCAAGGTATGAGCCCTCCCTCTATCTTAGCTGTTTCTTATTTCCCTTGCAACCATCAAACCGTTGGACAGACTTAAGTACATACCAAAGGAAACATTTTTCCTCTGTGGTTAAACTAAAGATATGGAAAGAATGTTCCTAAGGGAGGGTCTTGACACAAGATCCTTATCAGAAATTCCCTCAGCAGCCCTCAGGAAATATTTTAAGATAATTACCTTATGACCACCCTGTCAACCCCATCCCCTTTGTCACGTATGTAAACTAGCCAATCAAATAGCTTACGTTTGTGTTTCTAACCCATCATTGTAAAGCACTCACACACGCACACTCTAGCTTTGAATTGTTCCACCTCTGGCTTCCTTAATCTTACAACTACCTATCAGAATGTGGTACCTTTAGTTCTTGATTTTGCCTCATAAATATGCCTCTATTACTCCACCATTTTGGAGCATTTGATTTAACTTTGTGAGATCAAATGTGTCCCTGGTTTGAATTGTTTTGAACCTTCAATAAATCTCTTTGCTTTTATTTCAACAGAGTACATGTTCTTACTCATTGACAAGCATATATTCACCTATTCACTGCTATAATTTTGGGGCAAATTAAAAGAAAAGTAATAACATTGATGCTAACTGGGTATACCTGGAAAGCTTTCCATTAAAAAGAAAGGGAAAGAGAGAAGAAGGGGAAGGAGTAGAGGAGGGGAGGGGAGGGGAGGAGAGGGAAGAGATGGGGAGGGAAGGGGAGGAGAAGAGCAGAGAGGAGAAACAATAAATATATCACTATGTCTGCTATTATTGATTTTATTCCAAGTGGGAATCTGAGTATGGCTCAAGACTCAAAATATGTGGTTAAGCTGACCCACTTTTGAAACTCCTTTAAACATTCAATTCTTTTCTATCACCATTTGCATCTAAAAGGAAATACTTTCACATTACTAAATTGTACCATATCTATCTAGAGTGTTTTGCCTTCAATGGGTGTGGGCAAGGCTACACCTAAATTTTATATGTATTTAAACTAAGTGAGAATTCTTTGGCTTGCAACTAATCCTTTCCATTTTTTTGGATGCTTCATCAAGATTAATTATGCTGTTCTTTCAAGCCTAGCTTCCCTCCTACTTAGATGGGCATTTAATGGAGAACATTTTATAGGGTCTTAAAGAATTGCTGTTTCTCTCTACTCCTTCCACATCTTTAAATTTAGTGTCATGGTCCATTTTCTTAGGAGATCACACCTATTCTTCAAATGTTTAAACCAACCCTTGAGTGGTTTATTGTCCAGGAGCAATTTTTGTTTAAGCGTGTCTTACTTTTTTTTTTTTTTTTAATTGTGATTTGGGTGTAAGTTTGCAGAGCAAATTCATTTTCCATACAACAGTTCATACACATTTCGTTTCATGACATTGATTGCAATCCCCATAATGTAAAAGTTCTCTTCCCACTTCCTCCCTGTAGTTAACTTTTTCCTGTGTCCTTCTTTCCTATGCATTCCTGCCCTTTGAGCTATCTCCCTATTCAAATTCTGTCTTTCTGATCTCCCATGATTGATTATTCTAAGGAGTGTATTTACCTAGTGTAAACATTCACCTTATAAGCCTGTGTATTGTTCGGCTGGAAGCCATGAGAGTGAGTTCAATTCCAGGCCTGAAGGGTGACTAGGGGCCATAGTCTAGGGGGTTCCACCAGTCTCTATCAGACCAGTAATCCTGGTCTCTTTTTTATGATTCTGAATTTTGTTGCACATTTTTCTTCCAATCTATCCAGGATTTCCTGCACTGATCCCTTTCTGAGTGTTTGACAGTGGTAGCTAGGCACCTTCTAATTCTTTTGGTTTCATGATCATATAGGCTGAAGTTGGCATGGGCCACTAGTTCCTTGAGCTAATTGTTTCTATTTACCTTTTGGTTTTCTTCATTTTCTTTGCTCCAGATGAGGAAAGACCAATTGTTGCATCTATGTGGGGTATGTCTTGCTTTTAAATCAAAGTTCTTTACCTTCGATACCCATCAGAATCACCTGGGATGCTTTTGAAAAATACTGACACCCTGATTCTATTCCAGGCCAATTAAATAAAAATCTCCTGAGATGATCTCCAGCAAGATTTTTTGTAGACATAATCTAGTAACCAACTGCCACTGAGTCAATTCCAACCCATGGCGACCCCATGTGTCTCAAAGTAGAACTGTGCTCTATAGGATTTTCAATGGCTGACTTTTTGGAAGTAGACCATCTCTGGTTGGAGTCAAATCTCCAACATTCCAGTTGGAATGTTGAGTAAGAGAAACCACACTAGTTGATTTAAAGGCTTGTTGATAACTACAGTAATCAAGACAGTGTGGTATTGGTAGAGAGATAGACACATAATCAGTGGAAAAGAAAAGAAGACCTAGAAATACACTCACAAAAATATGCCCAACTGATTTTATTTTTCCAAAAGTTCAAAAGCAATTCAATGGAGGAAGAATAAGTTTTTCAACAAATGGTACTGAAGCAATTAACCTCGGACAAAAATGAACCTCAGCTTAAACTTCACAGCTTATACAAAAATTAATTCAAGATGTATCATGGACTTAAATACAAAAGGTGAAACTATAAAATTTTGAGGAAAAAACCAAGAGAAATCTTTGACATCTAGGGCTAAGTGAAGAATTCTTAAACTCGACACCAAAAAGCACAGTTCATAAGAGAAAAAAATTGAAAAATTGAATCTTGTTGAAATTGAAAACTCACTCTCTGAAAGACTTTCTTAAGATGATGAAAAGACAAGCTACATAATGGGAGAAAATATTTTCAAACTATCTCTGTGACAAAGACTTGCATATAAAAAATATAAATAAAAAAAAAAGCCCACTAAACTTATTGCCGTGGAGTCCATTTCCAACTCACAGTGACCCCTCCTGGGGTTTCTGAGGCAGAGGCACTCTCAAAAGTGAAAGTAAAAAATAAACACTCCAATCAGAAAACAGACAAAAAGTCATGAAGAAACATTTCACTCAAGAGAATATACAAATGGTGACTAGGAATATGAAAAGATGTTCAACATTAGCTACTGCCAAAACAAACTCACTGCCATTGAGTGGATTCTGACTCATAGTGAACCTTCAGGACAGAGGAGAATGCCCCATAGGGTTTCCAAGGCTGTAGATCTTTACAGAAGTAGAATGCCTTATCTTCCTCCTACAGAATGGCTGTTGGGTTTGCATCACTGACGTTTTGCTAAGCAGCCAAATATTTTAACCTCTGTGCCACCAGAACTCCTAGTATTAGCTAATAGAGAAATACAAATTAAAACTACAATTAGATATCACTGCACACCTATCACAATGGCTAAAATAAAAAAATAGTGACATCATGAAGAAATTGGAACCCTCATCCTTTGCTAGTGGTGTTGTAAAGTGGTGCAACCACTTGGAAAACAATATAGCAGTTTTTCGAAAGATGAAATATAGATCATATGACCCAGCAATTCTACTCCTAGGTATATGCCCAAAAGACGTGAAAGCAAGGACTCAGATACTTGCACATCGTTGTTCACTACAGTATTATTTACAATAGCCAAAAGGTGAAAACAACCCATATCCACCAAAAATAAATGAATGGTTAAAGAAAATGTGGTATATACATGCAATGGAATATTATTTAGCCAAAAATATAAATGAAATAATGATACATGCTATGATATGGATGAGCATTGAAAACATGCTGAATGAAATAACTCAGACAAGAAGGATAAATATTGTATGATCCCAGTTACATGAATACCTGTTCATATGCATAGAAAACAGTTTATTAGTGGTTGTGGGGGGCAGGGAAATGGGGAGGTACTGCTTAAGAAATACTGAGTTTCTGCTAAAGGTGATTAAAATATTTGCAAACTGATAGTGATGGTTGCATAATATGGGGAACATAATGTCACTGAATTGTACATAGAACAATGGTTGAAATGGTAGATGTTTTGTTATAAATATTTCACCACAATAATATGTATTTTTTAAATAATGACATCAAATGCTGGCAAGGATGCAGAAAAACTGGATTACACATACACTGTTGATGGGAATGTGAAATGGTAGAACCACTCTGGAAAATAGTTTGTCAGTGTCTTAGAAAACTGAAGGAGCTCTGGTAGCATAGTGCCTAAGGCACTTGACCGCTAATCAGAAGGTTGGCGGTTCAAACCTATCAGCCACTCCTCGGAAGGAAGGTTGGGCAATCTACTTCTGTAGTGATACTGCCTCGGAAACCCAAGGAAGGGTCGCTATGAGTCGGGTCCGACTTGATGTTATATAACAACAACAACAATAACTAGAAAACTAAACACACACTTAACCACATGACTCAACAATTCCACACTTTGTTATTTATCCCAGAGAAATGGAAACTTAGGGCCATGCAAAACCTATATACAAATGTCTATGCATAATAGCCAAAAAGTGGAAACAACTGAAATGTCCTTCAGTGGGTAAATGGTTAAACAAATTGTGATACATCCATACCACAGAAATCTTTACCACAATAAAAAGGAACAAACTATGGATACACCACAACTTTATGAATCCTAAGGAAATTATGCTGAGTTTAAAAAGTCATTCTCACAAGGTTACATACTGTGTGATTCTATTTACATAAGAATTACAGAGATAGAGAACAGATTAATGGTTGCCAAGGGTCAGGGATGGAGAAATAAAATGAAGACTTATGTGATGGCCTTCATCTTGATTGTGGTGGTGGTTACACAAATCTACATATGCAATAAACTTATGCAGAACTATACACACACACATACCAATGAGTGTATGTAAAACTGGAAAATGTGAATAAACTCTGTGGTTTGTACCAATGTCATTTTCCTGGAATTGGTATTGTAATATTGCAAGCAAGACATTATCATTGGAGAAAACTGGGTAAAGGGTACACAGGGCCACTCTGTATATTTTTTGCAACTTCCTGTGAATTTGTGTAAGTCCCTAGGTGGGTACAAATAGGCATTTGACTACTAACCGAAAGGTTGGCAGTTCATATTCACCCAGAAGTCCTTCAAAAAGCCTGTTGATCTGCGTCTGAAAGTTCACAGCCTTGAAAACTCTGTGAAGCACAGTTCTACTCTGTAGCACATGAGGTCACCATAAGTTGGAATCAACTCTATGGCAACTATTTTTTGTTTGTTTGCTTGGTTTTGAATTTATAACTATTTAAACATAAAAATTTTAAACAACAAAAAAAAAGTACATTAAAACAAAATACTGATGCCTGGGCCCTATTCCAGACCAACTAAATACAAATCTTATGTAATAGGGTCAAGAAGTTGGTATTTTTTAAAACCTCCTCCAGGTCATTGTAATGTGCAGCTAGGGTTGAACTGCAGTTTTAAGCCAAGCATGTGGTTGTTGTTGGTTGATGCTGTCCAGAAGGCTCTGACTCGTAGCGACCCCACGTACAACAGAACAAAACACTGCCCAGTCCTGTGCCATCCTCACAATCCTTGCTATACCTGAGTGCACCATTGCAGTCACACGTTCATCCATCTGATTGAGGTCATCCCCTTTTTCCCTGACACTCTACTTTACCAAGCAGATATCTTTCTACAGGGAATGGTCCCTTCTGACATGACCAAAGTAGGTGAGATGAAGTCTGGCCATTCCAAGGAGCATACTGACTGCATTTCTTCCAGGACAGATTTGTTTGTTCTTCTGGCAGTCCATGGTATTTTCAATATTCTTCACCAACACCACAATTTAACAGCATCAGCTATTATCCGTTGTCCAGCTTTCACATGCATATGAAATAATTGAAAAATACCATGGCTTGGGTTAGGTGCACCTTAGTCTTCAAAGTGACATCTTTGCTTCTTTACATTTTAAAGAGGTATTTTACAGCACATTTGCCCAGTGCAATACGACGTCTGATTTCCTGACTGTTGTTTCCATGACTGTTGATTGTGGATCCAAGTAAAAGGAGATCTCTGACAACTTCAATCTTTTCTTCATTTAACACAATGTTATTTAATGGTCCAGTTGTGGGGATTTTCGTTTTTTTATGTTTAGGTATAATCCATTCTGAAGACTGTAGTCTTTGATCTTATCCTCTTCACTTTCAGCAAGCAAGGTTGTGTCCTCTGTATACTGTAGGAGGTTGTTCATGAGTCTTCCTCAATCCTGATGTTGCATTCTTCTTCGTATAGTCCAACTTCCCAGATTGTTTGCTGAGCATACAAATTGAGTTAAGTGTGGTGAAAGGATATAAGCATAGATTTCCAAACATGTAAATTAGGGACTGAAAAGTTGTTGTATAAAAAATCTTTGCCTTAAAATACAAAATTGATCATGAGCAGTCTTTCAACTAAAAAGCCCTCTAAATCCCTTTAAAGAAGCCCTAGTGGCACAGTGGTTAAGTGCTCAACTGCTTACTGAAAGATCAGCAGCTCAAACCCACCAGCTGCTCATCGGGAGAAAGATGAGGCAGTCTGCTGCAGTAAAAATTACAGCCTTGGAAACCCTATGGGACAGTTCTACTCTGTCCTATAGGGTCGCTATGAGTCAGAATCAACTCGGCTGTGGGCTTGATTTGGAAATTGCTTTAAGAAATTTAATTTGCATTTCATCTTTTAGGAATGTACACATCTATTGTTCATGCTGAAGCACATGATCAGTGATATAGAGGTATGGCTATGAAGAAAAATGATTAATTTCTTAAATGTGTATCTGTGAGCAAATGTAGTCCTTAGTGGTCATCTTTGAAAATATTATAATTATGATGGCAGTGCTTAAATCATTATTAAAACTTGTTATAAACTCCTAACTTTTGTAAAGCCTGGGGCAAGAGTGAAAATTGAGACCTACATACCATAAGTCTAATTAATCAAAAGTTATAGATCAAATTAATACTTAAATATATCCCATCCTTCTCACTTAGCAAATATACCTTCATAATAAAAACTTTTTAAGAAATAGAAAACTATGCGTAAGGCCATAGTTTTTATATGGCTGAAAGTTAGCAATATCAAAGGCAACTCGATTTAATTTTTATTGCATAAATCAGGTATTTTGTTGATGGCTTAACAATGTTTGGATGAGTCAAAAATAAAGGCAAATACTTATAATTTGTTACTTGTTTGCTTGTTTATTTACTTAATTCATAAAATGTATTTTTTCCTGAAAAGGAGTAGAATCACTAGTTAAGTTGTACTAAAAATGATTTTCACATAATTTGATTTATTGATGATAAAAGATCTAAAGGACTTTAGAAAATAATATTTTTTGTAACTAAAATACATACAATTTGAATTTATCTTCATAAAATTAAAAATAAACTTAAAAAAATTAAAAAACTATTTTCATAAATCCTTTCCAAATAAAATAATTTTCTTCTAAACTATTTGAAATCATCCTTTACAAATAAACAACAAATTATAATAATTAATTATTAAATATCAAAATTTAAATATTTAAAGTTGAATTTTAAATTTTATTGAAATTTTAAACATTCTTACTTTTTGTGAAAATATACTCATAATTTGAGTGTTCCATATCTATTGATTTTCATATAAGAGTAATATAAATTTTTTTAAATTGCCAATATTTCTCAGTCTTATGTAAAATTTTTTTCTTCTTCTTTTTTTTTTTTTAACTTTTTGTTGTGATTGGGTGAAAGTTTATGGAGAAAATTGGTTTTCCATTCAGCAATTCATACATATTTTCTTCTCTGGCATTGACTGCAATCACCACAATGGAAAAGCACTCTTCTCACCTCCTGTGTTTCCTGTTTCCCTTTGTCCTTCTTTCCTATCCCTTCCTGCCTTCTTAACTTTATCAAAAATACTGCCCTTTTGATCTTGTACGGTTGCTTGTTCTAAGGGGTGTAAACCTTCCTAGTATTATTGTTTCCTTTTAGGTCTGTCTATCATTTGTCTGAAAGTTGAGCACAGAAGTGAGTTCATTTCCAGTCCCGAAGGGTATGTAAGGCACATAGTCTTGGGGTTCCACTAGCCTCTATCAGACCAGTAAGTCCAATCTTTTTTACGATTTTGAGTTTTGTTCCACATTTTCCTCCCCCTCTAACAGAACTTTCTATAGTGTTCCCTTTCAGAGCAATCAGCAGTAGTAGCTGGGTACAGTCATATACAATTCTTGAGAACTGTGCTATTTCACAACTTCCTCAATCACATATTGTAAAATGTGAATGATGAAAGGAGATGCTTAATACTAAAAAAGCACACTTCATTAAGCAAAAATCTATTGTATATAGCTGTCTGAGAAAATGTATTTGACTCGTTAATTTATCTTTTCTTTAAGCAGTACTATTGCTCAAAACGGGAGGTCTGGTAGCATAGTGCCTAAGGCACTTGACTGCTAACCAGAAGTTTGAACCGCCAGCCACTCCTCGGAAGGAAGATGGGGCAATCTACTTCTGTAGTGATACTGCCTCGGAAATCCAAGGAGAGGTCGCTGTGAGTCGGGTCCGACTGGAGGGCACATAACAACGACAACAACGTTGCTCAAAACATTCTTGCTCTCCAAAGCAGAATTGGCACCATTCAGGTATAGTTGCAAAAGTTGCTTAAAGAATATCAAAGGTATTTTACAGGAGCTGTTAGAAAGTATAAAGAGTTCTGGTGGCACAGTGATTAAGGCTTTTGCCTGCTAATCAAAAGATTGACAGTTCAAATCCACCAACCCATCCATCAGAGAAAAATGAGGCAGTTCTGCTTCCTTAAAGATTTATAGTCTTGGAAACCCTTTGAGGCAGTTCTACCCTGTCCTATAGGGTTGCTATGAGTCAGAATTGATTCGATGGCAGTGGGTTTGATGGGTTAGGAAGTATTTCCCTGGGCCTGAACAGTGTTTATTCAAGAGAGCAGATGTTTAAGGTTTTAAGTTGTTCTGTGCTTGTGCTGAGCACTAGATACAGAGTGACGGGCATTCATATTTCTTTTATTTTAAAAAATTGTTTGTGATATATGAAGGGCCCTCTGAAGCATGGGCCCAATATACCCCCCCAAAAAAATAAAACCTTACAGCCATCCACTTGATTCCGACTCATAGCAACCCCCATTGATTTCCAAGGCTATGAATCTTTACGGAGGTAGATAGCCCCACCTTCCTTCCAAGGAACAGTTAGTGGGTTTCAACAACTGACCTTCTGGTTAGCAGCCAAATACCTTATCCACTAAGCCACCAGAACTCCTTTTAGGGCCCAATATAAGGGCGCCTCTTACCCAGGTCTAGAGAGACCTTGTGGTGCAGTGGCTACAACTAGCACCTCAGCTGCTCCTTGGGAGAAAGATGAGGCAGTATGCTTTCATAAAAATTGCAGCCTTGGAAACCCTACGGGACAATTCTACTCTGTCCTAGAGAGCTGCTATAAGATGGAGTTGACTTGGTGACAATGAGTTCTTACCCACGTTCTTACCCATATCTATCTCATTTCATTGTCTATATGCACAATAGAATGAAACACTGCCTATTCCTGCACCAGCCTCACAATCCTTGCTATACCTGAGCCCATCGTTGCAGCCACTGTGTTGATCCATATCATTGAAGGTCTTCCTCTTTTTTTCTGACCCTCCACTTTACCAAGGATGATGTCCTTCTCCAGGGAATGGTCCCTTCTGACAGCATGAGCAAAGCAGGTCGGACAAAGTCTGGCCATTCCCATTTCCAAGGAGCATTTCGGCTACATTTCTTCTAGGACAGATTTGTTAGTTCTTCTTGCAGTCCATGGTACTTTCAATATTCTTCACCAACACAGCAACTCAAAAGCATCAACATAGATATGTTGTTGTTGTTGTTATGTGCCATCGAGTTGGACCCGACTCATAGCAAACCCTCCTTGGGTTTCCAAGGCAGTATCACTACGGAAGTAGATTGCCCCATCTTCCTTCCAAGGAGTGGCTGGTGGGTTTGAACAGCCAGCCTTCTGGTTAGCAGTCAAGTGCCTTAGGCACTATGCTACAACACATTTTTGTGGAACACAATTCAATCCATAACAGAAGGTATGTTCTGGCACAACCCAGTCCACTGGACCCCTAAAACCTTACTGGATGCTCATGTCCCTGAATCTTTGTGGGGTTTATCTCCCATCTTCTGAAGTACACATGTCTCACCAAGGCCTCCATTTTGCTAGGTATCTCTTTCCTGTCCTAAGCAGCATCAATGGAAGTGATCAATGTGATGCTCACAGCACTGTT
Source organism: Orycteropus afer afer (assembly GCF_000298275.1). Lineage (NCBI taxonomy): Eukaryota > Metazoa > Chordata > Mammalia > Tubulidentata > Orycteropodidae > Orycteropus > Orycteropus afer. The sequence goes on from NW_006921599.1 coordinate 19,204,495, forward strand.
TGAAATATTTTAAAAAATGGAGATAACCTAGATGCCATTCAATGTTCATGATTAAATAAATCATTGCATAATGCCGTACGAATTGACATACAACTATGTAAAGGGAATAGGTTTATAGATATACCAAGGTACTAGGTATTTAAAATGGTATGGCCAGTGGAATCCTATAGATTTAAGTTCAAATCCTGGCCCCACCATTTACTATGTGACTTTAAATAAATTATTTGAACTCTTGAGACTGAGTTTTTATACTTAAAATAAGAAGAAACTATCTTAAAGAATTAAACAAGATAATCCATGCATGTACACACATGTTCAACATAGTAACTGTTCCATTAGAAATACTCACTCTCTCATATCAGTTTTAAGAATAAGCAAACACCAGTTCTAACGAGTTCATTCCAACTTGTGGAAACCCCACGTCAAGACAGAACTGTAGACTTCCGGTAAGATGGCGGAATAGGGAGAAAGACTGCACGGATCCTCTTCAACAAAGAAAAGGGGAACCAATTCACACAGACACACAAGATAATCCTGAACCCCTGAGCCTTGAACAGAAGGATATAGAAGTGGACTAAACCCCAACTAGCAGAAGATTTTGCATTAAAATACCAAAAAAGGAGACAGACGGAGCTGCGGTCTGGCAGCGATCCTGAGTGAGCCTGATGGCACGTCACAGACAGCTTGGAGAATGTTGAGTGGTGGTAGGACCTAAGAATTAACCTAAAAATCAGCCCTGCTAGCCAGGGACTGATCGGAGGATTGCTCTGGTGGCTGGGGAAAAATGGAGAAGGTGAAGAGAAAGGTGGGCTGAGCTGTGGACTTTTGCTGGTCTGGAGGGCGCCGCCATTTTGAATGTTACAAGTGGCTTGACCATTTTGGATATTTAAAGAGACAGTGCTCTTCGAGATTTCAGGGGCTTAAGAAGAGGTTCTGCTTTCCAGCAACCCCAAGGATACTCTGGAACTGCAAGACTGAAAAGGTCTGACATTCCTCTTGTTACTCTTATACCCCACACCCACTTGGTGAATGGAGGTACAGCCATCCCCCACTCCCACTCACCTTCTGGGCCCACAGGAACTCCATCACAGTCTGTGTGCTCAGACATAGCCTGGGTAATACTTTTGTCCTATTTACTATTATTCTTATTCTTCCCCTCCCAGGTCCCAGTTTTCAGCTTTTTTTCTTTTCCCTGTTTCTGGTTGAATATATATCTATATCTATAT
>NW_006921599.1:19209870-19211436 GCF_000298275.1 Orycteropus afer afer
CATTGCAGCACTATTTACAGTAGCCAAAAGATGGAAACAACCTAGGTGTCCATGAACTGAGGAATGGATAAACAAACTATGGTACATACACACAAAGGAATACTATGCAACCCTAAAGAATAATGTAGAATCTGCAAAACACCGTATAACATGAATGAACTTGGAAGATATTATGCTGAGTGAAATATGTCAATCACAAAAGGACAAATATTGTATTAGCCCATTATTGTAAAAGTCAAGGAAAGATTTATCTATGGAAGGAAATTTTATTTGTTGGTTACCAGGGTGAGAGTGTAGGGGAGGGAACACTGTTAGATAGATAGAGTTAAGTATTGATTTGGGTGAAGAGAAGGGCAATGGACCAAATGTGATTTACCAACATGGTGGCATTGAGGATGAGAAAGACATAGAGAGGTACATGGGAGGTACAGACAACAAAGAAGAACCCTTTTGCACACACAGTACTGTGTTGTCAGTGAAAGCAAACATGGGTATATGGGTGGATAGATGGGTGGACAAGTGGGTGGACAGGCTGAACTAGTAGGTATGTCTATGAAGCAGGGAGTGTACCCAAGAACATGCATACGGTTGGCAGACAATGGTTCTATAAGTTTATGTGTATGATCTGAATTCCCAGGTGTATAGTAGAGCTGACAAGTGGCAAGGTTGTAGTCACTGCTTGGTCACAGCCAGCTACCCAGAGGTACTGAGTAGTTGAACCTGTGGGCTTGGGTCCATAGTCGCAGGGGACATCAAGCTCAATTGGTGTAACATACTACACAAATATTGTTCCACCTCCTACTTTGGTGAGTAGCAACTTAAAAGCTGCCATCTAGATGCAACAATGGGTCTCTCCTCTTCCATAGCAAAGAACAATGAAGAAAACCAAAAATTCATGGATAAAATCAGTCCTAGCGACTGGTGTTGTTTTTGTTGTCATGTGCCATCGAGTTGGACCCGACTCATAGCAACCCCTCCTTGGGTTTCCAAGGCAGTATCACTATGGAAGTAGATTGCACAATCTTCCTTCAGAGGAGTGGTGACTGGTACACCATCGAATCTGCAATCTATATGACTATTAGCCCAGAAGAACTAGATGGTGCCTGGCTACTAATGTCAACCACTTGGAAGGGGATCTATATAGGAGATCCTGGATAGAGAGGGAGAACAATGTGGAACAAAACTCAAAATCATTTGGAGAAAAAAGAGGAGGGGGAGGAGGACCAGGTTTGCTGGTCTGATAGAGCCTGGTGGAAACACTGACACTATGGCCCCTAGTTGCCCATCAGGTCTGGAATTGAACCCACACCTGTGGCTGGAAGCAAAAGACAGGCATATGAGTTGAACATTTACCTGAGGTAGATACACTCCTTGGAGAGAACAACCATGGGAGAAAGAAGGGCTGTTTATGCACTGGGAGACAGCTCAGGGCGCAGGAGTGCATGGAGGGATGGACACAGGGAAGAGGTAACTGTTGGAGGAAGTAGGAGGGGAGCTGTTGCATTGTGGTAAATTGTGGTCAATGTCATGAGACAAAGTGTATGTGAACTGCTGTATGGAAAGTGA
>NW_006921599.1:19211845-19213305 GCF_000298275.1 Orycteropus afer afer
GAGGAGGAGAGTAAGTTAGGGTTGGGGATAGTAATAGGGAAGTGAAACCAAATGTACACGAACTGTTGAAAGTAAAATAAATTCTGCTCTGTAAATTTGCACCCAAAGCACTATAAAAAGAGAAGAAAAGAAAAAAAAAAAAAAGAATACTCCTATGTTTCACAAATTTGCCTCGTACCACATCTTTTGGTTATAATGAGAATCTCCAAGGCTACCATACATGAAATTGTATTGGGAAGAGTTGTCACCTTATAGAATATTGGTGGTGAGCTGAACACTGACCACCAATATTCTGTAAGTTTTGTACATCTTCTAATGGGCTTTCCTTAACTACCATTCTTTTAGGTAGGACCTTCTGAAGCTAAATCTCCTGCCTCTACATCAAAGATACCCTATGAAAGAAAAGGAAGGTGAGTTATAATTGAAAAATGATCAGGTATCACAGTTTAGTATCATATATTTTGCTTCCCTGTATCTGTTTCACAAAGTATTTTAAGGTTCTTAGTGGTGTCAAAGGCTGGCGGTTCAAACCCACCAGCCACTCATTGGAAGGAAGATTGGGCAATCTACTTCCATAGAGATACCACCTCAGAAACCCAAGGAGGGGTTGCTATGAGTCTCAATTGACTTGACGGCAGTGAGTTTGCTTTGGAGTGGTGTCAATAGTAGATACAGATGACATCAGGTGACACTGCCAGAGGATGTGACACCAAAAACTGTCTATAAAATTTTCATGCAGTATTTCAACAGAACTTTATTATTTTTCATTAAAATATCCTTGTAGTTAGTTATAACAACAAAAGTGTTTTTTTGTAAGCCAAACTTACATGTATTAATATAACTACAGGACTGAAACTCTGTTAATTTACTTTTTAAACCTTCTACTGCACTTTGGTCAGAGTTGTCATTATTACCCAACTATAATGACACTTCCAATCATATGATATCATCTGCACATGCTGCAAGCATGGCCTATTATTTTCATTGTTGCTGGTATTTTTGTAGTCACTGAATTTGTCAAGTTTTTTGGTGTTTAGCTACAATATTGTGGTAAGCATTATTTGTGAACCTGTATCAATAACTTTTTTGAGACTGAAGAAGTAACTAAAGGAAAAGAAAAAGAAAAATTTTAAAAAGGCTTCCACAGAGCTACTAATAATGTTGTAATTCAATATAGAAAGATTTTACAAAACAATTTCGTTGTTAACTTTCATATAATCTAAAAATATTACATTTAACCAATTTAAAACTGTATCATATTATTCTATGATTGAAATTGATAATAAACATTACTAAGGATTCTTTATAGGAGCTCTGGTAGCATAGTGCCTAAGGCACTTGACTGCTAACTAGCAGGCTGGCAGTTCAAACCCACCAGCCACTCCTCGGAAGGAAGGTCGGGCAATCCTACTTCCGTAGTGATACTGCCTCAGAAACCCAAGCAGGGGTCGCTATGAGTC
>NW_006921599.1:19217355-19220213 GCF_000298275.1 Orycteropus afer afer
GGGTCCACGATTATCTTCTGTGTCTGTGTTAATTGGTTTCCCTTTTCTTTGTTGAAGAGGGTCTGTGCAATCCTTCTGCCTAGTCCGCCATCTTGCCGGAACTCACGTGCTCTTTTTATAACTCAGAAATTACAAGGTTTTGGACTCCTCTTACTCTGTTATGACCTCATTAATATAACAAGAGAACCCTCTATCTCCAGACAGGGTCATATTAACAGGTACAGGGTTCGATTTCAACACATATTTTGGGGGGCCATAATTCAATTCCTAACAGGTATTTCCCCACTACCACAGAAAAGGCACTCTTTTGTCCTGTGGTAGTCAAATCACCTCAGAAGCAGCCTAACAGTTAGATGCCCTGCAGCTTGTAAGCCTGCTCTGAGGAACTATTAACCATCATCCCTCTCTGCCCTACCTTCACTACATACCATGCCACCACACCATCAGCAAATTAAGGCTTTGAAGTACTGAAGAGCAGAAAAGCTGTGTCCTTCCTAATTTTCCACACCTTCTTCCAGTCATTTCCCCAATTTCCACTAAGTGGTTGGAAGTTCCAGTCCCTCTATGACTACCATTTTTGTAGTGTAATTTTCCTAGTGGTAAGTCAAAACAATGATATAAAAGGAGATGTACACAATGATTTGATGACTAACAAAAGTGAGCAGAACTTCGTAAAGAAATTGTTCTATTATGAAGTATTTCACATAGATGTTGTTGTTGTCAGCCAGCTCTGACTCATAGCGACCCTAATGTACAATAGAACAAAGCACTGCCTGGTCCTGTGCCAGCCTCACAATCCTTGCTATACCTAAGCCCATATTGCAGCTACTGTATCAATCCATCTTGTTGAGGGCCTTCCCCTTTTTCATTGACCCTCCACTTTACCAAGCATGATATTCTTCTCCAGGGAGTGGTCCCTTCTGACAATGTGAACAAGTAGGTCAGACGAAGTCTGGCCATTCTCACTTCCAAGAAACACTCTGGCTGAACTTCTTCCAAGACAGATTTGTTCATTCTTTTGGCAGTCCATGGTATTTTCAATATTCTTCACCCATGCCACAACTAAAAAGCATGAACTCTTCTTCCGTTTTGCTTATTCATTGTCCAGCTCTCACATGCATATGAGGAGATAGAAAATACCATGCCTTGGGTTAGGTGCATCTTACTCTTCAAAGAGACATCTTTACTCTTCAGCACTTTAAAGAGGTCTTTTGCAGCGCATTTGACCAGTGCAACACAACAGCTGATTTCTTGACTGCTGCTTCCATTGATGTTGATTGTGAAACCAAGTAATGTTAAATTTTTGACAACTTCAATCTTTTCTCCATTTATCATGATGCTGCTTAGTGGTCCAGTTGTGAGGATTTTTGTTGAGATATAATCCATACTGCAGACTGTAGTCTTTAATCATCATCAGTAAGTGCTTCAAGTCATTCTCACTTTCAGCAAGCAAAGTTGTATCCTCTGTACATCACAGGTTGTTAATGAGTCTTCCTCTAATCCTGATGCCATGTTCTTCTTCATATAGTCCAGCTTCTCAGATTATTTGCTCAGCATACAGATTGAATAAGTATGGTGAAAGGATACAATAAAACACAAGTAAACATATTTCTGGTATTCTTTGCTTTCGGCCAAAATCCATCTGACATCAGCAATGATATCCCTTGTTTCATGCCCTCTTCTGAATCCAGCTTGCATTTCTGGAAGTTCCCTGTCAACATACTGCTGCAACCGTTTTTTAATTATTTTCAGCAAGATTTTACTTACATGTAATATGAATGATATTGTTTGATAATTTCCACATTCTGTGGGATCACCTGTCTTTGGAATGGGTACAAATATGGATCTCTTCCAGTTAGTTGGCCAGGTAGCTGTCTTCCAAATTTCTTAGCATAGATGAGTGAGTGCCTCCAGCATGGCATCTGTTTGTTGAAACATCTCAATGGGTATTCCATCAATTGCTGGAGGCTTGTTTTTTGCCAATTCCTTCAGTGCAGCTTCAACTTCTTCCTTCAATATCACCGGTTCTTGATCATGTGCCATCTCCTGAAATGGATGAGCATCCACCAATTCTTTTTGGTACAGTGAATCTGTGTATTCCTTTCTTCTTTTGATATTTCCTACACCATTCAATATTTTCCCATAGAATCTTTCAATATTGCAACTCAAGGCCTGAATTTTCTTCACTTCTCTCAGCTTGAGAAATGCTGAGCCTGTTCTTCCCTTTTGGTTTTCTAACTCCAGGTCTTTGCACATTTCATTATAGTAATTGGCTTTTTCTGCTCAAGCTGCTCTTTGAAATCCTCTGTTCAGCTCTTCTATTTTGTCATTTCTTCCCTTTGCTTTAGCTGCTCTCAGTTTGAGGGCAAGTTTCAGAGTCTCCTCTGACATTCACTTTGGTCTTTTCTTCCTTTCCTGTCTTTTCAATGACCTTTTGCTTTCTTCATGGATGATGTTCCTGATGTCGTCCCACAATTCTTCTGGTGTTTGGTTATTGGTGTTCAGTGCATCAAATCTGTTCTTTAAATGGTCTTTAAATTCAGGAGGGATATATTCAAGGTCATATTTTGGTTCTCACTGACTTGTTGTAATTATCTTCAGCTTCAACTTGAACTTGCATATGAGCAGTTGAGTCAGCTCCTGGCCCTGTTTTTGGCTGAAGATATTGAGCTTTTCCATCATTCCTGTGTACTAGGTGTGGGGAAGTCCACGTGTACAGCCACTGTTTGTGTTGTTGAAAAAAGGTATTTGTGATTAATAGGTCATTGGTCTTGCAAAGTTCTATCATGCGATCTCCAGCGTTATTTCTACCACCAAGGCCATATTTTCCAACTACTGGTGATTCTTCTTTGTTTCCA
>NW_006921599.1:19221112-19221936 GCF_000298275.1 Orycteropus afer afer
GCTCTGGATGAGGAGAGACCCATTGTTGCATCTAGATGGCAGCTTGCAAGCTTTTAAGATCCCAGTCGCTACTCAACAAAGTAGGAGGTGGAACAATGTTTTGTGTAATATGTTATGTCAGTTGGGCTTGATGTCCCCTGTGACTATGGTCCTGAGCCCACAGGTTCAACTACTCGGTCCCTCTGGGTAGCTGGCTGTGACCAAGAAGTGACTACAAACTTGCCCCTTGTCAGCTCTACTATATACCTGGGAATTCAGATCATACAATAAACTTATAGGACCATTGTCTGCCAACCCTACATATGTTCTTGGGTACACTCCCCACTTCATAGACATACCTACTAGTTCAGCCTGTCTACCCATTTGTCCACCCATCTATCCACCCATATACCCATGTTTGCCTTCACTGACAACGCAGCACTATATGTGCAAAAGAGTTCATCTTTGTTGTCTGTACCTCCCACATACCTCTCTCTGTCTTTCTTTTCCTCAGTGCCATGTTATTGATCCCTCACATTTGATACATTGCCCTTCTTTTCACCTAAATCAATACTTATCTCTACCCATCTAACAGTGCTCCCTACCCTACCCTCCTACTGCTGGTAACCAACAAAGAAAATTTCCTTCCATAGATAAACCTTTCCTTGACTTTTAAAATAAGGGCCTAATACAATATTTGTACTTTTGTGATTGACTTATTTCATTCAGCATAATTCCTTCAAGTATATCCACATTGTATGGTGTTTTGCAGATTCTATATTAATCTTTAGTGTCACATAGTATTCCATTGTGTGTATGTACCATAGTTTGGTTATCCATTCCTC
>NW_006921599.1:19224591-19225724 GCF_000298275.1 Orycteropus afer afer
AGGATCATATCATCAGCAAATAGCGATAGTTTGACTTCTTCCTTACCAATTTGGATGCCTTTAATTGCTCTTTCTTGCCTTATGGCCCTGGCTAGGACTTCCAGTACAATGTTGAATGGAAGTGGTGCTAGCGGGAATCCTTGTCGGGTTCCTGTTCTCAAGAAGAATGGTTTCAGTCTCTCTCCATTGAGAATAATGTTGGCTATTGGTTTTGCACAGATGTCCTTTATTATGTTGATGAATGCCCCTTCTATTCCTATTTTGCTGAGAGTTCTGATCAGGAATGGGTATTGGATTTTATCAAATGCCTTTACTGCATCAATTGATATGATCATGTGGTTCTTCTCTGTTTTATTTATGTGGTGGATGACGTTGATTGTTTTTCTGATGTTGAACCATCCCTGTAAACCTGATATGAATGCCACTTGTCATAATGAATGACTTTCTTGATATGTTGTTGGAGTCTATTGGCTAGGATTTTGTTGAAGATTTTTGCATGTATATTCATGAGGGATATCGGTCTGTAGTTTTCCTTTTGAGTGATGTCTTTGCCTGGTTTTGGTATCAAGGTTATGCTTGCTTCATAAAATGAGTTGGGGGGGATTCCATCCTTTTCTATGTTTTGGAATAGTTTGAGTAGGATTGTTATCAGTTCTTCTCTGAATGTTTTGTAGAATTCTCTGGTGAAATTGTCTGGGCCAGGACTTTTTCAGTTGGTAATTTTTTGATGACCTATTCAATTTCTTCTTTTGTGATGGACCTGTTCAACTTTTCCGTATCAGTCTGTGTGAGTTTAGGTAAGTGGTGTGTTTCTAGAAATCTGTCCATTTCTTTTAGATTTTCAAATTTGTTGGAGTACAGTTCTTCATAGTATCCTGATATTATCCTTTTTATTTCAGTTGGTTCTGTTGTGATGTCACCCATTTAATTCCTTATTCATGTTATTTGTATTCTCTCACTCTTTTCCTTTGTTAAATTTGGCAGTGGTTTGTCAATTTTATTGATCTTTTCAATAAGATTCTGGTCTTGTTGATTTTTTCTATTGCCGTTCCATTTTCTGTCTCATTGATTTCTGCTCGAATCTTTATTATTTCCTTGCTTCTGGTGAATGTAGGATTATCTTGCTGTTCTTT
>NW_006921599.1:19227020-19236603 GCF_000298275.1 Orycteropus afer afer
TCACTTGCCAATTGATGTCTCTGGTTCCCTGTTTACAATCTTGTAAGCTCATTTTACTTTGGAAATGTTCATAGCTGTGATTTCTGGGTTATGTCATCTTGTGTAATTATTGTTCGTTGTTATTTGCTATTTTTAGTTCTCTGTTCAGAGGACTCCCTTTAGTATCTCTTGTAAGGTTGGTCTGGTTTTTACAAATTCCTTTAGTTTCTGCTTATCGGGAAATCTCCTAATTTCACCATCATATTGGAAGGACAATTTTGCTGGGTATATAATTCTTGGTTGAAAATTTTTCTCTTTCAGGATTTTATATATACCAGCCTTCTCTCTTGCATGGTTTCTGCTGAGAAATTGGAGCTTATTCTTACTGGCTGTCCTTTGTAAGCTTATTCTTACTGGAATGTCCTTGGGGTTACTGGCAAGTGGAATCTGTTCTTAAGCCCCTGGAATCCGGGAGAACACTGTTCCTTTAAATATCCAAAATGGTCTACCCGCTTGTAAATATTAAAAATGGCTGCACCCTCCGGACAGGCAAAATTCCACAGATCAGCCTGTCTGCCTCTGTCACTGCTTCGCCTTTTATTCCCCAGCGACTAGAGCAGTCTTCCATGCAGTCCCTGGCTAGCAGTGCTGATTTTTAGGTTAATTCTTAGATCCTACTACCACTCGGCAGTCTCCATGCTGTCTGTGCCATCAGAATCGCTAGGATTGCTGCCAGACCACAGCTCCATATGTCTCCTTTTTTGATATTTTCATGCAAATTCATCTGCTAGTTGGAATTTAGTCCACTTCTATACCCTTCCCTTCAAGGCTCAGGGGTCTAGGATTATCTTCTGTGTCTATGTTAATTGGTTCCCCTTTTCTTCGTTGAAGAGCGTCCGTGCAGTCTTTCTGCCTATTCTGTCATCTTACCGAGAAGTCCTTCCATTTCATTTTTTACAGATTCCAATTTTCCTGGATTCATATTTTGTATATTCCATGTTCTAATTATTAATGGATATTTGCATCTTTCCTTCTTATTTTGAATCATGCCACATCAGCAGTTGGAGGTCCCAGAGGCTTTACTCCACCCATATCATTAAGGTCGGCTCTACTCTGAGGTGGCCGCTCTTCCAGTGTATTTTGAGTGCCTTCCAACCTGAAGGGCTCATCTTCCAGCCCTATATAAGACAATGTTTCAGGGCTATTCATGAAGTTTTCCAGTAGTATATCATACATTGTTTCACTGCTATTCATAAGGTTTTAACTGGACAATTCTTTGAGAAATGGATGGCCCCTTCCTTCATCTGAGTCTGTCTTTGTCTGGAAGCTCCACTGAAACCTGTCCACCATGGGTACCCTGTTGGTATTTGAAATATTGGTGGCACAGCCTCCTTCACATCAACATGCAAGCCACCACAGTGAGACAAACTGACAGATGAGTGGTGGTTTCAGATAGATAGTAAGGTAAAACTCACTGCTATTAAATCAGTTCCAACTGATCACAATTCCCACTGGGTTTCCAAGACTGTCAGTCTTTATGGAAGCAGACTGCCTCTTCTTTCTTTCACAGAGAGCCGGTAGGTTCAAACTACTGACCTTTTGGTTAGCAGCCAAATGCCTTAACCACTGCACCAATAGAGCTCCCTGATAGTAAGATAGGGAGAACAAATTAAGAGGTACTCATGTCACCACCACTAAGATTTAACAAATGCTCTCATTTTCCCCTGTTTGTTTCAGATCTTTTCCAGAAGTTTCTTTCTTTCTTCTTTTTTTTTTTTTTTTAATTGTGCTTTAGGTGCGAATTTATAGAGCAGAGTTTGTCATACATTCCATATTTTGTGTACATTTGGTGTCACTCCCCAGTTACCATTTCCAGCCCTAACCCACTCTCCTCCCTCCCCCCGTGCCTCTTGTAGTTATGCAATTCTATGTGTCCTGCATTTCCTCCTTGTGAATGTTACCCCTCTGATGCCCCATGTTCGATTGGTCCAAGGGATGCATCTCCGTAGAGTATGTGGGTGTGTCACCCTGGCTTGAGTGGTCTGCATATATATCTTGTTTACTATTGGGCTATGAGGCAGCCTCTGGGAGTGAGTCTTATTCCAGGCCCAAAGTGTATCCCAGGGCCATAGTATTGGGGGTCCCACCAGACTCCATCCAACCAGTAATTCTGTGGATTTTGGATTTTGTTCCTCGTTTTTCCTTCCACTCTGTCCAGGATCTCCAGTTTTGATCCTTTCTCGTGTGGTTGGCATTGGTATCCAGGCACCATCTAGTTCTTCTGGTCTTGAGGTCCATCATGTCCTAGGGGTGATTGCTTCCAAATGCCCTTGGTTTTTTGCACACTTCTTCACTTCCAACAATAAGAGACCATTAGCTGCATCTTAAATCGCAGCTTGAAGCTTTTAAGACCCCTGTCACTACTCACCAATGTAGGTTGTGGAACAAGATTTTTATGTATTTTGTTGTGCCGCTTGAGTCTAGTGTCCCCCAATACCATGGTCCTGAGTCAGTAGATCCATTGGAACTCTGTCCCACAATGTCTGGCTGTCTGTGAGGGATTGTTCTATGTCTGTCTTCTGTTGTTTCTGTAAGAATTGCGGGTGTTTTGTATCATAGGTCTTTTGTGTCTCTGATAATATTTATTCCTAGATATTTTATATTTTTAGTAGCTGTGGTAAATGATATTGTTTCCGTTATTTCCTTTTCAGAGGACTCTTTATTGGTGTAGAGGAATCTGACTGATTTTTGTATGTTGACCTTGCATCCTGCCACATTGCTGAACCTCTCTTTTGGTTCTAGTAGGTTTTTTTTTTTTTGCTGAGTCTCATGGTTTTCTATGTATAGGACCATATTATCCACAAATAGAGAAACCTTTACTTCCTCTTTGCCAATTTGGATGCCTCTTATTTCACTTTCTTCCTTTATTGCCCTGGCTAGGACCAGCAATGTTAAATAGGAGTGGTGATAGAGGGCATCCCTGTCTGGTTCCCATTAGTAAGGGGAATGCCTTGAGTCTTTCTCTGTTAATAATAATATTGGCCATTAGCTTTGCATATATGTCCTTTATTATGTTGAGGAATTTCCCTTCTATCTCTATTTAGCTGAGAGTTCTGAACAAGAATGAGTGTTGGATTTTATCAAACGTCTTTTCTGCGTCAATTGATAAAATCATATGGTTCTTTTCTTTTCTTTTGTTTATGTGGTGGATTACATGATTGTTTTTCTGATATTGAACGATCCTTGCATGTTGTTGTTGTTGTTGTTACATGCCGTTGAGTTGGCCCTGACTCATAGCGACCCCCCCTTGGGTTTCTGAGGCAGTATCACTACGGAAGTAGATTGTCCCATCTTCCTTCTGAGGAGTGGCTGGTGGGTTTGTACCTCCAGTCTTCTGGTTAGCAGTCAAGTGCTATGCTACCAGAGCTCCTCATCCTTGCATACCAGGTATGAATCCCGTTTGGTCAGGATGTATTATTATTATTTTTTATATTATTGGATTCTGTTGACTAGGATTTTATTGAAGATTTTTGCGTCTATGTTCATGAGGGATATTGGTCTGTAGTTTTCCTTTTTAGTGGTGTCTTTCCCTGATTTTGGTATTAGTGTTATGCTTGCTTCATGAAATGAGTTTAGGAGTATTCCATCTTTTTCTATGTTCTGGAATAGCTTGAGTAGTATAGATGTCAACTGTTCCCTGAATATTTGGTAAAATTCTCCAGTGAAGCCATCAGGGCCAGGACTTTTTCTTGTGGGAAGTTTTTTTATGACCTGTTCAATTTCTTCCTTTGTTATGGATCTGTTTGGGTATTCTATCTCTAAGTGGGATAGTTAGGTAGGTCTTGTGATTCCAGAAACTTGTCCATCTCTTCTAGTTTCTCAAATCTGTTGGAGTACAGTTTTTCATAATATTCTGTCAGTATCTTTTTTATTTCAGTTGGTTCTGTTGTGATCACACCCTTTTCATTTACTATTCTAGTAATTTGCATCTTTTCTTTCTTTTATTAGATTTGCCAATAGTTTGTCAATTTTGTTAATCTTTTCGAAGAAGTAGCTTTTTATTTTGTTGATTTTCTCTATTGTTTTGTTTTGTGTTTCATTTATTTCTGCTCTGCTCTTCATTATTTCTTTACTTCTAGATACTGTAGGATTCTTTTGTTGTTCTTTTTCTAATTGTTGGAGTTGAGCTAGAGTGTTGATTTTATTTCTTTCCTCTTCTTTGATGTATGCATTTATTGCTATAAACTGACCTCTGAGTATTGCTTTCACTGTGTGCCATAGGTTTTGGTAAGATGTATCTTCATTTCATTTGTTTCTAGGAATTTTTTTGTTTCACTCTTTATTTCTTCTGTTACCCAGTAGTTTTTGAGCAGTGTATTGCTCAACTTCCACATTTGATGTTTTTTCCTTGATCTTCCTATTATTAATTTCTAATTTTATAGCATTGTGGTCCAAGAAGATGCTTTGTAGTATTTAAATGTTTTTGAATTTATTGAGGTTTGTTTTATGTCCTAATATATGATCTATTCTGGAAAATGATCCATGTGCACTGGAGAAGAATGTGAATTGTGCTTTTGTTGGGTGGAGTGCTCTGTGTATGTCTGTAAGGTTGAGTTGATTGATGTGTTGTTGAGTTCTTCTGTATCTTTATTGAGTTTTTTTCTAGTTGATCTGTCCCTCCTTGAAAGTGGTGTGTTAAATCTCCTACTACTATTGTAGAGTTGTCTATTTTACCTTTCAATTCAATTAATATTTGCTTTATGTATTTTGGAGCACTTTCATTGGGTGTGTAGATATTTATTATTGTAATGTCTTCTTGGTCAATTGACCCTTTCAGTGTCATATAGTGATTTTCTTTGTCTCTTACATTGTTTTTCACCTTAAAGTCTATTTTATCAGAAATTAATATTGCCACTCCCACTCTTTTTTGGTTACTGTTGGCTTGGTACATATTTTTTCCAACCCTTAACTCTTAATTTGTTTTTATCTTCGTGTCTAAGGTGGGTCTCTTGTAGGCAGCATATCGATGGGTCTTCTTTTCTTATCCAGTCCGTCACTCTCTTTCTCTTGATTGGTACATTTAGGCCCTTCACATTGAGTGTAATTAGTGATAGGTAGGCATTGATTGCTGTCATTCAATTAAGTTTTATTTGTCATGTTGTTAGAGTTTCCTTGGTCTATATACTTCGCTGTGCTGAGTTCATTTTGTTGTCAAGTGTTTACTCTCTTTCCTTCTTTACTGTTGGTTTTGTGCTTACTAAACCCACATGTTTTCCTTCCTCCCGAGTTTGCTTTGGGGAATTGGTAATTTCCTCTGTGGTTACTTTGGAGTGAATTCTTGTCTCTATATTTTTGGAACAGCCTGTTCTATGAGGACAGTGTCCTGTTTTCCTCTCCATTTGGAGTTTTGTACTAGAAATTTTTTTCCCTCTGTTTGGTTAGTTGCTGTTGTTTTGTGCAGCTGACTTCCTTGTTTTTTAGTGTACAATGTTTTATGGTCTTATTTTGACCATCTATTTCTGATTTGGTTTTAGTTTTGATGTCATGTGTCCTGATTTTGTTGTTCTCTGTTGTGTGTTCTCTATTGGAAGGACTTCCTTAAGCATTTCTTGTAGGGTTGGTCTGGTTTTCACAAAATCCCTTAATTTCTGTTTGTCTGAGAATGTCTTGATTTCACCCTCATATTTGATGGACAGTTTGTCTGGATATAGGATTCTTGGTTGAAAGTTATTTTCCTTCAATATTTTATATATGCCACCCATTGCCTTCTTGCCTACATGGTTTCTGCTGAGTAATCAAAACTCAGCCTAACTGTTTGATTATTATAAGTAATATTTCTTTTGTCCAAGGCAGCTCACAAGATTCTTTCTTTGTCTTTGGTTTTGCAGAGTTTGATTATGATATGCCTTGATGTTTTTCTCTTGGGATCTATCCTGTATGGGGTTCTTCGAGTTTCTTGGACAAATATCTTTTCTTCCTTCATGATATGGGGGATATTTTCTGTTAGTAAGTCTTCCACAGTCAATGTACTTGATTGGTACATTTAGGCCCTTCACATTGAGTGTAATTAGTGATAGGTAGGCATTGATTGCTGTCATTCAATTGTGTTTTATTTGTCATGTTGTTAGAGTTTCCTTGGTCTATATACTTCGCTGTGCTGAGTTCATTTTGTAGTCAAGTGTTTACTCTCTTTTCTTCTTTACTGTTGGTAAATTTTTCAATTTTCTCAGTGTTTTTTTTTTTTTTTTTCCCTCCCTCTTCTTGTTCTGGGATTCCAGTGAGGTGTATGTTGTTTCTTTTCATGTTGTGCCATATAACTCTTAGGTTCTCTTCATTTCTCTTAAATCTTTGTTCTGATTTTTCTTCATCCAGGCTGGTGTCAAGGGATTTATCTTTCAGTTGGGAGATGCATTCTTCAGCCAGTTCTAGCCTATTCTTTTGTGTTTCTGCTTTGTTGTGTAATTCTGTAGTTTTGGTATTCATCTTCTGGATTTCTAACAGCTGTTTTTGTATGAGTTCTGATTATGTATTAATCTGGTTATTTTGTTCTTGAATGGTTTTCCTGAGTTCTTCCAGGGTACTGTCTATATTCTCCTTGCTTCTGTTTGGGGTTTCCTTAAGCTCTTGTAGAGTTCTATAAACATGCCTTCTGAATTCTGCTCAGATAATTCTATTGTCTCCTTTCCCCCCATGTTTAATCAGACTTTTGTCTGGGGTTTTATTTCTATTGTTTTATCTCGGTTATTTATTTTTTTTCTTGAGGTTACCTGTTGTTTCCTAGAAATTTTGAAGTTGTCTTTAACTGTTATGCATTGATTTATTTTGTCTTGATTTTATGTTTTAACATTTTTGCAAAGGTGGAGCTGGTATATTTTATTTTATTTTTGGTTATCAATTCAGGTGTGCTGGGTTTCTCTGCAGTTTTCTTTGAAATGATGGAATCACTGTGTGGAATGTGGATACAGGTCTCTGTTCATTGTGAAAGGGGCTTAGGATTTGAGCTGGCAGGTGTTGTGGTGGCTTAATGTGGTTTTTCTATTGGATGAGGCAAGGAAGAGGAAGGGAAAGGAGGAAGAAAAGAGAAAAAAAAAAGAAGAAGAAAAAGAAGAAGCTCCAAGGCACCAGTAGCTGTTCCCAGGGCTTTGAGTAGGCTACTAATGATGATGTTATACTGTTACTCACAGGCCCACAGCTTAAGTTTGGCAAAGACCCCAATGGTTAGGGAGCCACCACTTTCTGCCAGATTCAGACAGGCACAAAAACGCTGTACTCCAGACCCCTCCATGCCAAAAAGCTGCCCTTACCCGTGCCATGAGATTGTCCCAGGATCTGCCCACTGCAGTGAGCTTCCCTCTCTGCTCCCAATTCAGCAGCACCTGAAGCCAGAGATGTCTCTGCTTCCTTCCTATGGTCCCAAGTTTACCAATAAAAGTGGGTGCTGAAGGTAGATCCATGGAGTGGCTGCAGGTCCTCCAGTTCATTCTCTCCAGTCTCCCAGGGAGCCCTCCAATGCTTTGTCTTGCCGTCCAGTCAGTGCTCTGCAGGACAGGTTCCCCTATATATATGTATATTTTTTATTCTTTCTGGCTGATTACACTGCCTCTCCTTCTTATCTACTCCTACTCCCCTGAGTTTGGTGTTCTCTGACTTAATTAGCTGATCAGAGCACCAGAATCCTCGCTTCAAACTGCTGCACCTAGTTTTTCAGGCACTGGGATGCTACAGGGGACTAATGTGTGGGCTACAGGTAAGATGCCGTCTTTCCATCCTTTTTCCAGAAGTTTTTAAGGAAACAAAATATCACAGATGTCACTGAAGTAGACTTTCCTTGAAATTGGAGATATTATTTTTTACAACATGTATCATTGAAGCCCTCTTTATACCTCTTCTTGAAGTTGCAGTTATTATTTTGTTAACTTTAAATGTTAAAAAATTCTCATGTGTGAGTACAGTAGCAATAAATCTGAAAACAGCATTCACATTTCTCTTCTCATGTTGCTATGAACTTTAGTCTGACAAATCATAAGACCATGTTTTCATTCTCATTTATGGTGTCATTATTTAATTTTTCAAAGAATCTCAAACCCAGAATTAGAATTCATTGTGTGCTATTAGATTGTGAACAAAAAAGAAAATGTAAATTTGCTTTGAAACTCCTACTGCTTTGAATCTAAATTATTAAAGTTTGACATGCCCAAAAACATTCATGAAGACTTGTGTAATTTCACAAGTTGAGTTATTTGATTTTATATTTTATTGCCCCATCGAATTGCCATTGAGGGTTGTAGAAATGCCTGCAAAAACACCTCAGGGCTGATATAGCCCAATTGAATCTCTTACGTTTAACTCACTTTTTAGTAATTTTCCATCAACATCTGAATGTTTACTTCTATAAAAATGTGTTCAAACTTACATAGCTCAGGATGAGAGCCCTGCAACTTGAATGATTGCATTTTTTTTTTGGTAAGGAACTAATTTAAAATTTTAGTTTAAAATTTAAACTGAAGTTTTCACTAAGGTGTGCCTGACCCAAGCCATAGTATTTTTGATTGCCTCATATGTATGAAGGAGTTTGGGTGGTGTAGTGGTGAAGGCATTTGGCTGCTAACAAAAAGGTCAGTGGTCCAAACTCATCTGCTGCTCCACAGAAGAAAGGTGAAGCACTCTGCTTCTGTAAAGATTTACAGCCTTAGAAATCCAATGGGGGTCATTATGAGTTGAAATGTCCTCAATGGCAGTGAGTTTGGTTTGGTTGAGTTTCATATGTATGAGAAAGCTAGACAATGAGTAAGGACAACCACAGAAGAATTGATGCATTTGAATAATGGTGTTGGCAAAGAATATTGAATATACCATAGATGGCCAGAAGAACAAACCAATCTGTCCTGCAAGAAGTACAGGCAGAATGATCCGTAGACATGAGAATGGCCAGACTTCATCTCTCATACTCTGATCAGTCATATTATCAGGAGGGACCAATCCCCAGAGAAGGATATCATGCTTAGTAAAATAGAAGGTTAGTGAAAAAGAGGAAGACCCTCAATAAGATGGATTGATATAGTGACTGCAACAATGGGCTCAAGCATAGCAATGCTTGTGATGGTGACACAGGAGTGTGAAGTGTTTTGTTGTGCATAGGGTAGCTATCAGTTAGATCCAACTCAACAACACTTAACAACAACAACAAATTTTAGTTACCAGACTGCCTAGAAGATCGACTTTTTTTTTTTTTTTTTTTTCAAAGACCCTTTTGGGGAATCTAAACTCCTCATCTTCTCCTTAAGTTCATTGATTCAAATTATTCTTTGATAAAACTATCAATTCATTGTCTAAGAAGGAAAACACCATAACTCTTCCACCACTTAGAAACCGAAAAACCAAACTCACTGCCGTCAAGTCAGCTCCGACTCATAGCAACCCTTCCTTGGGTTTTCAAGGCAGTATCACTACGGAAGTATATTGCCCAACCTTCTTTCTGAGGAGTGGCTGGTGGGTTTGAACCTCCATCCTTCTGGTTAGCAGTCAAATGCCTTAGGCACTATGCCACCAGAACTCCACTTAAAAGTCAGAGTAAAACAACTCATCATTTTTCCAAGAGATTTCC
>NW_006921599.1:19238218-19246296 GCF_000298275.1 Orycteropus afer afer
GACGAAAGAGGGGGAGGCCTTCAACAAGATGGATTGATATAGTGACTGCAATGATGAGCTCAAGTATAGCAGGGATTGTGGGGCTGGCGCGGGATAGGGCAGTGTTTCGTTCTGCTGTGCATGGGGTCGCTATGAGTCGGAAACAACTCGACGGCACTTAACAACAACAACAACAGTATAAGAAAAGATGACATCTTAGAAAAAGATGCTCTCAGCAGCATGGTGTAGGACAAGTTGTTGCTAAATGGTGGAAAGAAGATGCCCTTGGGGATCATATTCATGGCTTTTCCAATTCTAGCTCTGCCATTAGCTGGATAGGAAATCTTTGGTAAGTGGCTTATTTTCTCTTACCCTTGATTTCTTTTTCTCTGAAGTAAAGAATAGTTGCAAAGTTGTGTGAATATTAGGTAATACCGCATAAGAGAAAATGCTCTCATAATAAATAAATAGTAAATATCATGACTGTTTCTGGAAAGAGCATTTTCTCTTTAAAATGATAGAAGATTGATTGAGACTCCAAGCCTGGTTCTGCAACATGCAACATGCTGCCCAACTGTGCAACCGCAAACAAGTCACTCATTCTCTCTGGGTCTCTTTTTCCTCATTGGTGAAATGAAAACCAAAACCAAACTCACTGCCATTGACTTGATTCCAACTCGTAGCGACCCCCATTGGGTTTCCAAGTCTGTAAATTTTTATAGAAGCAGATTGCCTCATCTTTCTTTCTTCCGTGGAGCAGTTGGTAGTTTTGCCTTAACCACTATACCACCAGAGCTCCTTCCAAAAACCAAACCCACAGCCATTGAGTTGATTCTTACTCATAGTGATCCCATTGAGTTTCCAAGGCAGCAAACCTTTATGGAAGTAGATTGCTCTGTCTTCCTTCCACAGAATGGCTGGTGGGTTTGAACTGCCACCCTTCTGGTTAGCAGTCAAATGCTTTAGGCACTGCACCACCACAGCTCTTTGAGGTCTCTTCCAACTTTATTATTTAGTAAACAAATAATTAATGTATCAATCCATCATCATAGTATGTCTGGATTGAAGAACTCTTGTTCTTATTAATAGCAACAATTAGAAAATTTACAATAACTATAACTGCTAAGTTTGCTTTCTTCATTAAAAAATAAGAATCCAACTTTTAAAGAAATCTATGAATCAAATCTATGAGCCAAAATATTACCTTGATGATATCCCTCCTGAATTTAGAGACCATCTAAAGTTTCGATAGAATAGATTTGACACATTGAACACCAGTGACCAAAAACCAGAGGAATTGTGGGATGACCTCAAGACCATAATCCATGAAGAAAGCAAAAGGTCATTAAAAAGACAGGAAAAGAAGAAAAGACCAAAGTGGATGCCGGAAGAGACTCAGAAACTTGTTCTTGAATGGAGAGTAGCTAAAGCAAATGGAAGAAATGACAAGATAAAAGAGCCGAGCAGAAGATTTCAAAGGGCAGATTAAGAAGACAAAGTCAGTTATTATAATGAAATGTGCAAAGACCTGGAGTTAAAGAACAAAAAAGGAAGAATACACACTTGGCATTTGTCAAGCTGAAGGAACTAAAGAAAAAATTCAAGCCTTGAGTTGCAAAACCAAAAGATTCTATGGGCAATATATTGAATGGTACAGGAAACATCAAAAGAAGGAAGGAACACACAGAGTCACTGTACCAAAAAGAATCAGTGGATATTCATCCATTTCAGGAGGTGACATATGATCAAGAACCAATAGTATTGAAGGAAGAGGTCAAAGCTGCACTGAAGGAATTGGGATAAAACAAGGCTCCAGGAATTGTCGGAATACCCACTGAAATGTTTCAACAAACGGATGCCCCACTGGAGGCACTTACTTGTCTATGCCAAGAAATTTGGAAGACAGCTACCTGGCCAACTGACTGGAAGAGATCCCTATTTTGTACCCATTCCAAAGAAAGGTGATCCCACAGAATGTAGAAATTATCTAACAATATCAATCATATCACACATAAGTAAAATCTTGCTGAAGATAATTCAAAAATGGTTGCAGCAGGATATTGACAGGGAACTTCCAGAAATGCAAGCTGGATTCAGAAGAGGACATGAAATGAAAGATATCATTGCTGATGTTAGATGGATCCTGGCTGAAAACAAAGAATACCAGAAAGATGTTTATTTGTGTTTTATTGACTATGCAAAAGCATTTGGTTATGTGGATTATAACAAAGTATGGATAATGTTGAGAAGAATGGGAATTCCAGAACACTTAATTGTGCTCATGAGTAACCTGTACATAGACCAGGAGGCTGTCATTCAAACAGAACAAGGAATACTGCATGGTTTAAAATCAGGAAGGGAGTGCATGAGATTGTATCCTTCACCATACTTATTCAATCTGTATGCTGAGCAAATAATCCGAGAAGATGGATGGTGTGAAGAAGAATTTGGCATCAGGATTGGAGGAAGGATCATAAACAACCTGTGATATGCAGACAACACAACTTTGCTTGCTGAAAGTAAAGCACTTGATGATGATTAAAGACTACAGTGGGCAGTATGGATTACACCTCAACATAAAGAAAACAAAAATCCTCACAACTAGACCAATAAGCAGCATCACAATAAATGAAGAAAAATTTGAAGCTGTCAAAGATTTCATATTACTTGGTTCCACAATCAACACCAATGGAAGTAGCAGTCAGACATCAGAAAATGTATTGCACTGGGCAAATCTGCCGCAAGACTTCTTTCAAGTGCTGAAGAGCAAAGATGTCTCTTTGAAGACTAAGGTGGGCCTAACCCAACCCAAGCCATGGTGTTTTCAGTCGCCTCATATGGATGTGAGAACTGGACAATGAAAAAGAAAGAGCGAAGAAGAGTTGATGCTTTTGAGTTGTTGTGTTGGCAAAGAATACTGAAACTACCATGGACTGCCAGAAAAATGAACAATCTGTCCTGGAAGAAGTGCAGCTGGAATGCTCCTTGGCAGTGAGAATGCCCAGACTTTGACCTACTTTGGTCATGTTTTCAGAAAGGATCATTCCCTGGAAAAAGATATCACGACTGGTAAAGTGTTTTCGTTGTTGTTATGTGCCATAGAGTCAGCCCTGACTCATAGCGACCCCTCCTTGGGTTTCCAAGGTGGTATCACTACAGAAGTAGGATTGCCCAACCTTCCTTCCGAGGAGTGGCTGGTGGGTTTGAACCTCCAGCCTTCTGGTTAGCAGTCAAGTGCCTTAGGCACTACACTACCAGAGCTCCTTGGTAGAGTGTAGTGTCAATGAAAAAGGGGAAGGGCCTCAATGAGATGGATTGATACAGTAGCTGCAACAATGGGCTCAGGATTGTGAGGCTGGCACAGGACTGGTCAGTATTTCATTCTGTTGTACATAGGGTCACTATGAGTCAGAGACAACTTGACGTCACATAACAACAACAATGAATCTTTCAGAAAAGAATATTTATTTGCCTGTATATATGATACCATCCGTTAAACTATCTTCAATATATTTTTGTTGAATGAAGGAATGAATGGATAATGCTTTAGTGGGTGTTGCCAAAAGTTCCAAGAATAATAATTCATATTCCCTAGTAGGTGAGTCTTATAGCTAGCTAGCTAGCTTTTTCTTTCCTCCCAAAATTGGCTTTGAGTCATTGATATGATTCATAATTTTAAGAAACAGGTTGAACCTGAAATTTTCCCGGCGGGAAACTGGTTTAGAAACATGGTAAAACGAAGGGAAGATACCCCCCACAAACAAAACAAAACAGAGAGAGAGGGAAAAAAAAAAAAAACCTGTGAGAACTGGAACTCAACAGGACTGCTTTGTTTTTTTCAGGTCTCTCACGTTTTCTGCCTTTGACAGGGTGCATTCTTACTTCACTTCTATCACTCATTTTGGTGGAAAATATTTGAGTTTTCCTTGTCTGGCAGATTTTTGCCTTACATAGGTTCAGGCTTTTGCAGGTTTTAATATATTTCTTTATTTCATTTTCTAATTCCCAATATGAAATGAGGAAATGTCAAGTAGTTTTATTCTCAACTCTCTGATCACATTATAGAAATAGTAAAATCTAGTGCAAAGTACAGAACAATTAAATCTTCAGGATCCAAAAGGCACGCTTTTCAGGTGTGGCTGGACTCCACTCCACCTCCAGATGAGTCACCCAGCAAGATAGAAGCAGAGGAAGATAAACTGACATTCTGTGGGCATAAAAAGACACATACCAAGTTTCAAGAGATTTAGGTCAGGACTTGACCCACAAAGAACTCAAACAGGGAGACACTGACGGGAAAAGCAAAGAGATGTCTATCAGAGAGAGCAGGCAGACAATTACCTAACGCATCCAGGCCTGCTGGTCACCTTTAAAAGAAGAGAGATAGCAGAGGAGCAAGATCCACAGGCAGCACTGGGAAGGGGCTTCTGACTGAGTCCTTGCTCATTAGAGAAGTTAACCATGTTTGAAAAAGAATCCTTAAAAGATAGGCAAGTGGTTTCAGTTCCCTGCTTTCGATACCCTCTCTGCTGCCCAAACTTCCGGTAAGATCTGACAGGACACTTTGCCTTCCCCTGGGGTATTTTCCCATGGATAATGGCATTGCCTCATGTTTTTCCAGAAGCCTATAAAGGAAGTGAGAAAGTAAACCAGACACTCTGGGAGAATTTAACAGTGTTAAATAAGCGTGGAGTGCAAGGAAGTTACTTCATACCCACTCTACAATGTGAGCAAAAGGGCTGTTGCTCTAGGCCCCATGCTTAGAAGGATCACTCTGGCCATTCTTTGGCCAGGCTTTCCCCTCAGGACCAAAGGAACACATACTTAGTGCTCATGCTATCATGATATATCATGTTATCTATTATTTCTAGATAACAGAACAGGTATCCAGGACTCCACGTTGCCTTCCTAAGTGGCCCTGAGCCATCTTCCAATACCTGAGGATGGCCATGGAGGGCAACAATTTGAAAGGAAAAAAAAAAAAAAAACACCATCGTTGTCCAGTCAATTCCAACTTATGGTGACCATGTGTGTTACAGAATAGAACTCTATGCTTCATAGAGTTTCTTGGCTGTAATCCTTATGGAAGCAGATTGACAGATCTTTTTTTTGTGGTGCCACTGGATAGGTTCAAACTACCAACTTTTGGTTAGTAGCCAAAAGCAAACCTCTTGTGCTACCCAGGGTCCATGGGACAGTGGTAGAAGGCAAATAGAACTTATAGATGCAAAACTAGAGTGTCCACCCATGTGCCACAGTACCAGATGGAGCTGGTGAAAATGAAGAGGGCTGACCTGAGGATTGCGGGCTACAGTCTGCAATCCTTCAGTAAGGATTCCAAGAATTTTCTGTTTGGTCTTGCCTTCCAAGTATCATGAAAAAATATTTTTCAGTATAGGAGGATAGTACATACTCTATTTAACAATTTGTTGTTGTTGTTATGTGCCGTCGAGTTAGACCCAACTCACAGCAACCCCTCCGTGGCTTTCCAAGGCAGTATCACTATGGAAGTAGATTGCCCAACCTTCCTTCCGAGGAGTGGCTGGTGGATTTGAACCTCCAGGCTTCTGGTTAGCAGTCAAGTGCGTTAGGCACTACACTACCAGAGCTCCCAACAATTTGTTAACATTGTTTATAAGCTTTAAACATAGGATTTATGGACTTTCATTTGTACTCTTGGCTGGACTCAGTAAATGTTGGAAGCAGGCTGGGCGTATCATACATTTCCATCTGGGATTGGCTATTTATTATGACAGAGTGATTTGAACTTGGTCAGCAGTAAAGGATTGTTTCTATGATGCATTTCCATTTTTCACTCTGTCAAAGTGATTGTTATGGTCCATATCCTAGAGAAAATTTGAAGCTAATGTCAATAATTCATGACAATATCAGGAGACTACAGATTTTAGTATAAAGGAAGTGAAGGTGTCAGTAGGATTATGGTTTCAAGAAGTAACTCTAGTGACAGCTGCTCATTTTATTTAAGTTTCTAGAAACCGTTTCTAAAAATAAAGCCTTTTTATCTTGTTGCTAATTTTTATTGTGATTTGGGTGAAAGTTTACAGAGCAAATTCACTTTCCATACAACAGCTCACATACACTTTGTCTCATGACATTGACTGCAGTTTCTCACAATGCAACAGCTCCCCTCTGACTTCCTCCCCATAGTTAGCTCTTCCCTGTATCCTTCCCTCCATACACTCCTGCCCCCTGAGCTGTCTCTCTATACACAAACAGCCCTTCTATTCTCCCATGATTGATCTCTCTAAGGAATGTATCTGCCTAATGTAAATGTTCAGCTCATAATCCTGTCTTTTGTTTGGCTGGAAGCCGGAGGAGTGGGTTCAATTCCAGACCTGAAGGGCAGCTAGGGGCCATAGTCTCAGGGGTTCCACCAGGCTCTATCAGACCAGCAAATATGGTCTCTTTTTTTTTTTTTAATCTTTTTCTCAAAGGCTTCTTATGAAAGGACTTGGTGAGTTTTGGGTACATAGCAAATTCGTGAATTTTCTGCGTTTGGGTTTATCTACTATCAAAATATTTTAAAATCTTCAATTCTAAAACATTTTTAATGGATCTCAAATTTTGCACTAGTCATTACTATAGCAACTATTTTGAGCTTCTGTGTTTGCTTGTTTTGACAAGTCATCAAAATACTAGGTAGACACCAAAGTAGTGGTGTCACAAGGGTTGGTATCGTCTAGTGCGATAATTCATGGTGTATCCCACACACCCCATGGAACTCCTTTCATACCAGACAATACATAATCCTGAATAATATCTATTATAAATCTTAATCATAGAATAATGGGTGATAAATACAGTTGTAAATTTCTTAAATGTAGTGTTTCTTAGATTATATGAACACTAACAACAAAATTGTTCTGTAAAATCTTTCTATATTGAATTGCCTTATTAGTTACAACATTATTAGTAACTGAGCAGAAGCCTTTCTAAATTTTTTTCTTTTCTTTTAATTACTACTTCATTCTCAAAAAAAAGTTATTGATGTAGGTTCACAAACACTAATTACCACAATATTGTAGCTAAACACCAGAAAATTTGACAAAATCACCACCTGTAAAAATGCCAGCATCGCATGCTGGTAGCAGGCAGACAAAACCATGTGATATGGTTACCACAAATACATTTACCACAATGCAACAGCTCCCCTCCCACTTCCTCCCCATAGTTACCTCTTCCCTGTGTCCATCCCTCATTATGATCATTGTAATTGGGTAATAATGACAGCTTTGATTGGAGTATTTTAGAAGGGTCAAAAAATAAATTAGCATGGAGTTTTAGTCTTGAAGGTGTATTATTACATGTAAACTGGGTTTAGGAGCTCTGGTAGCATAGTGGCTAAGACACTTGCCTGCTAACCAGACGGCTGACGGTTCAAACCCACCAGTCACTCCTCGGAAGGAAGGTTGGGCAATCCTACTTCCGTAGTGATACTGCCTCGGAAACCCAAGGAGGGGTCGCTTTGAGTCGGGTTTGACTCGACGGCACATAACAACAACAAACTGGGCTTATGGAAATTATTTTTATTGTTAAAACTAACTACAAGGAGATTTTTATAAAAAATAATAAATTTCTGTTGAAACACTGTACAAATATTTTATAGTCATTTGCTGTCACCCCCTGACACAGTGTCACCCAGTCTGATCTGACTCCATATACCTCTGGAGTGACACCGCTGCACTGAAGTCTGGTTAAATGCATTCTGACAGTACAGATTTTTGTTTTTTGTTTACTTTTTTCTTTCATTTTTTATTATATAATTTTACTGCTGTTGAGAATACACACAGCAAAACATACAGCATTTCAATAGTTTCTACATGTACCATTTAGTGACACTGATGATATTCTTTGAGTTGTGTAATCATTTCAGCTTTCTTTACTGAGTTTTTCCTCCCTCATTAACATAAATTCAGTGCCCCCTAAGGATCCTATCTAATCTTTCTAGTTGCTCTTGCCCATTTAATCTCATATAGTTTTTTTTTTTTAAATTGTGATTTGGGTGAAGATTTACAGAGCAAATTCACTTTCCATACAGCGGTTCACATATACTTTGTCTCATGACATTGACCACAGTT
>NW_006921599.1:19248707-19249854 GCF_000298275.1 Orycteropus afer afer
TTCCAAAATTCTTGTAAGGTTTTTTCTGTGTTTTCTTTGGTCTGTCTCTCACTCCTTTGAAGATACATAAATATAATTCTTTTGAATTCCTTATCAGAGAGTTCCAATGCTGCTTCTTCCTCAGGGATGTGTTCTAGGTCTGTATCCTGCTCCCTTCTTTCTACCACTTTGTCCTGCTTCTTTGTGTGGACTGTGATGGTCTGTTGTGTCTGAGGCATCATGGCGTTGTTGTATTTAGATTTCTGATAACTGTTTGTGAAGAGCAGCTAAGGGTGATTCAGGCTCTTCTTGGTGGTTTTTTATTGTTGGCTCATTGGTGGAGAAGGAGTTAGTGGCTCTCACTCAGTAAGTGAAGTTGTAGGAGGTGTGGGTGTAGTTGTGTCTTATGGGGACTGCTGTCTCCCACTCAGTTAGACACAAATTACAACTGAATAACCATCAAAAAACTAAAAGCACATGGACAAAAAGTACACCATGTAGTCACACAGAAACAGCAGCCAAAAAAAGAAAAAAGGGAAACAGAAGAATAAAAACCAAGAAAACCTGCAATATCTGGGGACAGGGCACTAAGAGAAAAAAAAAGTAGAGGAGCATAACGAGGGAAAAATAATGGGAAATATGCAAAAAGAAAAACAAGGAATGGAGTTAACCATGAGAAAAAAGGGGGAAAAAAAAATTTCAACCAGGGACAGGGAAAAGAAAAAATGCTGAAAACTAGGACCTGGGAGGGGAAGATTAAGAATCATAATAAAAAGGACAAAAATATTAATAATAATAGTTGTTTTAAAACAGACAAATACACACAAACTAATCACCAGAAAAAAGAAAATGAAAAAGAAAAAAATAAAAATAAAAAAAGAGAGAAAAATAATAAAAGAATCGGTGGAGGACAGGGCAGGGCACCTAGATTCCATCTGAGCACACAGACTGTGATGGAGTTCCTATGGGCCCAGAAGGTAGGTGGGAGTGGGGGATGGCCACACCCCCATTTACCAAGCAGGTATGGGGTATAAGAGTAACAAGAGGAATGTCATACCTTTTCAGTCTTGTGGGTTCGGTGTGTCCTTGGGGTTTCTGGAAAGCAGAATATCTTCTCAAGCCCTAGGAATTGTCAAGAGCACTGTCTCTTTAAATATCCAAAATAGTC
>NW_006921599.1:19250214-19257576 GCF_000298275.1 Orycteropus afer afer
AAATTCTTCTGTTAGTTGGGGTTTAGTCCACTTCTATATCCTTCCCTTCAAGGCTCAGGGGTCCAGGATTATCTTCTGTGTCTGTGTTAATCAGTTTCCCTTTTCTCTGTTGAAGAGGGTCTGTGGAGTCTTTCTGCCTAGTCCACCATCTTGCCAGAACCCCTCCTTCATATAGTTCTTAAAAAGCATAGTGTTCAAAACAGACATTTTCCATTAGTTACAGTAAACTATGGTTTGGTTTGAAAGAAGAATTTAGGGGATATTTTTGGCTTAAAGTTTAAAGATAATCTCAGGGCAATAGTTTCAGGTGTTCATCTAGCCTTCTTGGCTCCAGGAAGTCTGGAGTCCAGAAGAGTTTTAAATTCTCTTCTACGTTTTCCCCCTTTCAATCAGGGTTCTTCTATGGAATCTTTGATCAAAGTGTTCAGTAATGGTAGCCGGGCACCCTCCAGTTCTGGTCTCATGGCAAAGGAGGCAGTTGTTCACATCCACATCCTCCTCCTATTCCTGACTCTCCTTTTTCTGTTGTTCCAGGCAACAAGAGACCAATTGTAACTTGGATGGCCACTTGCAAGTTTTTAAGACTCCATGCACTACTCATCGAACTAGGAGGTAGAACAGAAGCACTAAACATGTTGTTATTAGGCCAATTAACTAGGATGTCAGGATTCTATTTAGTTGTCTGTGTCTAACACTGTTTAAGGGGCTTAATTACCAAAGAACCTTGTTGTCACAGAAACCATCTCTGCTCTGTCCTAACAACAGTTTGGGGCAACAGAATCATTGTAAGCTGCTAATTACTATAAATAAAGATGTTTTGAAAGTCCTTGTTAAGAAAGGGGAGGGGTAGATTATAATTTCATTCCCATGGCTTTGGAGTCCCTGAGAGGTGCAAACAATAATGTACTCAGCTGCTAACCGAAATAGTGGAAGACTGTGTCTACTCAGAGGTGCCTTGAAAGAAAGGTCTGGCAAACTACTTCCAAAAAAGCAATAACTGAAAACCTTAAGGCACAATTCTGCCCTGAAACACATGGCACTCTATGGAATTTGACAATAACAAATGTTCCATAAATGATTGCTGAATGAATGAGCAAATAGTAAATATGATATAAAAATAAAAGATGTAGCTTGTGGACATCTCTTTCTTTTTCTCAGTCATTTCTTCACTACAGTTTCTGCAAAAGACCTAGCATGGCAAACAAGAAAATAACTACTTAATAAATAAGTATAATTTCATACACATTGGACAGTCCTTTCTCTGGAAAGAATGAGAGGCAATGAAATTAGGCAGATGTCTAAAAACATAGTTTTTATCTGCTAGTCTTTGTTTTCCCACTGATTATGATTATATGATAAATTTCTTAATAATCATATCTTTCTTTAGTTATATCCCTCACCCATCTGCCAGTTTGTTGTACTGTGGTGGCTTGTGTGTTCCTGCGATGCTGGAAGCTATGCCACTGATATTTCAAATACCAGCAGGGTTACCCATGGAGGACAAGTTTCAGTGGAGCTACTAGACTTAGGCTAGGTTGAAAGGCCTGGTGATCTGCTTCTGAAAATTAGCCAATCAAAAGCCTATGGATCACAACAGGACATTGTCCAACTTGCTTGCTTTGGATGTATCAGTTGGGACCAATCACTGGGGGAGAATATCAGTTTGCTAAAGTAGAGGCCAGAAAGGACAAGGGAGACCCTCAGTGAGATGGATTTTTGCAATAGGCACAACCGTAGACTTGAACATGTCAGCAATAATAAGGATGGCGCAGGACCAGGCAACGCTTCATTCTGTTGTACATAAGGTTACTACCTTAGTTATCTAGTGCTGCTATAACAGAAATAGCACAAGTGGATGGCTTTCATAAACAAAAATGTATTCTTTCACAGTTTAAGAGGCTAGAAGCTGAATCCAGGGCACTAGCTCTAGTCAAAGGTCATTCTCTCTGTTGGCTCTGTGGTAAAGACCTGGTCTCTTTCAGCATCTGTGGGCCTTGTGTTCCTTGGAGATCTCCATGTGTGTTGACATAACACATTTCAATTCAGGACCCAAAACAACTCAGGCTACAGTTCTTCTGTCAGGACAGCTTCTCAGCCATGCTTAAACGTAGGCCTCCCTTTCTGGCTCTCAGCCCTCAGCTGCTTGGCCCCTTGGCCCATTGGCCTGGCCCAGCCTCTGCTCTGCTTGAGAAAGTGCTACAAAGCGCTTTAGCTCCACTGATAAGTGCCCAGAGGTACCCCACTCCACCAGCAAGCCTCCTTCATAAAGATGCTCAGCTCTCTCACTCTGGGTCAGCATACCCACTGTGCCATCTCCTGCCAGCCTCTGGATTCTGCTGCTGTCAGTTCTCTGCTTCTGCTTTTTGGTACCTTCCACCATCTCCAGTTTTACAGCTTTCTGTTTCCTGGGTTAGGAAATTCTCAGTGTAGAGACCCTGGGTCCAAAGAACATGTTCCATTCCTGGCTCTTTTTTCTTAGTGGTAGTGACATCCCTTGATCTCTGCTTGCTTGTTTAATCTCTTTTACATCTCAAAACAGATTGACTCAATACACAGCCTAATTTTGTAGACTGTAGACTGCCTCATTTATATAACTGCCTCCAATCCTGCCTCATTAACATCATGGAAGTTAGGATTTACAACATATAAGATAATTTTATCAGATCACAACATGGAAGATAATTACATACAACTGAGAATCATGGCCTAGCCAACTTGACACATATTTTTGGGGACAAGTCAATCCAAAAAACTGCCATGAGTTGGAGTCAGCTCAATGGCAGCTATCTATCACTTTCTCTTTATATTGCTGTTGTTGTTGTTAGGTGCCATCGAGTCGTTTCCGACTCATAGCAACCCCATGCACAGCAGAACGAAACACTGCCTGATCCCGCACCAGCTCCATGATCTCTGCTATACTTGAGCCCATCATCACAGCCACTGTGTCAATTCATCTCGTTGAAGGCCTCCCCTTCTTTTGTCGACCCTCCACCCTACCAAGCATGACATCCCTCTCCAATGAATGGTCCCTTCTGACAACATGACCAAAATAGGTGAGACGAAGTCTGGCCATTCTCGCTTCTAAGGAGCATTTCGGGTGCACTTCCTCCAGGACACATCTGTTAGTTCTTTTAGCAATCCATGGTACTTTCAGCATTCTTGGCCAGCACCACAACTCAAAAGCATCAACTCTTCTTTGGTCTTCCTTATTAATTGTCCAGCTCTCACATACATATGAGGCAATTGGAAATATCATGGCTTCTGTCAGGTGCACCTTAGTCTTCAAGGAGACATCCTTGCTCTTCAAAACTTGAAAGAGTTCCTTTGTGGTTGACTTTCCCAATGCTACATGTCTTCTAATGTCCTGATTGCTGTTTCCATTGGCATTGATTGTAGAACCAAGCAACGTGAATTCTTTGACAACCTCAATCTTTCCATTTATTGTGATGCTGCTCATTGATCCAGTTGTGAGGATTTTGGTTTCTTTATATTGAGGTGCGTATCTCGGGTTGTTAATGATTTCTTTACAGCCTTCTGGTTTGCAGTCAAATGCCTTAGGCATTATGCTACTGAGCTCCCAATCTTTACAGAATCAGACTGCCACATCTCTCTCCCGCAGAGTAGCTGGTGGATTCAAACCATCAACTTTTCAGTTAACAGCTGAGTGCTTAACCACTGCACTACCAGGGCTCCTTGGAGGTACAAGAAGGCATATCTAAATGAAAATAGGCTCTCTTTAGGCATTAGTTTGTTCTTGATTTGGTTGACCACTTTCAGCAACCAATTAGAGACCATAAGTGTTGTTGGGTCCATCTGATCCAGGTATCTCTCATTAAAAGTATACAGTCAAAGGAGTATGAACAAGATCCATTCCTAAATATATCTGTAAGTAGAATTTCTAGGTAAGTCAGAATAGGTACATATAGTTCTTATTTAGCCTTTTGTACAATAAAAGGCTAGGAGCCTTTTCAGTGATTTAAAAGCTGCGTGGGCAGTATGTGAAGGTGATTGTGATGAAGAATTTGTTGCAAGTAGGGTTTGGTTCAATCATTTCAAAGTGACAGCAAATTCATATCATTTACAAGTTAAGTCTGAGTTGTCTGTACATTAGATGTTCATAACCCAGGGACTTGATGTATTTCAGAACTCAGGACTTCATAAATTCAACAGAATGATTAATTGAAAGAATGAACCCACACTATGGAATGAACAATATACTTACTACAAAGAGTCAGGTCTCTATACCTTTCCCGGCTGAAATTTGTTCTCACATAAACTTCTGATATATGAAATTTTATTTTTGACTAAATTTTCAACATCTAATAGAAATTTACCTGAAGCATATGAAAGATATCATTTCTTCCACTAGGAAACTTAGAAAAAGAGAGAAAGTAGAGGCTAAAGAAGAGAAAAAAGAAGTAAAATAAATGATACCATGCAGAATCATTGGTATATAGTAGTAGAACCTCAAACAATATTTGCTGAATTGAGTTGAATGAAGATGTGAACATAGAGATTTGGGTAATGAAGGTAAGGAAAGAAAATCCAGGCTTTAGAAATGCAGTATTGGATATGTTAGGAGTTAGAGTGATGTAACTCTACTGCGATGAGTAAAAGAGGGTCTGATGGCAAATGGGTTGACATGAAGCTACTAGGGGCAGCAAGGGACTATTGCCCTAGAGATGAGGGAGGCTGCTCAGTTATGCCAATGTGACTACATCATACAAGCCACACAAAGGTCATACAGCTTTGTCCATTATAAGCATCAATTGACGCTTTATCTCTGGAACTCAATAGCAAACCCTGAATTTGGGGAATAAACTGGTTTGCATCACTAAATGAGAAAGGCACTCACTATGGGGTGAGGCTTGGGCACCTTTCAGGAAGATCTGGAGCAGCTTCTCAGGAGCAAAAGATGATGAATGGAAAGTAACCTTGTGTATCTCATGGTTTCCTATTTAGTTCATATAAAATAACACAAATATTGTCCTTAATCAACAGCTGACTCTACAGTTGTTAGTGATATATATGTGTGTGTGTACATATATATATATATATATATATATGTATATATGTGTGTGTGTATATATATATGTATGTTGTTGTTGTTATGTGCCGTCGAGTCGGCCCTGACTCATAGCGACCCCTCCTTGGGTTTCCGAGGCAGTATCACTACGGAAGTAGGATTGCCCAACCTTCCTTCCAAGGAGTGGCTGGTGGGTTTGAACCGCCAGCCATCTGGTTAGCAGGCAAGTGTCTTAGCCACTATGCTACCAGAGCTCCCTATATATGTATATGTGTATATATATATCATATATATATGATATATATGTTAGTAATGCTATTGTTAGCTGCTGTTGTTGTTAGTGACCCCATGCACAAGGAGACAAAATGCTACATGGTCCTATGGCATCCTCAAGATCCACTGCAGATCAGACTGCTGTGTTCCATAGGGTTTTTTTCATTGGCTGACTTCTGAAAGTAGATTTCCAAGTATTTCGTTCTGTCTTAGTCTGGAAGCTCCAGTAAAACCTGTTCAACATTATAGCAACACATAAGCCTCCACTGACAGACAGGTGGTGGCTGTGTATGAGGTGCATTGGCTGGGAATCAAACCCAGGCCTCATGTGTAGGAGGCAGGAATTCTGCCACCGAGCTATCAGTGCCCTCGTGCTAGTAATAGCCATAACTAATATTTCATATTCCAGGCTTATTCTAAAGACTTTACATATAACGTCATTTAATCCTATTAACAACTGCATGAAGTTGGTACTCTTATGATTTTCACTTTATAGATCAGGAAACTGTCACATAGAAAGATCAGTTACATAGTAAGTGGTGGGGTAGAAATTTGAATCCAGGCAATCTGACTACACGTGTGCATGTGTGTGCACACACACACACACAGAGTGGGATTCTCTGAGTAATTGACCATCCCTCCTTGGTGGGGTACTAAGAATAACCAAAGTAGTGACTATCAGAGAACTATTATGAGGGTTGTACAACTCAAAACCAATTTACTACTGTCTTATTTTTGAAGCTGCCTCGTGGTACAAAACCTGCACACTCTGGTCCGAAGAAGGGGACCTTGACCTAGGCTGGTCAACATAGAACTCCCGCTGCCCTCCACTACAGTGATAGTGCAAAAGGGGGATATAAGATCCAAACTGGATAGTCAGAGCTCTTCCCTAGGATCTTCCAAACTGAGATTGAAAAAAAGTATCTTTTCTTCTCTGGTTGCGGACCTTTCAGAATGTGACTGACATTTGCTGAGAGCCAGTTTCCCTGCTGGGCTGA
This sequence comes from Orycteropus afer afer, assembly GCF_000298275.1. Lineage (NCBI taxonomy): Eukaryota > Metazoa > Chordata > Mammalia > Tubulidentata > Orycteropodidae > Orycteropus > Orycteropus afer. Next base: position 19,256,512 of record NW_006921599.1, read on the forward strand.
GAATGTCCAACTCTATTAGCAGAGAAGGAAGCCAAAGTGGAGCAGAGGAGAGAGGGAGAACAAAAGTGAGAGATGGGGTTTCTTGGTTGTTGACAGACACTGATGCCTGTGGGAGGGTGATGCAACCCTTTTTGGGACATGGAACTCTATCTTGGGAACCCTCTCAGACCTTGTCCTATGCACTTCCTCATTTAAGACAGAGGAGACAGAGGGAAGAATTTCCTGTGACAAAGGAGTTACACTGCAGCTGGAAGCTAAGGAATGCCTGGACCCAGAAGAAGGTGGGAAACACAAGAGAGAATCTTCCCTTAGAGACTTAAAGGAGCAAGCCCGGCTGACATGTTGATTTGGAATTCTAGCCTCTAGAACTATAAAACAATAAATATATGTTCTTATAAGCCAAAAAGGAGCTCTGGTAGCATAGTGCCTAAGGCACTTGACTGCTAATCAGAAGGCTGGCGGTTCAAACCCACCAGCCACTCCTGGGAAGGAAGATGAGGCAATCTACTTCCATAGTGATACTGCCTCGGAAACCCAAGGAGGGGTTGCTATGATTCGGGTCCGACTCGATGGCAAATAACAACAACATAAGCCAAAAAGAAAAATGTGTGTAAATGTGTGTGTGAGAGAGAGAGAAAGAGAAAGAGAGAGACAGAGAGAGTATGACTGACAATGTTTGGGCTCCTGGTTCCAGTTGCTGGGACTTCTGATTATACCTGGGTGCTGCTGGTGGTCCCTTGAGTCTGTGAGCTGCCTCTGTATTTTTCAGATAAATTATTCTTTTTGCTTGAGCTAGTTTGGGTCAGTGTTTTAGTTATCTAGTACCACAATTGGGTGGCTTTAACAAACAAATTTATTTTCTCAAAGTTTGTTGTTGTGTTGTTGTTATGTGCCATGGAGTCAAACCCGACTCATAGCGACCCCTCCTTGGGTTTCTGAGGCAGTATCACTACGGAAGTAGGATTGCCCAACCTTCCTTCGGAGGAGTGGCTGGTGGATTTGAACCGCCAGCCGTCTGGTTAGCAGGCAAGTGTCTTAGCCACTATGCTACCAGAGCTGTAGCAT
>NW_006921599.1:19257676-19264019 GCF_000298275.1 Orycteropus afer afer
TGGGTTTCTGAGGCAGTATCACTACGGAAGTAGGATTGCCCAACCTTCCTTCCGAGGAGTGACTGGTGGGTTTGACCGCCAGCCATATGGTTAGCAGGCAAGTGTCTTAGCCACTACGCTACCAGAGCTCCCTCTCACAGTTTAGGAGGCTGCAAGTCTGAATTCAAGGTGCTGGCTCTAGGGGAAGGCTTTCTCTTTCTATCGCTATGGAGGAAGGTCCTTGTCTCCTTGAGCTTCTGCTCCTAGGTGATCTTCATGTAGCTTGGCATCTTTCTTCCCCTGTCTCTGCTTCTTGCATGCTTATTCAATCCTTTTAATATCTCAAAAAAGATTGACTTAAGACACACTCTACATTAATCCTGTCTCATTAACAAAGTAAAGACAATCCAATCCCAAATGGGATTATAACCACAGGCATAGAGATTAGAATTTACAACACACATTTTTTGAGGAGACATTTCAATCCATAACATTCCACCCTTTGGCCCTTAAGAATTGATGTCCTTCCCATATGTAAAACATGTTCACCCCCAATCATGGGAGAACAGAAGGGCTGTGTATTCATAGGGAGACAGCTCAGAGGGCAGGAGTGCATGGGAGGGAAGGACACAAAGAAGAGGTAATTATGGGGAGGAAGAGGGAGGGGAGCTGTTGCATTGTGGGAAATTTCAGTCAATGTCATGAGACAAAGTGTATGTGAGTTGCTGTATGGAAAGTGAATTTTCTCTGTGAACTTTCACCCAAATCACAATTAAAAAACAAAACTACAACAAAGAAAACCCATGTTCACCCCAGCGTGTCATCTCAAAAGTCTTAAATCAATTCCAAGTCCAAAATCTCATCTCCTGAGCCATTTTAATTAGGCATATTCCATACTAGGTCAAAATTCCTCTTTGTCTGTGAACTTGTGAAATCTACAATACAGGTAGGTGATCTGCTTACAAAGTACGATCATAAAATAGACACAACATAGACATTTCCATTGCAAATGGGTGAAATTGGAGGGAAAGAAGGAATAATAGGTACCAAGCAAGTCCAAACCCCAGAGCAAGTTACATTAGCTCTTAAGGCTTAAAAATTATTCTTTTTTTGGGGGGGGACCATCTGTGCAATGGTCCCACCCTCCAGACTCTAGATGTTGGCTGTGCTCTCTGGATTCTGGGTGGAAGACTCTTGGCCCTGGGCTTCAGCTCCACCTTCCAGGCTCATTGGGACAGAAACTCTGCTCCCTTGATTTTGGGCAGCCCCATTCTCCTTGTCCATCTGAGTGGCAACTCCATACCTTTGGCCCTGGCATGCCCTGTTCTTCTGCCCCATGGGCTTGGCAATCCTTCCCCCTGGGCTTTGTGCAGAGGCCCCATCCCTTTGGCCAAACTGAATGGCAGCCCCACACTCCGGAACTGAGTTGGTGAAGATCCAACTCTCTGAAACTCAGGAGGCTGAGTTTTACCCTTTGAGACCCAGAGACCACGGCCCCACTCTGTGAGACCTAGGCAGCTCTGCTTCCCATCTTCCTTCCAACAGTTCTGCTGATCTCCAAGCTGTACCAGGGATAGTTCTTTTCTTTTCTTAGAGGACAACAGATGTAGCTCCTTTGACCTGTTTCCTACCTATAGAATTCCAAGAGGCACACAGCATTCTTTCTTTTTGCTCTTTCTATGTCTCCTTCAATCTAAACTGATGGATTTTTTGCTGTGGTAGTTTATTAGATTCATCTGTCATAGGTGTAATTTCTTTAACAAAAGATTGTGTAGCCACATCCTTGGTGAACATTCTAGGACACATATCCTTCATTTGTACAACAGAATTTTCGAATTAGTTAAGTTTTGGTTTCATCTTGCATAGTTCGTTTTTAAATTTGTCTTTTTCCTCTCCCATGTTACAGTAAGTGGCAAAGAGAAACCACTTGGGCCCTGTTTTGGTTACTTTGTGCTGCTCTAACAGAAAATACCACAAATGGGATGGCTTAACAAGATGTTTGTTAACAGGAGTTTATCTTCTTACAGTTTTGGAGGCTAGAAGTCCAAGTTCAAAGTGCCAGGCTCTAGGGGTTGGGTGAAAGCCCTTCAACCTTGGGCTTCAGCTCTACCTCTTACTCCCAGCCCACTGAAGCTAGAGGCTTTCTTCACTCAGGCAGCTACTAGCTGTTGAGGCTGACAAACCCAAGGTTGACAAGTAAAAAGGCACAGTCCTGATATTACCAAACCACATGGCAGGCCATTGATTCAAGTTCATTAAGAGTCCCAAGATTGGCAGACAACATGGCAGGCTGTTGAATAACAACTTGGCTACATGCAGGATTCAAGCATGCCAAAAGCTGCAGACAATTCCTAAAGCTTCTCCTTATATACTGGGAACAGACCACATCCCTAAGGCAGCTACTCAGCTGCTCACAGTAGATTCCACCATGAAGTTGATTACCAGTCTCATCCTGGGGAATGCTACATCCAGCTGCCCAACCACTCAAAACCAGTCCCAGGCAAGTTGACACAGAATCTTAACTACCATAGTCCCTTTAAGACTTTGCTTAAAAATCTCAGCAAAATATTCAAGTTTATCACTTAGAAGTTCTACCCTCCACCAAACATTTGAACATAATTCAAACAAATTATTTGCCATTGCATAAAAAGCATCATCCTTTCTCCATTGTCTAAACATATGTTCATCATTTCCTTTCAAAGCCTTACCAGAAGCACATTTAATATCCATATTCTACCAACATTCTGTTGCTGGAGCCATATGTATTCTCTAAGACAATAGAGATTTCTCTATAGCTCTCCTCACTTCCTTCTGAGCCCTCAGCAGAATTGCCTTTGCCATCCATAAGTCTACCAACAATCTCTTCAAGGAAATCTAGGCTTTTACTATTGTTGTTGTTGTTATTTGCGGTCAAGTCGCCCCGACTCATAGCGACCCCTCCTTGGGTTTCCGAGGCAGTATCACTACGGAAGTAGGATTGCCCAACCTTCCTTCCGAGGAGTGGCTGGTGGGTTTGAACCGCCAGCCTTCTGGTTAGCAGTCAAATATCTTAGGCACTATGCTACCAGAGCTCCCGAGGCAGTATCACTACAGAAGTAGATTGCCCAATCTTCCTTCCGAGGAGTGGCTGGTGGGTTTGAACCGCCAGCCTTCTGGTTAGCAGTCAAATGCCTTAGGCACTATGCTACCAGACCTCCCGTTTTGAGCAATAGTACTGCTTAAAGAAAAGATAAATTAATGAATCAAATACATTTTCTCAGACAGCTATATACAATAGATTTTTGCTTAATGAAGTGTGCTTTTTTAGTGTTAAGCATCTCCTTTCATCATTCATATTTTACAATATGTGATTGAGGAAGTTGTGAAATAGCACAGTTCTCAAGAATTGTATATGACTGTACCCAGCTACTACTGCTGATTGCTCTGAAAGAGAACACTATGGGAGCTCTGGTAGCGTAGTGGCTAAGACACTTGCCTGCTAACCAGACGGCTGGCGGTTCAAACCCACCAGCCACTCCTCGGAAGGAAGGTTGGGCAATCCTACTTCCCTAGTGATACTGCCTCGGAAACACAAGGAGGGGTCACTATGAGTCGGGTTTGACTCGACGGCACATAACAAGGCTTTTACTACTAGGCACCTTAAAACTCTTCCAGCCTCTATCCATTATCCAATTCCAAAACCAATTCCACATTTTAGACATTTGTTAGTAGAGCACCCCCACTTCTTGGTACCAAATTCTGTCTTAATTATCTACCAAAACCAAACCAAACTCACTGCTGTTGAGTTGGATCTGACTCACAACGACCCCTTCTTGGGTTTCTGAGGCAGTATCACTACAGAAGTAGATCGCCCAGTCTTCCTTCCAAGGAGTGGCTGGTGGGTTTGAACTGCCAGCCTTCTGGTTAGCAGTCAAATGCCTTTGGCACTACACCATGGTGGAGAGGTCTCAGCAGAGCTTCCAGACTAAAACTAGTAGACAATACTGTCTCTAAATGTTGTTAGGGCCACTGAGGCTGTTCTGATTTGTAGCAACCTTATGTACAATAGAACAAAACACTGCCTGATCCTGTACCATCCTCACAATGACTGCCATCTTTGAGCCCATTGTCGCAGCCACTGTGTCAATCCATCTCATTGAGGGTCTTCCCCTTTTTCACTGATCTCTAATTTACCAAAGGTGTTCTGGTGGCACAGGGCCTAAGGCATTTGATTTCAAACAAGAAGGTTGGCAGTTCAAACCCATCAGCTACTTCACGGAAGGAAGAGAGGCAATCTATTTCCTTAAAGCTTTACTGCCTCAGAAATCCAATGGGGGTCGCTGTGAGTTGGAAATGACTCAATGGCAGTAGGCTTGGGGCTTGGGCTGCTTTACCAAGCATGATATCTTTCTCCAGGGATTGGTCCCTTGTGACAACATGACCAAATATGAGAGACGAAGTCTGGCCATTCTTTCTTCATCTCTAAATGTTGTTGTTGTTATGTGCCATCGAGTCAGACTTGACTCATAGTGACCCCTCCTTGGATTTCTGAGGCAGTATCACTGTGGAAGTAGATTGCTCATCTCTAAATAGGTATGCAAAAATTGAAGTACTTAAAGAGCATAAATTAATGAGCAGATAAGTGAAAGTTAAAGATAACAACCAGTAACAGCTGTGATTTAACTTATTTGTATTATTTCTTTTAGTATTTTGAATTCATAGCTAAATCTTGGATTTCAGTCCAGTTCCATCTCATATGGTTCTGACGTTTTTCTGTGAGATCTCTTCTACGTCTTTAGCTATTCCTTTTCTGATACAACTAGTGTCACATGCTGTCCTAGCCCTACCCCAGACCTGCCATCTATTCTTTCCTACCTGCACACATTCACTTATTCAACAAATATCTATTTTGAGTGCCTGCTATGTGCTAGGCATTCTTTTAGGCAATGATGACAGAGCAGTGAATAAAAAAATTCCATGCCCTCATGGCATTTCTATCCCAAAGAGGGTAGACAGAGATATAGGTTAAATGTTGATAAGTGCTATAGAGAAAAATAATTGTATATGTTAACTTGGCTAGGCTACAGTAACCAGTCATTTGGTCAAACACTAGTCTAGATGCAGATATGAAGTAGTTACATATGATTAAATCAGTCAGCCTTAAGTAAAGCAGATTGCCTTCCATAATATACGTGGGCCTTATTGAATTAGTTGAAGGCCTTAAGAACAAATAGGGAGTTTCCCTAGGATGTATTCTGCTTCCAGACCATTTTGCCAGAATTCTCCTCACTCTTCATTCTTCCCATGCCTGAGCATTGGGGTGTAAGCCTGCAGGAATACCCACCCTGCTGTCTGACCTTCAGATTTTGGTCTTGCCAGCCTCTACAGTCATGTGAACCAATTCCTTAAAATAAATCTCTGTCTTTGTCTCTTTGTCTCACTAGACCTGAGGCTACTGCTCCCCTCCACTAAACCCTCAGCTCCTAAAGCAGGGGTGTCACTCACTCAAAAAGTGTCATTTTCCACACTGAGAGAGAGACAGAGACAGAGAGAGAGAGAGAAAGGAAGTTCTATTAATCCAATAGAATACCAGAAAGGAGGAAAGTATAGTATGGAAAAAAGTAAAAAAGTGAGAGGGCAGAAAAAAATCCAAATACATCAGAAATAGATGTAAATAGACTAAGCCTTCCATTTAAAAAACAGATCATTGTAGTAAATTAAAAATAAATTCAGTATAATGCTACATAAAGATACACATCTAAGACAAATAGAAAAATTGAAAGTGGAAAGATAGAAAAAGATACGTAGATCCACAAACCCATAACCCAAACCCTGGAACCAGATGTGATTCCAAATTCAGGATTTTTTTTTTTTTTTCAATTTAAGAAATTAATACAGAGCATATGCTGTATCTTACATAACACTCTCAGTAGGGTTTGGGGCAGCAACCTATAATCAAACCTAGAAATATTTCTGAAAGACACATAAATATTCACAGTAAGTAGAATAAATAAATAGTCTCAGATTAGCATGGTTAGGTTTTGCTGCCAAAAGAATGATGAAAAAAACATTTTATTTCAAGATTTTTTGGTTTTCAAAACTGCAATATGGAATTGGGGACCTGAACCTGGTACATATTGGCCAAAAGAAAGCTGGTACACATGTGATAATATCAAATAATACAGTTTCTTAGGCAAATAGTGTTATTGTTGTTGTTGTTATGTGCTGTTGAGTCAGACCCGACTTACAGCGACCCCTCTTTGGCTTTCCAAGGCAGTATCACTCCAGAAGTAGATTGCCTAAATAATTATATATATATATATATATATTGTTGTTGTTGTTGTTATGTGCCGTCGAGTCAGCCCTGACTCATAGCGACCCCTCC
>NW_006921599.1:19264362-19303901 GCF_000298275.1 Orycteropus afer afer
TGTGTGTGTGTGTGTGTGTGTGTATACATATATATATGAAAGCTTCAATTTACCAAGAAGATAAAATAATTTTAAATCCATATTCTTTTAACAAGACAGCCTCCAAAAATATAAAGAAAAATTCATAGCACAATAATGAAACTCTGGTGTACACACCAAATTATTTTCACTTTATTATATATGCACTGTCTGTTCAGTATTTTAGTGTGTGTCTTGGCTTCCCAAGTAGATTATAATAAGTCAGTGATGAGTGGGTAGTGAAGCAAAACGGAAGGGTGTTTTCATAAATATCTCCTAAGTAAAAGGCTGTGGGCGAAAATCTTTCTACTCATTACCTCTTTTGAGCCACACAACCCTATGAAGTGATGATTATTGCTCCCTTGTTGGAACAAGAGAGATTTAAGTGACTTACCCAAAGTCATATTGGTAAGTATCAGAACTTGGATTCAAACTCAGTCTGACACCAGAGATCCAAGACCTTTTTAATGTATCATGAGATGAGCATAAAACATTGTTTCTTGATTTATTGAAATTAAAGTGAGAGTCCTTACACAGGATGAAATGAAATCAGGCACAGGGATCTATAAAACTTAAATAAAACAGTTCCCATGGGGTTAATTCAGATTCACGGTGACCCCATGTGTTACAGAGTAGAATTGCACTCCGTAAGTTTTTCAAGGCTTAACTTGAAACCTTTCAGAGGCAGATCTTTTCACAGGCCTCTCTTTTGAGACACCTCTGTGTGAAGTCGAACTCCTAACATTTTAGTTAGTAGTCCAGGGCTTAACCATTTCTTCCACGCTAGGGATCTATACAGGAGTCCCTGGGTGACACAAACGTTAAGTGCTGGACGGCTACCCAAAATTTAGCTGTTCAAACCAACTCAGCGGTACCTCGGAAGACAGGAGTGGGGATCTGCCTTGAAAGCACTATGGAGTGCAGCTCTACCCTGCGTATATGGGATCTCTGTGCATCAGAATCGACTCCACAGCAACTAACAACAAGGGATCTGTGGTAGATATGTTTGTGTGTCAACTTGGCTGGGCCTGGTTGAGTGGCTGGGCAGCTGGTGGTAGTTAATCCCCATGAGGAGACGGGCAATCAACTCCATGGTGGGATCTACCACAAGCAGCTGGGTAGCTGTCTTTGGGTATGTGGTCTGCTTCCTGTATATAAGGAGAAGCCTTTGGGTATGGTCTCTAGCCTTTGGCACGCTTGGACCCTGCATGTAGCTGTGTTGTTGTTCAGCAGCCTGCTATGCTCTGCCAACCTTGGGACTTACAGTGGACTTAAGCTAATGGCCTGCCATGTGGATTGGTAACATGGGGACTGTGCCTTTTTACTTGTCAACCTTTGGCCTTCTCAGCCTCAACAGCCAGCGTCTGTCTGAGTGAAGAAATGCCTCTAGCGCCAGTGGGCCGGGAGCAGGAGGCAGAGCTGGACCTCAAGGTTGAGGGGCTTTCACCCAGCCCCTAGAGCCTGGCGCTTTGAACTTGGATTTAAAGCCTCCAAATTGTAAGAGTAAACATCCATTTGTGGTATATTTCTTGTCAGAGCGGCACTAGGTAACCAGAACAGGATCTATACATACTGTTATCATTTTTCCAGGAGGCATATTCTAAAGCATCCACGCACAGGAGACACATTCTAAGAATTGTCATCCTCCTACATCACCCAAAGCCTTACCATTTTCTCTTTACCCTTAAGGCAGCTTCTAAATTGGGTGAACTCACAATCCCAAAACATTCTGATTCTTCTCAGCCTTAAAAACACATGATGCTTTTAACACAAAAATGCACAGTTGTTTGGGTAAGGAATGAATTTAGAACTGAAAGTGTAAAGTCTTTTTAAACCTATTTAAATTTTCTTCTACTCTCATTCACTCATTATCCTCCATGAAATGAAAAAGCAAACAATTGCATCTAAAAATTGGTCACAGTAACAGCAGTTGATATAAAAATATAGTAAAAAAAAAAAATCTAAAATAAAACCAATATATTTACCCTTATGTTTAAAGAACACCAGAGGCATCAGAGAATGCTCAAGACAAAGCACTGCTCATGTTGCCTCACAAAGAACCTTGGAACAAGATGGAGACGTGAATACTCACAATCCACCACAAGAGGGCGGTCATCATAAAGGAGTGAAAGGTCACACAGCCCTAAACTTACACGGGAAGAGTACATCCATGACTGAGGGGGTTGAGGATACTTTTAAAAACTGCTGCTGCAATTTGTAAAACAACCTCCCAATTTAGGCTTTGTTTTACTTGAATACCATTTTTGTGTTACTAATATCGTTTCGTTAATGAATTCTCATAGATGGTATATAAAGGCTGATAAATTTTCCTGTCTATATGGTAAAATAGGAACCAGTGAATTTCCCACATGAAAGTATCCCAGTAAGCATCAGTATTAATCAGGTTTTATTTTAGATAGACTTCACATGCACACACACACACACAAAGAAATGGATAAAAAGGGTTCATCCTTCATTTATCTATTAACAAGGAAGAAAGGGAGAAGTGAGTTTGAATCTTGTATTCATTTTAAACTATTGAGAAGTTAAAACTTGAATCCAAACTCCAGTGTTATTATCTTTCAAAAGTATGCATAGCATTTACTGCCTTATCCTCACTGTCTCTCCATATCATTGGCATGGTGTTTCTCTTTGGTAACTCATTTATCCCCAAGGTTTCCAGTGACAAATCCATTTGATAGATCTGATCTGTTAGCCAAGAATGTACTGGGCTTCTGGATACCAAGAGGTGGTGCACGTGTTTACAGATCAGAGCAGGCTCTGGGGTCAGACAGTGCTGGATTTGAACACTGGCTCCACTTCTTATTAGCTTACTAGCTATAGGCAACCTTGGATCAGCATCTTAATCTGTTTGACCCTCTGTTTCCTTATCTGTTAAATGGGAAGAAAAATAGTTATCTACCTCATATAATTGTAAGGATTCGATAAGATAAATAATGTAAAGCACATAACATGGTGCTTAACCCAAGACTTGCTCAATAAATGTTAATTATTATCACTTACTTATTCGCAAAGATTTAGTGAGCACCTAAGATGTGCCAGGTACTGTTCTAGGTCTTGAAATGCACCCATGAAAAAAATAGCCAATGATCCCTGCCCTTGTGGGGTTATAGTCCAAGAAGGAGAGGCAGACAGTAAATAGTAGGCATTCTTGATAAGTAAAGTATGTTAGCAGGTAAGAGGTTAGTATGTATTATGAAAAAGTAAAAAAGTAGAGTGGGGTAATAAGGCTTCAGAGGGCCAGGTTACAGTTTTTAAATAGGGTAGTTAAGTAAGCTTCATTTGGAAGAGGGTATTGTTACAGTTACTCCTTATCATCTATCTATTCTGTTATCCAACATTTCACATTTATGGCAAGAGTAAAAAATCTATTACCCCACTATTTTGCACATTAATGATGTATGTCTGGCAGTAATGAATGCTGAGATGTGAGTGAAGATCGAATGGTGGCTGTGATGGTTAAGATTATGTTTCAACTTGGCTGCGCCATGATTCTCAGTGATTTGGCAGTTATGTAATGATGAAATACGGCAGTTATATAATGCTGTAATTTGGCAGTTATATAATGCTGTAATTTGGCAGTTATGTAATGATGTAGTCATCCTCCATTTTTTGGCCTGATGTGTTCATCTTCCATTTTCACATAATGACAATTTTCACATAACAGCCTGGTCTTTGGAACCTAACCATGTTGATAAGTGAAAAGTGGGTGTAGTAGCCATCAATTTCAACTTACAGTGACTCGTGTATCAGAGTAGAATGGCTCCATGGCACTCCATACGGTTTTCAAGACTGTGCCCTTTCAGGAATCAGATCACCAGGCCTGTCTTCCAAGGTTCCTCTGGATGGATAAGAACCTAGAGTCCTTGGTGACACAAATGGTTAACTGCTTGACTACTAGCTGAAAGGCTGGCAGTTCAAAGCCACCCAGAGGTGCTTCAGAATACAGACCTGGTGATTTGCTTCCTCACTTCTAGGTCACAGTCTTAAAAACCCTATGGAGAACTTGTGCTCTGCACACATGGGGTTTCCATGAGTTGGAATCCACTCGAAGGTAACTAACAACACCAACAGTACTAAATTAAAGAAGCCAGATACAAACTAACATAAAATTCCATTATATGATATTCTGGAGAAGGCAAAACTATAGGAACAGGTATCAGATCAGATGTTGCCAAGTCCTATGTGTGCATCACCCAGAGACCCTTGAAGGTAACGCTTGAGTAAGAATTGAAGAAGGTAAGGGGGATACTGTAGCTATTGGGCAACATCCTTTCAGGCGAGGGAACAGCTATTTTGAAGACTCTAGGGTAGCAGTGTGCCTGGCATGTTCCAAGACTGGTACAAGAGCCCAGGGTAGCTAGAGTGGAAAGAACATCTCCAAACTTAATGACCTATTCTCACATCACACAACATGACGTTTAAAACAAAACGCAGCATCTTCCCCTTGTTAAACCTTCTATGAATGTTCTCTCTTGATTAAATGGTAAATTATTCCAAGATCAAATCTTTAAAGCCCTTTTTTAAAATTCCTTTTCTCCTTCATTCTTTAAGTCCTGTTAAATTTCTTTTTTTTTAATGTCTTTGGATTTATCTATATCTTTCTGTCTCTGCACACAGAGAGCACACAAAGATAGATTAAGACCTGGCCTTAAGAGTAAGAAGGAGCCCTTCATTAGAAGATGCAAATGTCTGTAAAACTTTCAGAAAACTGAAGATTTCTTATTTTTGAGTATCCTTGCTTTGTCCCTCATTATGTGCTTATTCTGTGTATCAGGACTCCAAAGCTGCTGTCACAATGTCTGCATTCCTATCAGCCACCTGACTTCTATGTTAGTGCCATTGTTTCTTAACTAGTTTCTCCCTTCATTATCACCCAGCTATAATCTATACAATACAAAGCTTTCCGATTGACCCAAGATGTATTCATTAGTCAGCTCTGTACTTAAGGACCTGTAATGCCACTTACTGCTTACCAGATAAAGTCTAAGTTGTAATGCCTGCCAGTTGTAATTATGAACAGGTCAGAAAACAAGTTTTAAACTTCTTTTGTACTCCCAGAAATGCTTAGCATTGTGGATGATACGTGCAAACACTCAACACTTACTGATTTACAAAAGAGAAAGAAAAAATAAGAAGTAAGAGAAAAAACAAAACTCACATAATGTCAAGTTATTCCAGCACTGAAGATCAAAAACAAAAAACCCAAGCCCACCACTGTCTAGTTGATTCCAACTCAAAGAACAGAGTAGAACTGCCCTATTGACTTCCCAAAGCTGTAAATCTTTATGGAAGCAGACTGCTTCATCTTTCTCCTTCAGTCTACCTGGAGGATTCAAACTGCAACCTTTCTGATTAGCAACCAGGTACTTAACCACTGCACCACCATGGCTCCTCTGAAGACCACAATGTTGTTTGCTTGTTTGTTTCTCTTTTAAGTCAGGTTATTGAGGTATAATTTACATAAAGTAAAATTTACTCTTTTTAGTGTACAATTCTCTGAGTTCTGACAAATATATACAGCCATGTGACCACCATTATAATCAAGCCATAGAACCGTTCTATCATTCTAAAATGTTCCCTTGTGTCCTCCTCCTGCCTCCAGCAACCATTAATCTGTTGTTTGTTCCTATGGTTTTGCCTTTCCTACGTGTCATACAAGGAGTCCTGATGGCACTGTGGATGAAAGCATTGGGCTGCTAACCCACTAGCTGCTCCGTGGCAGTCTGCTTCCATAAAGATTTACAGTCTTGGAAACCCTATAGGGCAGTTGTACTCTGTCCAGTAGGGTCACTATGAGACAGAATCAACTCAGTGGTGGTAGGTAGATATTATATACATGGAGTCATACGATCTATGGCCTGTTGAGTTTGGCTTTTCTTTTACTTAGCATAATACATTTGAGACTCATGCATTTTGTTGCATGTATTAGTGGTTTTCTCCTTTTGCTGAGTAGTAGTCCACTGTATGGATATCCTAAAGTTTGTTCATCTATTTATCAGCTGAAGGACATTTGGGATTTTTCCAGTTTGGGGCAATTTTTCTTATCTTGCATATTTAAGCAACAATAAGGATTTTTGGAAAGTAAATAATTTTTGAATGAAACCATTACAATTACTCATGTACAGGTTTTATGTGAACATATGTTTTCCTTTTCCTTGGGTAAATACATAGAAGTGGGATTGTTGGGTCACACGATATGTTTAACTTTTTAAGAAAATGCCAAACTATTTGCCAAAGTGGCCATGACCATTTTGCATTCCCACCAGCACTATATGAGAAGCAAAACTCACTGCCATTGAGTCGATTCCAACTCATAGTGACCCCTTGTTCTGGTTACCTAGTGCTGCTCTGACAAGAAATATACCACAAATGGGATGGCCTTAAAAACAGCAGTTTATTCTCTTACATTTTGGAGGCTTAAAGTCCAAGTTCAAAGTGCCAGGATCTAGGGGCTGGGTGAAAGCCCCTCAACCTTGGGGTCCAGCTTTGCTTCATGCTCCCAGCCCACTGGAGCTAGAGGCGTTCCTTCTTTCAGACAGCTGCTGGCTGCTGAGACTGAGAAGCCCCAAGGTTGACAAGTAAAAAGGCACAGTCCCAATGTTACCAAACCACACGGTAGGCCATTATCTTAAGTCCATTGTAAGTCCCAAGTTTTGCAGAGCATAGCAGACTGCTGATCATCGACATGGCTACATGCAGGGTCCAAGCATGCCATAAGCTAGAGACTATCCCCAAGGCTTCTCCTTATATACAGGAAGCAGACCACATCGCAAAGGTAGCTACTCAGCTGCTTGTGGTAGATCCCACCATGAAGTTGATTGCTAGCTTCATCACAGGGAATAACTACCACCAGCTGCCCAGCCACTCAACCAGGCCCAGCCAAGTTGACATACAAATATAACCACCACACCCCTATTGGGCTTCTTATTGGGTTATGGAAGTAGATTGCCTCATCTTCCTCCCATGTTGCAGCTGTTGGGTTTGAACCGCTGACCCTCTGGTTAGCAGCCAAATGCCTTACCTACAAAGCCACCAGAGCTTCTTCACTATATTAGAGTTTCAGCTATTTCACATCCTCACCAACAATTGGTATTGTCAGGTTTTTTTTTTTTTTTTCTAATAGGTGTCTTTCACTGTGGTTTAAATTTACATTTCCCTAAGGACAATGTCAGAGTCCTTCAGTTGTGTGGATGGTTAAGCAATAGACAACTAGCTGAAAGGTTGGTGGTTCAAAATCACCCAAAGGCTCCTTGGAAGATAGTCCTGGCAGCCTGCTTTCGAAAAGTCACAGCCTTGAAAACCCAGTGGAGTTTGGGTTTTCTACTCTGCACATACTGAGTTGCTATGAGTCAGAATCAACTACAACAGCACAATCGCAACGTTGAGCATCTTTTCATGCATTTAATTGCCTTCTGGATATATTCCTTGGCAAAGTCTATTCAAACCTTTTATCTATTTTTAATTGGGTTGTTTGTTTCCTTACTATTGAGTTTTGTGAGCTTTTTAAATATTCTAAGTACAATTTCTTTATCAGATACATGTTTTGCAAATATTTTCTCCTAGTCTGAAGTTTGTCTTTTTTTAAAAAAAATAATTTATACAAATAGAATTCACAATGGTGTACAATTTTATGACTTTTAACACATGCATAGATTGTCATCACCACCATAAACAGAATACAGAACATTCCACCACCCTAAAGAATTCCTTTATGATCCTCTTTTGATTAGACTGTCTCCACACCCATAGTCCTGTAGCAACTTGTTCTTTGTCCCTATAGTTTTGCCTTTTCTAGAAGTTCAAATAAAATGGAATCATATAGTATAGCCTCATTCACAGATCATAAGGCTGAGCAGTGTTCCACTGTATGGATATGTCATAGTTTATGTAGGTGATTTTTTTATATTAATTCACCTATTGAAAGACATTTAGGTTATTACCAGTTTATGGTAATTTTAGTTTATCTTACACAATTAAGCAACAATGAGGATTTTTTAAAAAAATAAATGCAATTTTCGCAATGAGTAAACACAAAATATTAGACATTGTTAAGACAACAGCCTTAAGGAGCAGTGTTAAACTTGACAAAGGCAGTGCAGAAGGGCAATTGAGATAGGAAGAGAAAGGCCACCATGACACCAGCTCAATTACAATATTAAAGCAACAGGGAAATGAGAGAAACAAAAAGTCAGTATGAGGAGCTGGTAGCTAAAAAGGAAGCCCAGTCAACACTGCACTCTGGCTTGCAGAAAACAGAGAACTGCAGGTAACATCTATTAAACTACAGCTACATTAAATACTTTATTTACATTTTTGTAGCTGTTCCTCCCTACTTGTTAGAAAGCATTATAAGCAAAAAGTTATTTAAACCAGGACTGAAAATTAAATCTTACAGTAAATTCAGAAGCCATATTGAAGAAAAAACAGGAAAAAAATTCAGCTGAAAACCTGAAATAAGATGGTTACTCGTTCTAGAATTTTAATTTATCTTGAAGCTTCTCTTATAGTCCAGTGCAAAAACAGATCATTTTTATTCCTTTGTTGTTAATTGAAAGACCGTCAATTTCTCAAGCGAGGAAAACTTTTTTCTGTTATTAAATGTTCAGATAAATTTATCATAATTTCAGATATAAAATATCACTAAGGAACATTGAATAACATCACAAAAAACAATACTTTTGATGGAGATGCAAACATTTCTTCATACAAAAAGTTATTGTAACTGTTTTCAACATAATCTGGGCAAAACACAGCATGTAGGAATTCAGTGTGGTCACATCCAGTGTTCCTCAAAATGTTGTCAGTGGTATCACCTGGATCAAAATTACCTGACACTACTTGGTGCAAATGCAAATTCCTAGGCCTTATACCAGAATGACTAAATACAAATTGGCAGAGCCCAGGAATCTATACATTAAAGCTTGAGAACCAGCTTTATAGAAAAGTATGGCAGCTTAGGTCATAAAATAATTCAGAAAGGAGTCCTGGTGGCTCAGCAGTTAAGCACTTGGCTGCTAACCCACCCAGCAGTTCCGTGGGGGAAGACCTGGTGACCCGCTTCCTTAAAGATTACAGCTTAGAGAACCCTATGGGGCAGATCTACTCTATGCGTTAGAATAGATTTAATGTCACCTAACAACAACCACCATAATGCAGAAACAGAAAAGGAAACATTTAGGAATATGAATAATTAACATAGCCTTTAAATCACCTCTCTTGTTATTAATTGCTTCAGCTGTGCTTTTGGCAGCCAATTAAGTACTGAATTCGTTGGCAAGTGCCTGAGGTGCAAACCTTCTGTATTATTGACAGAATCTTGATAATGTAAATACTTCGAAATCTTTAAATCTGTCAGAGAAGCTGTGCTGTTGCTCATCTCAAAAAAAAAAAAAATCTTGATAAGCAAATTAATAAGGAAAATAAGAGGGCTGATGATATTTTCGTGTCTGTTTCAATAATCTGCCTTGTGCATGTTGGGCACTGTGTGTTAGTATCTGCTCTGTCTGTCACAAATGAGACATAAATACAGACCAGAAGCCCCTTAACTTGAAACACCTTGTGTGCAGTGTTAGTTTATGTGTGTGCCTGAAAGTAATAAAGCTACATTTCTTTAAAAATACTCTCTGGTTTAGATTGTGCTCCCCTGAGTTAGTCAAGGATACGGAAGTGTTATAGCCTGTTTCTTGAATCTCCTTATTCTTCCTTCAGGAAACCACTAGAGGATTTGGCAATTTACTCTTTAAAAGCAGATAAATAGGAAAGGCTTGACAGTGAGAACCAAGCGAAAGTTTCAAGTCAAGAAAACTTACTGTATTTATTCTATAATCCTGTTTATACATATACTTCCTGAGAGGAGATGTCAGTCTGTATAGCAATGTCCACGGTCATTATCTGTGTCTGGCAGCAAACAGCACGTGTTAAGCTCCTGTGGGCATGTGTGAAATGCTAGATGTCTTACATCTATAGGAATTTACATTTTAGGGAAAAAATAACACCACATTAACATTGAAAGACATGTTAGAATAACTCAAATTTTTAAGACACAGTGGAAAATAGCAAGAATATGTCCGCTTAAAATAACAAGGTTGTTGTTAGCTGATGATGAGTTGAGTTGGCCCCAGTTCATGGGACAGAAGAATGAAATGTTGCCAGGCCTAAAGCATCCCAAATATCAGTTGCAGATCTGATTGGTGTGATTCATAAGGTTTCTATTGGCTGACTTTCAGAAGTAGATTGCCAGACTTTTCTTTCTAGTCTACCTTAGTCTGGAAGCTCTGCTGAAGTCTGGTCAGCAAGCATCAAAACAACAAGCAAACTTCCACTGACAGGCAGGTGGTGGCGCCACATGAAGTGTATTAGCCAGGAATCAAACCAAGTCTCCCATATATATGCGAGAATTCTACCAATGCCCTCTCCTAAAATAACAATCTTGTTAGTTGTTGTTGTTAGGTGCCGTTGAGTCATCTCTTACTGATAGTGACACTATGCACAGCAGACTGAAACACTGCCTGGTCCCTCACCAGCTCCACAACCCTTGCTATATTTGAGCACATCGCTGCAGCCACTGTGTCAATCCATCTCATTGAGGGCCTTCCCCTCTTTCGTTGACCCTGTACCTTACCAAGCATAACTTCTTTCTCCAGGGAATGGTCCCTCCTGACATGACCAAAGTAGGTGAGATATCTGGCCATTCTTGCTTCCAAGGAGCATTCTAACTGCACTTCCTCCAGGACAGATTTGTTAGTTCTTTTAGCAGTCCATGGTTCTTTCAGCAGTCCATGGTACTTTTAGCATTCTTCACATGCTGGCAAAGAACTCAAAAACATGACTCAAAAGTATCAACTCTTCTTCGGTCTTCCTTATTCATTGTCCAGCTCTCACATGCATATGATATGAGACAATTGAAAATAGCATGGCCTGTGTCAGGTGTACCCTTAGTCCTCAAGGAGACATCTTTGCTCTTCAGCATTTGAAAGAGGTCCTTTGCAGCCGATTTGCCCAATGCTATATCTCATCTAATGTCCTGACTGCTGTTTCCATTGGCATTGATTGTAGAACCAAGCAATGTGAAGTCTTTGACAACTTCAATCTTTTCTCCATTTATTGTGATGCTGCTTATAGGTCCAGTTTTGAGGATTTTTGTGTTCTGTATATTGAGATATATAATCCATACAGCAGTTTGTATTCTTCAATCTTCATCAATAATTGCTTCAAGTCATCCTCACTTTCAGCAAGCAAAGTTGTGTCATTAGGGTATCGCAGGTTGTTAATGATTCTTCCTCCAATCCTGATGCCATATTCTTCTTCATATAGTCCAGCTTCTTGGATTATTTGCTCAGCATATAAATTGAGTAAGTATGATGAAAGGATACAACCCTGACACACTCCCTTCTTGATTTTAAACCACTCAGTGTCCCCTTGTTCTGTTCTAATGACAGCCTCCTGGTCTATGTACAGGTTCCTCATGAGTACAATTAAGTGTTCTGGAATTTCCATTCTTCTCAATGTTATCCATAATTTGTTGTGCTCCACACAATCAAATGCTTTTGCATAGTCAATAAAACACAAGTAAACATCTTTCTGATATTCTTTGCTTTGAGCCAAGATCCATATGACATCAGCAATGATATCCCTCGTTCAACATCCTCTTCTGAATCCAGCTTGCATTTCTGGAAGTTCTCTGTCAACATACTGCTGCAACAGTTTTTAAATTACCTTCAATAAGATTTTACTTGCATGCGATAGTAATGATACTGTTTGATAATTTCCACATTCTGTGGGATCACCTTTCTTTGGAATGGGTACAAATATGGAGCTCTTCCAGTCAGTTGGCCAAATCTCTTGGCATAGATGAGTGAGTGCCTCCAGAGGGGCATCTGTTTATTGAAACAGGTCAATGGGTATTCCATCAATTCTTGGAGCTTTGCTCTTTGGTAATTCCTTCAATGCAGCATCAACTTCTTCCTTCACTACCATTGGTTCTTGAACATATGCCACCTCCTGAAATGGTTGAAGATAAACCAGTTCTTTTTGGTACAGTGACTCTGTGTATTCCTTCCATCTTCTTTTGATGCTTCCTGCATCATTCAATATTTTGCCCATAGAATTTTTCAAGATTGCAACTTGAAACTTAATTCTTTTTCCTCAGTTCTTTCAGCTTGAGAAATGCTGAGTGTGTTCTTCCCTTTTTGTTTTCTAACTCCAGGTCTTTACATATTTCATTATAATAATTGGCTTTGTCTTCTCAAGCTGCTCTTTGAAATCTTCTGTTCAGCTCTTTTATCTTTTCATTTCTTCTATTTGCTTTAGCTACTCTCCACTTAAGGGCAAGTTTCAGAATCTCTTCTGACATCCGTTTTGGTCTTTTGTTCCTTTCTCTTTTTGATGACCACTTGCTTTCTTCATGAGTGATGTTCTTTATGCCATCCCACAATTCTTCTGGTTTTCGGTCATTGGTGTTCAATGCATCAAATCTATTCTTTAGATGGTCTCTAAATCCAGGAGGGATGTATTCAAGGTTATATTTTGGCTCTTGTGGACTTGTTTTAATTGTCTTCAACTTCAACTTGAACTTGCATATGAACAGTTGATGGTCTGATCCACAATCAACTCCTGGCCTAGTTTTGGTTAAAGATATTGAGCTTTTCCATCATTTCTTGCCACAGATGTAGTCAATTTGATTCCTGTGTACTCCATCTGGTGAAGACTATGTGTGTAGCCATGTTTGTGCTGTCAAAAAAAGGTATTTGCAATGAATAAGTTGTTGGTCTTGCAAACTTCTGTCATGGGATCTCCAGTGCTATTTCTGTCACCAAGGCCAAATTTTCCAACTACCAGTGATTCTTGTTTCCAACTTTTGCATTCCAGTCACCAGTGATTATTAACATATCTTGATTGCATGTTCGGTCAATTTCAGACTGCAGAAGTTGATAAAAATCTTGAATTTCCTTAACTTTGGCTTTTGTGGTTGGTACATAAATTTGAATAATAGTAGCTAGCATTAACTGGTCTTCCTTGTTGTTGTTGTTGTTGTTGTTATGTGCCGTTGAGTCAAACCCGACTCATAGCGACCCCTCCTTGGGTTTCCGAGGCAGTATCACTACGGAAGTAGATTGCCCAACCTTCCTTCCGAGGAGTGGCCGTTGGGTTTGAACTGCCAGCCGTCTGGTTAGCAGGGAAGTGTCTTAGCCACTATGCTACCAGTAGGCATATGGATATTGTCCTATCACTGATAGCATTGTACTTCAGGTTAGATCTTGAAGTAGCCTTGCAATGATGAATGCCATGCCATTCCTCTTCAAATGGTCATTCCTGAAATAGTAGATCTTATGGTTGTAGCATAGTGCCTAAGGCACTACTTGCCTGTTAACCAGGAGGCTAGTGGTTCAAACCCACCAACCACTCCTCAGAGGAAGGTTGGGCAATCTACTTCCATAGTGATACTGCCTCAGAAACCCAAGGAGGGGTCACTATGAGTCGAGTCTAACTTGATGGCACATAACAACAACAACAACAATATGGTTGTCTGATTCAAAATGGCCAAAACCGATCCATTTCAGCTCACTAATGCCTAGGATATCAATCTTTATGCATTCTATTTCATTTTTGACAACTTCCAATATTCCTAGATTCATACTTCATACATTCCATGTTCTGATTATTAATGGATGTTTGCAGCTGTTTCTCCTCCATTTGAGTCATGCCATGTCAGTAAATGGAGGTCCTGAAAGCTTTACTTTATCCATATCATTAAGGTTGGTTCTACTCTGATGAGGCAGTTCTTTCCCAGTTGTATTTTGAGTGCCTTTTGACCTAAGGGGCTTGTGTTCCTGTGCTGTATCGGACAATGTTTCCAGGCTATTCATAAAATTGCAGCAGTAAAGTATCAGATAGTGTTTCTCTGCTATTCATAAGTTTTTCCCTGGTCAATTCTTTGAGAAGTGAATGGCTTCTTCCTTCTGCCTAGTCTGTCTCAGTCTGTAAGCTGCATAGAAACCTGTGCACAATGTGCAACCCTGCTGGCATTTGAAACACTGGTGGCATAGCCTCAAGCCTCACAACAATGCACAAGCCACCACAGTATGACAAACTTACAGACCAGTTTGTCTCCCTTTGCTGTTCAAAACCTCTCTGCCTTCCCCTTACCTAGATCCTACCTGGGTCCTGTGGCTTTGTCATCCCCAGTGTTCCCTGCCTTTCCTGCCTCTCAAAAAAATAACATAATACTGTCCTTTAAATCCATAAAAGTAAGAACATAATTTTCCCTATCAGAACAATAACCACTTTCATTGTTTGCTTTAGAAGGGTCAGAAAAAACAAAAAATATGTGAACATAATATTTGACTTATTGATTAGAATTAGCTTGCATTTCTATTTAACCCAATCCTTTCTGTCTCATGGGCTGAAATAATTCAGATGATATGTTTTTGATTCAATACACATCATCCTTTATCTTCCCCACCCCTTCCTTCAACTCTGTAGGAATGTATTCCATGGAGGGATTTTTCTGTCTGTGCTCTCTGCAAATAATCATTTCTACACTATGCACTGTATTATATATACACGTGTGTGTGTGTGTGTGTGTATCAAAAAAACCTGTTGTCATTGAGTTGATTCCAACTCACAGCAATCCTGTAATAGAACTGCCCCATAGGGTTTCAAAGGCTGTAATCTTTACAGAAGGAATGCTGGCAATGCAAATAGTTAAGTACTGGACTACTGATCATAAGGCCAGTGGTTCAAACCTACCAGACACTCCACAGAAGAAAGTTGTTGCAGTCTGCTCCGGTAAAGTTTTATATGGGCAGTTTTACTCTGTTCTATAATGTCACTATGAGTCAGAATTGACTCGACAGCAATGGATTAGGTTTTGTTGCTGTTAGGTGCCATAGAGTCAGTTCTGACTCATAGCAAATCTAATGTACAACAGAATGAAACACTGCCTGTGCTCCTATGCCATCCTCACACTGTTGCAGCCATTGTGCCAATCCATCTCATTGAAGGTCTTCCTCTTTTTCACTGACCCTCTACTTTACTAAGCATAATGTCTTTCTCCAGGGAGTGGTCTTCCTGATAGCACACCCAAAGTACATGGGACAAAGTCTCCCCATTCTCTCTTCTAGCTGTATTTCTTCCAAGACAGATTTGTTTGTTCTTCTGGCAGTCCATGGTCTATTCAATATTTTTCACCAACACCATAATTCAAAGGCAAGACTTCTTCTTTGGTCTTCTTTATTCATATCTAGCAATTTAATGTATATGAAGCAATTGAAAATACCACGGCATGGACCAGACTCACCTTGATCGTCAAAGTGATGCCTTTGCTTTTGAACACTTTAAAGAGGTCTTTTGCAGAAGATCTTCCCAGTGCAATATGATGTCTGATTTCTTGATTGCTGCTTCCATGGGTGTTAATTGTGGATCCAAGTAAAATGAAATCTTTGACAACTTCAATCTTTTCTCCATTTAGCATGATGTTGCTTATTGGTCTAGTTGTGAGGATCTTTGTTTTCTGTAGAGGTGTAATACATACTGAATATATATTGTGAATTTTGCCCCTAAAGAACATAAGTTTGGCCATTTACCCTAATGTTTGACTTCTTTTTCAATTCCACAGTTGAGAGGAGTTGGAAGTTCTCTTATAGTTCCTTAAATTTTAAATGCTAAATATTTTAGACTCATTCCAGGCCATCTCCTTTTCCAGTCCTTAGCTATTTCTTGAAATTACCCCTTTCTAGTTCAGCCTACTGTAAACAAAGCTGAATTTTAGCTCTACTCTTGTAAGAGCTGTGTTTATGCTATGATTTGCTACAAGATGATGCTTTCCAAAGGGGAGACTTTGATCTCTGGGAAATCTTTAGATGCCAGGGGATTAGGGAGCCAGGATTTTTTTTTTTTTTTAAATATGTATTTGTTGATCATAACTTAAGCTGGGGGAAAATGAGATTCAGATGCAAATAAAAAAGTAGCTAGATATGGAAGGCCATTTGTATGACTCAAAAATGCAAAGTTACTCTATAACTCATTAAAATAACCACTTAACAAAATTCTAAATTCTAAATCATAAAAAAGACCAGACTTACTGATCTGATAAAGATTGATGGAACCTCTAAGACTATTGCCCATAGACACCCTTCAAACCTGAAACTGAACCCGCTCCCTGAGGTAAACTTTCAGGCAAATGCTACACAGGCCTATTAAGTGAACAATAACACCAATGAGGAACATACTCCTCAGAACAATGAACCATACAAGACCCTTGTAAGGGGAACATTTGCCCAAAACAAGGTTCAGAAGGCAGGAACGGGCAAGAAAAAAGGACGAATGAAAGCAGGGAACCCAGGGAAGTAGGAAGAGTGCTGTTACATTGATGGGATTAAAACTAAAGTCATGAAATAAAATGTGTACAAATTGTTGAAAAGGAGACTAATGTGCCATGTAAACTTTCACCCAAACCACAATAAAATGTTCAAAAAGATAAAGTAACTACTTATTGTCATTGTTAGTTGCTATGAAGTTGGCTCTGACTCACGGTAACCCTATTTACAATAGAACAAAATGTTGCCCGTTCTGGGCCATCTTCATGGTTGTCAGTATACCTGAGTTCCTTGTTGTAGCTATTGTGTCAATTCATCTCATTGAGGGTCTCTATCATTTTCAATCACCCTCTATTTTATCAAATATGATGTCTTTTTCCAATGATGTGTCCAAAATAAACAACCCAAAGTTTTAATATTATTTAATAATGGATTTTTATTGTATGATTCCATTTATATACTATCTCTAGAATAGGCAAATCCATAGACAAACTATAGATTGGTAGTTGCCTGGGGTAGGGGTAAGAGGGAGTTTGGAGGGGGAGGGAGAGAGGGACTTGGAAGAAAATGGGGCATGGCTGCAAATGGGTATGGGGTTCTTTGGGGATGATGAAAGTGTTCTAAAATTAGATAGTGGTAGTGGTTGCACAACTCTGTAAATATACTAAAAACTACTGAAATGTATACTTTAAAGAGGGTAGTTTTTATGGTATGTACATTATATCTCAATCAAGCTGTTATTTTTAAAAGTGGACTTATAAAACACATGCCACAGGATATATATATATATATATATTTAAAGAAGGCAGAATTAAAAAAAAAGTAAGATGAAGCTAAGGATTCACACTACACCCAGACTGAGGTTTGGGTCACCTGCAAAAGCTGGCTCATAATTTGGCTCTAAGCTTTTGGTTGTTGTTGTTGTTGTTGTTATTTGCTGTCGAGTCAGCCCCGACTCATAGCGACCCCTCTTTGGGTTTCCGAGGCAGTACCACTACGGAAGTAGGATTGCCCAACCTTCCTTCCGAGGAGTGGCTGGTGGGTTTGAACCGCCAGCCTTCTGGTTAGCAGTCAAGTGCCTTAGGCACTATGCTACCAGAGCTCCTTTAGCTAAAGCAAAAAGGGAAATGTGATCGATTACAAAATTAGACTGTGATATAAAAACATACAACTATTCCTGGCACTAAGAGAAGAGAGAAATTTCCTCCAGGGCTTTCATAAAGAGGACACCATGTAAGGTGGATCATATAGGCAACATCGTCAACACCATTCTCTCATTCACAGGACTGGTGCTAATATCTGCAAAGATGCAGCCCAAGCACTGTGCTCTCCAAGTGTCTAGCTTTATCCAAAGATTTATTCTGAAGCTAGAACTAGAAAATAGAGTGCCCGAAGTATTTTGTTTGGCCAGCACACTGTTTACATTTTCAAAATTTTAATACCTTAAGTAGGATAAACACTCCCTAGAAAGGTGCTGTCCAATAGAATTTTCTTCAGTGATACAAAGGTTCTATGTCTGTGCTGTCCAATATGGCAGCCACTAGACCCATGTGGCTGTTGAGCACTTGAAATATGGCTAGTGCAATAGAGGAACTAAATTAAGATTTTATTTAATTTTAATTTAAA
Source organism: Orycteropus afer afer (assembly GCF_000298275.1). Classification (NCBI taxonomy): domain Eukaryota; kingdom Metazoa; phylum Chordata; class Mammalia; order Tubulidentata; family Orycteropodidae; genus Orycteropus; species Orycteropus afer. Next base: position 19,282,347 of record NW_006921599.1, read on the forward strand.
TAGCCATCTGTGGCTAGTGCACACCCTATTGAATAATGCATCTCTAGAAGGCCATGAGTCTTATCATTCTCTACCTTTTTAAACCCTCACTCCCAGCGTCACACACTAAGATTATCTGCCCAGTCCCTAAGGGTGTTTTTGTTTATAACTTACTTTAAAGTACTGTGTCTCGAGGAATGGACCAACTGCGTATCTTCCTCTGTTCATGCATCCAATCAATACTCTTTTTAACCTGTGAGGTGCAGTCTGTGTCAGATGCAGCTGTTATCATTTAATGGGGAGCATACCATTTGGCCACAATACTATGGGATAAGCCATGTGGTGATGTGAACAGGGAAGAGCAAGGTCCTTGGGGAGCCTCCAGGAAAACCCACCCTGAACTTGGTGGCACAGAGACATTTCCTCTGAGGGAGAACTAAGAATTACAATAAGTCAGCTGGGTCGGGGGAAGTCCCCAGAAGAGAAAACAGCATGGCCTATTCTAGGAATTCAAAGACATTCACTATAACTTGGAGGAGGAGGAGGAAATTGTGAAAGATTGACAAGGCTGAGATCATGCAGGATGCTTAAACTGTGTAAATGAGTTTGGACTTTGTCTTGAGAACTATAGGAAGCCATTGCAAATTTTTGCATTTTTGCATTTTTAATTATTTCAAATATATATATATATATATATATATATATATATATATATATATAGCACATTTGCCAGTTCAACATTCTGTAGTTGTATAATTGAGTACTATCAGTTACATGAATCATGTTTTTCAACCACCACTCACTATTACAAAGTTATGTCTCCTCCATCATCTTTTGCCTAAGCTATGCAAAAGGTCCCTAACTCATCTCCTTGATAGCATTCTGGATCACTTACAGTTTATATTCTATAAGTAGAGAGAATGATCCTTTTGAAATACAAGCCAGATCGTGTCAGTCTCCTGCTAAAAAGCTTCCAATGGGACAAGTATTATGTGAGCCCATTACTGTAAAAAGTCAAGGAGGAGTTTGCTTAGGGAAGGAAACTCACTTTGTAGGTTACCGGGCTTGGGAGGGAAAGAGAGGGAATAATTTTGGACTAGTTTGGGGCCACACACTGAGTTGGGTAAGGGGAGGGATGGTATGGAAAGAGTCTGTGACCTGTATGATAACATTGAATTGTGCACATAATATATAGATGACAGAGGCTAATACCAATATATCCACAATACTGCATTACCACTAACACCAAACACCAGGCTACAGATAAACACATAGACAACTGAAAAGACCAGGTGAGGGTCAGTGAATGGGAATATAATCTAGACCGATGATAGATTCAGCTGAGGCTAATCTTGCACAGATACTAGTAACACAAAATACCTGCAATCATTACAGAAGCAACAGAAGACAGAGAATAATCCCTCATAGACAGCCAGACACTGTGGGAGAAAGATCCACTGGATCTGCCAACTCAGGACCATAGTATTGGGGAATACCAGACTCAATTGGCACAACAAAACAAATAAAAACCTTGTTCTACAACCTACTTTGGTAAGTAGTGACTGGAGTCTTGGAAGCTTTTGAGCAGCCATCTAAGATGCCTCTAATGGTTTCCTATCATCGGAAGTGAAGAAGAGTGAAGAAAACCAAGGGCATTTGGAAACAATCAGCCCTAGGACATGATGGACCTTGAGACCAGAAGAACTAGATAGTGCCCAGCTACCAATGCCAACCACTGGGGAAGGGGTCAAAATTGGAGCTTCTGGATAGAGTGAGAGGAGAAACATGGAACAAAATCCAAAAACACAATAATGACCAGAATTACTGGTCCAATGGAGTCTGGTGGGACCCAAGACTATGACCCTGGCATACACTTTGGGCCTGGGATAAAACTCACTCCCAATGACTGGCCCAACAGTAAATAACACTTACATGCAGATCACTCAACCCAGGGTGATGCACCCACCTACTCTACGTAGATATATCTCTTGGAGCAGTCGGCCATGGGGCACCAGAGGGGCATCACTAACATGGAGGAAAAGCTGGACGGACAGGAGTGCATAACGAAGGGCACAGGGAGGCAGGGATTACTGGGAAGGGAGAGGAGAAGAGTGGCTTAGGGTTTGGGATGGTAAAATATACATGAAATGTTGAATGCAAAACAAATTCTGCTCTGTAAATTTGCACCTAAAGCACAATAAATAAATAAATAAAAGCTTCCAATGGCCTGCGTGGCCTTGCATGATCTGGCACCTTGCCAACTCTCCAGCCTCATCTTCTCCACATTCTCCGCCTTACTCCACTTCATCCTCTTTGCTGTTTGTGGAACACACTAAGCAATCTCCTATTTTTTAGAGCTTTTGCACTTGCTCTCCCCTCTACCTGGAATATCCTTTCCTCCAATATTCACATAATTTGCCTCCTCACTTCATTCTGTTCAAATATTATCTTTCAAACACCTTCTTTGATCACCCTGTCTAAAAACATTCTTTCTTTTACTCTCTACTCGTTATTCTTTCTTGCTTTTCTTTGTAATTCTTATCCCAACCATCATGCTGTTACATAGCTTTTTGTTCGTTTATTGTCTGTCTCTCCAGGAATGTAAATACCATGAGGGTAGAGACTTTGTTTCATACACTAGTGAATTCCCAGTGACTGGAATAGGGCCAACGAGCTCTGGTGGTGCAGTGCCTAAGGCATTTGGCTGCTAACCAAATGGTCAGCGGTTCAAACTAACCAGCCATTCAAAGGGATAAGTTTGAAGCAACCTGCTTCCATAAGGATTTACAACCTTGGAAACCCTATGGAGCAGATCTACTCTGTCCCATAGTGTCATTATGAGTCAGAATTGACTCAACGGCAGTGGGTGGGAACAGGGCCTGGCATGTAGGAAATGTTCACTAAATATTTGCTGAATGAATGAATACTTAAATTTTCATTAAAAAAATTATTCTGGTAGTAGTGTGGACAAGGGATTAGAATGGGAGACTAGAGTTGGTGCAACCAATGGGCTGTTCTAGTAATCTCACAGGTGTTGATGATGGCCAGTATGATGGCAGTGGGGGCACAGAGAGATTTAGAGATACAGAAATATTTGGAAGGGAGAGTCAAGAGGCTGGATAGAGGGTTCATCTGCTGAGATAGGAGGCGCAGGTTTGCAGGAGAAGAAGAGGATCTTGGTTTGGGGCTCATTGAATGGACTATCCCAGTAGCAAAGTTCCGGGGGCAGTTGGAGATGTTCAGCAGAGATCAAGGTGAGAAATATGGATTTGGTAGTTCATATACATAATCTCATGGAAAACTTGAGAATTGCTGAGCAAAAGTTAGTTGGAGGTTATGCTTTTAGATAACTACTTGAATGCACTATTCAATACTGCCAGTTAATTTCAGACTCAAGTCTGAAACTCATAGCCATCCAAGCTAGAGATATTTTTTAAAAATGTGTATAGAATGCAGGAAATAAAACTTCTATATATTTTTTTAAAGTAAAATACTATTACTTTTTTTAAAAAATTGTAACTGGATCAATTTTAATGGATGTTATCCGTATCTCAGGCCATATATTCTTTAACTTGTCTAATTAAATATGTAAATTAACGTTCAGCCTTTATGGGAACATCATTAACCTTTATATTTAAAAACAATCTCCTAATCCAATGCCATCATTTCACACATTCAGAAAAAAAAACCCAGAGATGTTAATGACCTGCTGAAGGTCACACAGTAGGTCTGTGGCAGAGCCTGAAATAGAATCTAGATCTCTTACTCTGTTTTTAAGTAATTTGTATTTATGGGGGCATTGTTTTGCCTTCTGTTTCAGTGTATCCTTGGAAGGATTCCTTCAAAATTGTTCATTGTTAGTTCACCAAGACAGAACCTACCTGGATATCACACATTTGTTATATCCACTGAAGCTTTGTCAGACATACATTTTCACTCTTTCTTTCCTTCCAGCAAAATTTAATTTGCCACTGAATGTATAGTGGAACTCCTTGAGAATAGAAGTATGACTTCCAAGGCATGTTCAGATTTCCCACTACTAAAAAGAATAACCATTTTCACCTGATATATTCAAAGTCTAGACTTGGATCCATTCATAGGCTGGTCTTGAATGAGTCTCTATAGAAAAGCATTTTTAGATGGTGTCTGTTATGGACTGATTTGTGTCACCTGCCACCCTCCCCCACCACAGGAACAACAAAAAAAAAGTACGTTGGAATCCTAACCGCTACACATGTGCGTATGATCCCGTGTGGTAATAAGGTTTTCTTCGTTACGTTAGGCCATATAAGTGTAAGGTGTGTTTTAAGCCAATCACTTATATAAAAGGAACAGATTAGGTATAGAAGAAAGCAAGGCCAAACTTGGGAAGTTCAATGCAATGTGGAGATCCCCAAAGAACTGAGGAACAGAAACTGAAAAGAGACAAGGATATTCCCCCAGAAGCAACAGAAAAACTTCCCCTAGAATTGGCACACTGAATTTGGACTTCTAGCCTCCTGTCTTACTTATCTAGTGCTGCTATAACAGAAATTCACAAATGGATGGCTTTAATAAACAGTAAGTTATTCTTTCACAGTTTAGGAGGCTAGAAGTTTGAATTCTAGTTCTAGGGGAAGTCTTTCTCTCTTTGTTGACTCACAGTTTAGAAGGAAGGCCCTTTTCTCCTTTCAGCATTTGTGGGCCTGGTGTTCCTTGGAGATCTTCATGTGTCTTAGCATCAGTCGTCTCTTGGGTCTAGGAGGTTCCCAGCACACTCCAGGCTTTTCTTACTTGGTGATAAAAGATCCCTCTCTCACACTCTTTGCTTCTATCTCCTTTTATCTCTAGTGTATAAAAGGTGATGCAGGCCACACCCCAGAAAAACTCCCCTTGCATTGGATTGGGGCTGTGACCTGAGTAAGGGTATTGCATCCCACCCTAATCCCCTTACAACTGATTGGCCAATCACGTCAGAGCACATCATGGGCCATGATTATATTATTAAATAACTGCCAAGTTATATAATTACATAACTGCCAAACCACTGAGAATCAGGGCCCAGCCAAGTTGACATGCATTTTGGGGGACACAATTCAATCCTTGATACCTCCTAACTGTCAAAAAATAAATTTCTGTTTGTTAAAGCCACTCATTTGTAGTATTTCTGTTATAGCAACACAAGATAACTAAAATGGTGTCCCTAAGAACCAAAACTCAGTGACCACTTTCAAAAGTGAAAACCTGATGTTAGAGGTAGAATAAAGCATGATCTCTGTTGTGGTGGTCAACCAGTTGAAGCTAGTAATTTTTTTGCTAATTCCAGAAAGTAGTTGTGGAAGATCCTTTGAATGGCTACCCAAAAGCCTTCCCAAACCCTTACTGTTGGTTGCTCCTTGTAACTGGAGATGGCCATGGGGCCCATGAGACATAAGCAGAAGTCTTCCCAGGTAGTTGCTTAAAATTTGGCCTAGCTCTCTTCCCTATTTCCCTTTCTTTCCTCTGGACATAACAGCTTGAGCTACAGCAGCCATCTTGCATTTATGAAGGAAAAGGGCAAGGGAATCACATAATGTAGGCCCTGACATTGTGTAACTACTGACGCCAAACCCAGCAACTCCAGATTTCTTGTTGTGTGAGAAGAATTATTCTCTACTTATTTAAGCCCTTAGAGATAGATTTTCTGATTCTACAGCTGAATACAACTGTAAGCAAACACTAAGAAATAAGTCAAGTTGCAAGGGATGTCACCTATCAGAGTATTGTGGGTGGGGTTCATTTATATATCTTGTTATTCATTTCCTAAAGCTACCATGACAAATTTCCACAAACTAGGTGGCTTAAAACAACAGAAATTATTCTCTCACAGGTTTGGAAGCTGGAAATCAAGGTTTCAGCAGGGCCACGTTCCCTCTGAAAACTCTAGGGAAGAATTCTTCTTTGCCTCTTCCTCGTTTCTGGTGAGCTCTGGTAGCATAGTGCGGAAGGCACTTGACTGCTAACCAGAAGGCTGGTGGTTCAAACCCACCAGCCACTCCTCGGAAGGAAGGTTGGGCAATCTACTTCCGTAGTGATACTGCCTCGGAAACCCAAGGAGGGGTCGCTATGAGTCGGGTTCGACTCGACGGCACATACCAACAACAGTTTCTGGTGGCTCCTGGCAATCCTTGGCATTCCTGAGCTTGTAACTGCATCACTTAAATCTCTGCCTACATCATCATTCTTCTGGGCCTTTGTCCCTGTGACTCCTCTGAGTCTGTAGCCAAACCTCTCTCTCCTTTCTCATATAGACACCAGTCTTTGGATTTAGGGCCCACACTAATACAGTATGGCCTCATCTTAACTTGAAAAAGGTCACATTCACAGATATCTGGGGTTAATCTTCAACATAACTTTTTAGGGGACATGATTAAACCCACTACATACTTTTTTTTTTAAGTTCCACCAACTGATTATGAGACCTTCCTCCTCCCACTTGGGAACATTGTGTAAGGTTTTCTTAAACCCCCCAACCCCCACTCCATTGCCATTGAGTCATTCTGACTCATGAGTTACAGAGTAGATCTCCTTCCCATAACGGTTTCTTGGCTGTACACTTTCAGGAAGCAGATCACCAGGTCTTTTCTCCATGGCACCATTAGGTGAGTTTGAACAGCAACATTTCGGTTAACAGCTAATCACAAACTGCTTGCAACACCCGGGCACCTTAATTTTCTTAATAGGTCTAATTTTATTTTTGTAAACAGCCACCATCAAGGATGAAGAAAGAAATACAATGTTGATATCAGAAGACAACTTCTACACACATAGAAAATTTTCCAACTTTTAGTAGACTTTGGCTATCACCAAAACTTTGGGGATCATATTCTAGGAGCATGAAATCATACAAACTATTAGGCACACTCTCAGGGAATTTGTAGAGCTCTATAGGGCTGCACCCATGTGACTGAGTGCTGAAGGGATTAGGGAAAATCTGCTTTGCCCAGATGGGACTCGGGCTCTACTCTTGTCCTCACGCGACCTTGTAACAGTCCACTCCCTTGATGTGCAGTACATGGAGCTTGAGCTGACGAAGCAATTGTGAGCACTGGGCTCTGTTGCTATTAGTGCCTTGGCCAGATCACTGTAAACCATCTGCTGGTTTTCCCTGCCTCCATCATTCTGCAGAGATCACGGTTCAATCTGTTCTACCACACTAAGGCCAAAGCTCCATGACTGACAATGTTAGTCTATTCAAGAGTCAAGATCTTGCCAACAATGACTTGTTTCTTTGATCCTTTGTGGTTTTCCCCCAATCCAGTCTTACAATTAGCATTGAAAGTTGGCCTTTTATATCCAGAGGCAGTTCTTTGGTTCTCCAATTTTGTAGGAAACAGCTGGGCATATGTCTGAACAATATTTGATCATCCTTCTTGAGTTTACCACCAGCCCGGGAAGCAGAGGAAAAGGATGAAGGCTGCCCTTTCCTACTCTACTGGAACACCCCTCACCACCCTCAGAACTTCCTGTTCTCCTAGATGCCACCTTGTGACTCCCCAGCCGCTATACCACCACCCTGGAAAGTTTAAACAAGTGTCTCCCCAGCGAGTCATTTGTCACACTGGGAAAAATGGCTTCTCACTAATAAGCTAGTTTATGCTAGCAAATTTACAGTAGAGCTTAGATTTAAGGTTTTAGACCACTGGTTCTTTTTTAATACCAATTGCCATCAAGTCAATTCTGACTCATGGTGACCACATGTGTATTTGAGTAGAACTATGTTCCCTAGGGTTTTCAACAACTGATGTTTTGGAAGTAGGTTGCCAGGCCCGTCTTCCAAGGTGCCTCTGGGTGGATTCAAACCACAAACCTTTTGGTTAGCAGTGAGCATATTAACCATTTGCACCATCCAGCAACTCCTGTTCTTTAATAATCACTCCAACTCCAAAGGAATGAAGCTGGTAGTAATATCTCAGGCCTCCAGGATGGGTTACTGGGTAATCCCAACTCTATGTATGCTTAGACTTAGTCTGCCTTCATGAGGGTGTTTCTGCATTCACACTCCTGTGAGACATTTTGATTACTCTTAAAAATAGCGAAATAAAAATAAATACAATCTGTACATGTTTTATTTGTCCTCTTCCTACTGTCAGCTATTTTTTTAAATCAGGTTATATTTTTTTGCTATCTTATGAGCTGGCAAACAGAGTCAGTGTTCACTGTGGTAGAAATCCTAGAAACTCACCAAACCAGTAGACCTGTGGCACCAGGATCTCTGTCACCACATACAGGCAAAATTTTCTGTCAAAACAAACCAAAAGAACAGCCCTTTGGGTCACTTTCCTTTCAGATCAGTGGCTCTTTCCAGTGACCCTTAAGGGTCATCTGGCTAGTCTCTCATAGCAAGAATATTCTCTACTGTGACCAAGTGTATACTTTTGTTTCTTGAATGAATTTCTTTGTTTATATTGTTTTAATATATGTGAAACATCACCTGGTTATTCTCTCATTAAATGCATCGTTAGACTCCTTTCTAATTCTGCAAACTATTTTTTCCAGTGGTATGTGGAAGCTGGCAGAGTAAGTGAACTGTTGAATATTTGTCCTGCTGCTGTGACTTATGAAGGAAAAAAAAAGCATGACAATTATTATAGCAATATTTTGGGTACTTAAGACTGATGTCATAACTAATTTCAAAAGTCCTTATAATTACAATCACCCCTTTTACTCTCTGCCAGGGTTTTTAGATCCTGTTAAAAGATCCTCTGAAACCATGGGAAGTATGTGCAAAGACATTTAAAAAAACAAACTTTACACCTTTGCAAAAATAGCCCACTGGGAATTATTGGTGTCAATTCCAAACCCTGACAGACTGCCTGGTGTGAATTTCACCTGCCACTTGTTAGTACTCAAGGGCTTGAGTTGGGACAGCCTGGGAAGTAAACAGGAGGCTCGCAGAAATATAATTAGAAGGAGACCCTTTGTATATGTGTGTGTATGTATATATATATATGTGTGTGTGTGTATAAAAATAATTTCCTCCCCTCTCTCTGGAAAGGGCTCACAGCCTAAAAATACAATTTCTTAGAAGAAGTCTAACAAGTGATGGGCAAACGCATTTTTTGTCTGTAACTCAAAGGAAACTCATGCTGCTCGTTCTTACTGGGATAAAAGTAAACCAACATGCAAACAAAATGCATGATCAGGTGTGGGAAGTCACAGACAGAAGATTTCACTTTTGAGGTTGCTTTTGTCACGTGATAGCCAGGTTCTTGAACACATCAGTCCTATCCCCTAGTCCTGCTTTGTGCCCTTGTCCCCATATCTCCCGGATGAGCCCTCAGAGGAGGACTCTACTCTTCCAGGTGTGAAGCAAGCAGAATTATAACCTCGCACATCTGCTATGTCAAAGAGGAGGGGACTCACAGACATGTAACTGTCTGTATCTCTGTCACCTTACTTACTTGTGCCACCAAGACCCACATAGAAATCTGCAGTGGGAATTTCTGTGTCTTTCCCTGTCTCCATCAGAGCTTTTTCCTATGGCTGCTGCTGACTCTGTCTCTCTCATTCTACCAAGTTCTGTCTAGCTGCCAATCCTTCCCACAAAGCCAGATGGAATTACAACCCTACACTGCACAGTTTGAATATGAGTTACTTGTTTGCTCTATACCCCCTATCTGTATTTGGGTAAAATAAGTGTTCTGGTTACCTAGTGCCACTCTGACAAGAATATACCACAAATGGGATGGCCTTAAGAAACGGGAGTTTATTCTTACAGTTTGGAGGCTTTAATCCAAGTTCAAAGTGCCAGGCTCTAGGGGCTGGGTGAAAGTCCCTCAACCTTGGGGTCCAGCTCTGCCTCCTGCTCCCGGCCCACTGGAGCTAGAGGCATTTCTTCACTCAGACAGCCATTGGCTGCTGAGGCTGAGAACCCCCAAGGTTGACAAGTAAAAAGGCACAGTCCCGATGTTACCATATGACAGGCCATTGACTTAAGTCCATTGTAAGTCCCAAGGTCAGCAGGCTGCTGAGCAACGACATGGCTACATGCAGGGCTTCTCCTTATATACAGGAAGCTGACCACATACCAAAGGCAGCTACTCAGCTGCTTGTGGTAGATCCCACCATGGAGTTGATTGCCAGTCTCATCATGGGGAATAACTACCACCATTTGCCCACTCAACCAGGCCCAGCCAAGTTGACACAAAAACATAACCACCACAATAAGAATCTTTCTTCTTTTTTTAAAATAAAACAACTTTTTATTGTTGTTTGAATGAAAGTTTACAGAGAAAATGAGTTTTCCATTCAACAATTTATACACATTTTATTTTGTGACAGTGGTTGCAATATCCTCAATACAACAGCAGTCTTCCCACTTCTCCCTGGGTTCCCCGTTTCCATTTGCCCATCTTTCCTGCCACATCCTGCCTCTGAGCTTTATTTTTGAGCAAGTGCTGTTCTTTTGGTCTTGTATGGTAGATTATACTGAGAAGTACATTCTTCCTCTGTGTTATTATTTACTTTACAGGCCTGTCTGCTGTTTGCCTAAACGTTGATACCTGGGGATGTGTTGAAGGGTGTCTAAGAGCCACAGTCTCAGGGGTTCCTACAGTCTCTAGCAGACCACTTAGCCTTTTTTTTTTTTTATGATTTAGAATTTTGTTGTATGTATTTTTTTTCTCCCTGTGTGTTCAGGACCTTCTATTGTAATCTGGATCAGAGCAGTTGGTAGCCGGGTACCATTTAATTCTTCTGGTTTCAGGGTAGTGCAGGCTAGGGTTTGTGTGGCCCATTAGTCCTTTGGTCTAATTGTTTCTTTGCATCTTTGATTTTCTTCACTCTTCTTTGCTCTGGATGGGGAGAAACTAATAGTTGCACCTTAGATGGCCACTCAGCCCCAGTTGCTACTCACTAAAGGAGGATGCAGAACATTGTTTTTGTGGTCTATGTTATGCCAATTAACTTAGAAGTTCCCTGAGCCCTAAATCCCCAAGCCCAGTGATTCATTCCCTCAAAGTGTTTGGTTATAGCTAAAAAGTTTTCAGAACTTTGCCCCCAGAATGCTCTACAATATCTTCAGATATATTTGCAACATATACAAATACATATGTAGAAACCTTCTCTGGCAACCTATATATACTTGTGGATGTACTCCTATTTGTCTTCCCACATCTGTTCAACTTGCATGTCTACCTATGTTTCTCCTTATATAAATTGTTGTTACTACTATTATTTCAGGATTTTGTAACAGTATTTACCTTTGCTGTCTTTTACTTTCATGTTCTTCCCAGTGTATTCTTTTCCCATTGGTCATGTCGTATTGTAAAATAAGAATCTTTGAACATCATAAATTGTTGATTACTTTTTAGTGTTATTATGTTCAAAGGTCAAGAAGAAATATAGGAAGGAGATTCTCACCCAGTTTCTTTTTAAAAATACATACTCCTAATCTATCCAATGGGGTTTTATATTAGAGTTGTATAAGTAATTTGGCATCTCTTGCCAAATTATCTGGGAAAAATAAAAAGTAGGGGAAATGATAGTGCTATAATGCAGTGAATTATCTTAGGCTTAACAACTTCCAGTAAAGGTTGCTTTGTTAAGTAAATGATACCTTCAAATGCTTTAAGGCTTGGAAAAACCCGGTGCTGAAGAGACAAAAATGGATCTGTCAAACACCACCACTCTCAGTAGTTTTCCTCTTTCACCTGAAAAACAAAAAAATTATTATTGTTAGCAGATGAAAATATACACAGGAAAATATATACCAATTCAACAATTTCTACCTGTACAATCCAGTGACATTGATTACATTCAACTTGTATAACCATCCTCATGGTGCTTTTCCAAATTACTCCTCCACTGTTAACATAAACTCACTAACCCCTAAGCTTCTTATCTAACCTTCCAAGTTGCTGTTGTCAATTTGATCTCATATAAATAATTCTTTAAAAGAGCACAACACACAAGGCAGACATCTTTACTAAGTACTTACCCTTGATTTTGAAGGGAATTAGGCTCAGTATTGATTTCAGGATAAATTTTTAAAAAACTAAGATAAAATCATTGTGTCTTAAAAAAGTATTTGAGAAGTAATACATTTAATAATATAATACTCAGAGGCAGTGTTGCATGGTAGAAAGAGGCTTTGGCTTTGGAATAACCTAGGTTCAAATCACAGCTCTGCCACTCACTGGATGTGTGACCTTGGACAATTTACTAAAGCCTCAGTTTCCTCATCTGCAAAAGAAGAATGAGAAGATTTTTGTGGGGATTCAATGGCATTACATGCATTAGAGAGGCATAGTGCAAATGGTAAGAGATCCGGTAGCGTAGTGCCTAAGGCATTTGACTGCTAACCAGAAGGCTGGTGGTTCAAACCCACCAACCACTCCTTGGAAGGAAGGTTGGGCAATCTACTTCCGTAGTGATACCGTCTCAGAAACCCAAAGAGGAGTCGCTATGAGTTGGGGCTGACTCGACAGCACATAACAACAAAAAGTACAAATGGCAGAGTAGAGTCCATGATTTAGTATCAGACCCTGCATAATCACTAACTAGCTATATGACTTCGGGCAAGTTAGGTAACCTCTCTGAGCTTCAGTTTCTTCATGTGGGAGATAGGGCTAAAGATACATATCTCTCAGGATTGCTGTAGAAATAAATGAGACTTTAGTATATGAGTTGGCAAGTCTTTTCTATAAAAGGTTAGATAGTAAATACTCAAGGCTTTACAAGCCATGTGGTTTCTGTTACAGCTACTCAACTCTGCCCTTGTAGCATGAAAACAGCCATAGGCAATATGTAAATGAATGTGCATGGTTGTGTCCCAAAAAGACTTTACTTACAAAAACAGGTGTTGGACCAGATTTGGCCCACAGGCTACAGTTTGCCAACCCCTGCTTTAATAGAGGCTTAATAAATGTTAGAAATACAATCTTTTTAATCAAGGTAATTGAAAAAAAGTAAAAGAAGTTGAAGATTCCAATATTTCCCTAGACAGTTATATGTTTTTTTCTCACAATTACTCTGTCATATTTCCATATGAATTCTATGGAAAATACTACAGGTCACATCCCTCCAACTAAACCTGTAAAAAAAATTGTAGTTATTTATGGCAGTAAAGGAAAAATATAGCAATAATAAAGACAAAAAAGACAAGTTTCAAAAATAATGAGAAAATTTAAATTCTTTTCCTAAATTACTAAAAAACAAAAAACAAAAAAAAAAAAAACCACCCAAACTCACTGCTGTCAAGTTGGTCCCAACTCATAACGAACTTGTCTTGGGTTTCCAAGGGAGTATCACTATAGAAGTAGATTGCCCAATCTTCCTTCCAAGGAGTGGCTGGTGGGTTTGAACTGCCAGCCTTCTGGTTAGCAGTCAAATGCCTTAGGCACTATGCCACAGAACTCCCTTATTCTTAAAGCTGTTGTTGTTATGTGCCGTCGAGTCAGACCCAACTCACAGCGACCCCTGTTTGGGTTTCCAAGGCAGAAAGTAGATTTCACTACGGAAGTAGATTGCCCAACCTTCCTTCCAAGGAGTGGCTGGTGGGTTTGAACAGCCAATCTTCTGGTTAGCAGACAAGTGCCTTAAGCACTACACTACCAGAACTCCAAATAAAAATAATACAAAACAGAAGAGAAGAGCAAAATCACAGAAGACAAATTATGTAGAAGAGTAGAATTAGCAATACTTCACAAAGATCCCAAAGGAAGGAAAAAATCATCTAATATTAACTAGGTTATAGGAGATAAAAGAAGAAAGGGACTACAAAATGAGAATATACAGCATATGGAAAGAGTCCACTAGACTTACTTTGAAGGAACAATGAAAGAAATGAAGTTGTAAAGAATAGTATTAATGGAGCTTGAAGGTGCACTTAGAAAACAAAAACCACAGCTAAAAAGCATAGCAATCAGTAAGAATAGAAAAGTAAATGGCAAACTGAAAGTAAATAATAAGAAGATCCAACCAAAGGATAATAGAGGTGTTAGATAATAATTACGAATAATGGAGTAATTAGATAGCCCATAATGGAAATCATTGTAGCAGACACTGCTTGTTGCTGACCCAATATCCATTCTCGTGTGCATGAGAGAACCATAAGAAGAAAGCTATGTCATAAAAATGGCAAAGTAGAAAACTGGATGGAACCCCGGGGCATTGACATCATGGGATACTGGACCAGCCTGAGGCTGCTTAAGAAAAAAATAGGGCCATTTATATTATATAACGACATCATAACAGTCCTATTAGATATGTGACTGGGCCTCCTTCCCTTTTTTATTATTATCTTTTTTTTTTTTTTTCAGTGATCCCCCACCCCACCCCTCCCACCCCTGGTAACCAACAAAGAAAATTTCCTAACATATATAAACCTTTCCTTTCCTTTTTACAATAAGGAACTAATACAATGTTTGTCCTTCTGTGATTGACTTATTCCACTCAGCATAATGTCTTCCAACTTCATCCATGTTCTGTGGTGTTTTGCAGGTTCTATGTTATTCTTTAGTTTTGTGTAGTATTCCATTGTGTGTATGTACCTTCTTCTGTTGTTGGGCAAGTAGGTTGCTTCCATCTTTCGGCTATTGTAAATAGTACTGCAATGAGCATGGGTGTGCATATATCTGTTCTTGTCCTGGTTCTCACTTCTTTAGGACATATACCTAGTAATGGGATTAAATGATATTTCTAATTCCATCTTTTTAAGGAATCACCATACTGCTTTCCACAGTGGTTGTATCATTTGACAGTCCCAACAGCTATGTATGAGAGTCCCAATCTTTCCACATCCTCGCCAGCATTTGTTATTTTTGGTCTTGTTCAACTTTGCTATTAGTGCTGGGGCAAGATGGTATGTCACTGTTGTTTTAATTTGCATCTCTCTAATGGCTAATAATCATAAACATTTCTTCATGTGTTTGTTGGCCTCCTGAATATCCTCTTTGGTGAAGTGTCTATTCATGTCTTCTGCAGTTTTTAATTGGATTGTTTGTCTTTTTGTTGTTGAAGTGTTGGAGTTTTCTATAAATTTTAGAGATAAGTCACTTGTCAGATATGTCATTGCCAAATATTTTTTCCCAATCTGTAGGTTCTCTTTTACTCTTTTGTAGAACTCTTTTAAAGCACATGAGTTTTCAGTGGCTTATTTATTTATATTTTAACACATTTTATTGAAATATAATTATGTACAGTGAAATATACAAAACTAAAATGACATAGGTCATTGCATTTTTTTTTTTTTTTTGCAGTGTTCCCTCCCCTTCTCTCCCACCCCTGGCAATCAGCAAAGAAAGTTTCCCTTCATATATAAACCTTTCCTTGACCCTCCACAACGAAGTAATACTATATTTGCCTTTCTGTGACTGACTAATTTCTCTCAGCACCATGTCCTCCAAGTCCATCCACGCCATGCAGTGCTTTGCAGACTCCACATCACTCCTCAGTGCTGCATAGCACTCCACTGTGTGCATGTACCACAGCTTGATCATCCACTCCTCTGTTGATGGGCACATAGGTTGCCTCCATCCTCTTGCCACTGCAAACAGTGCTGTCATGAACATGGGTGTGCTTATATCTGTTCCTGTCCTGGCTCTCACCTCTGTAGGATGTACACCTAGTAATGGGATTGCTGGGTCAAATGGTATCTCCAATTCCAGCTAAGGAATCACCATACTGCTTTCCACAGTGGTTGCATCACTTCACAGTCCCACTAGCAGTGTATGAGAGTCCCAATCTCTCCACGTCCCCACCACCATTTGTTATTTTCTGTCTTGTTGAACTTTGCCATCAGTGTTGGGGTGAGATGGTACCTTGTTTTGCATCTCTCTGATGGCCAATGGTTGTGAGCATCTCTTCATGTATTTCCTGGTCACCCAAATATCCTCCTTGGTGAAGTGTCTATTCATGTCTTCTTCCCATTTTTCAGTTGGATTGCCAATCCCTTTGCTGTTGAGGCATTGGAGTTCTTTATAAATCTTAGAGATAAGTCCCTTGCCAGATATGTAATTATCGACAACTATGAATTTGTTGCTGTCTGAAGCACATAAGGATTTAAATTTTAGAAGGTCCCATTCATCTAGTTGATCTTCTGCTGTTTGTGCATTTTGGGTTATGCTTGACAGTATTTATGCCATAAATCAGGGCCCCTATATTTGCCCTTATTTTTTCCTTCAGGAACTTTATAGTTTTAGGTTTCACATTTAAGTCTTCGATCCATCTGGAGGTAGTTTTTGTGTATGGTGTGAGGTATGGATCTTGTTTCATTTTTCTGCAAATGGATATCCAGTTTTGCCAGCACCATCTGTAAAGAGACCATCTCTTACCCATGTAATGGATTTTAGCCCTTCGTCAAAAATCAGCTGACCATAGGTTGATGGATGTATTTCTGGGTTCTCAATTCTCTTCCACTAGTCTATGTGTCTGTTGTTGTACCAATACCAGTCTGTTTTGACTACTGTGGCTGTATAATAGGTCTTGAGATCTGGGAGTGTGAGACCTCCTACTTTGTTCATCTTTTTCAATAGTGCTTTGCATATCCCAGGTCTCTTTCCTTTCTATATAAAATTAGTGATTGGTTTTTCCGTATCCTTAAAGAATGTTGATGGGATATGGATTGAGATTACATTGAATGTATAGATTGCTTTGGGTTGTATTGACATTTTCACAATGTTCAATCTTCTTATCCATGAGCATGGTATGTTCTTCCATTTATGTAGATCTCTTATGGTGTCTTGAAGTAGTGTTTTGTAGTTTTCTTTGTACAGGCTTTTTGTGCCTCTAGTGAGATTTATTCCCAAGTATTTTATTTTTTGATAGCTATTGTAAATGGCATTGGTTTCTTTATTTCCTTTTCAGCAATCTCTTTGCTGGTGTAGAGGAATCCAACTGATTTTTGAATATAGATCTTGTATCCCACCGCTATGCTAAATCTCTCAATTAGTTCCAGTAGTTTTTCCATTAAGTCTCTTGGGTTTTCTAGGTTTAGGATCATATCATCAGCAAATAGGGATAGTTTGACTTCTTCCTTACCAATTTGGATGCTTTGGTTTCCCTTTCTTGCCTGATTGCCCTGGCTAGGACTTCCAACACAATGCTGACTAGAAGTGTCAGTAGAGGGCATCTTTGTCTGGTTCCGGTTCGCAAGGGGAATGATTCAGTCTCTCTCTATTGAGAATAATGTTGACTGTTGGTTTTGCATGTATGCCTTTTATTATGTTGAGGAATGTCCCTTCTATTCCTATTTTGCTGAGAGGTTTTTTTTTTTTTTAAATTGGAATGAGTGTTGAATTTTATCAAATGCCTTTTCTTCATTGATTGATATGATTATGTGGTTCTTTTCCTTTGTTTTATATATGTGATTGATGACATTGATTGTTTTTCTAATGTTAAACATCCCTGCATACCTGGTATGAACCCCACTTGGTCATGATGAATGATTTTCTTGATATGTTGTTGGAGTCTATTGGCTAGGATTTTGTTGAAGATTTTTGCATCTATATTCATGAGGGATATTGGTCTGTAGTTTTCCTTTTTAGTGATTTCTTTATCTGGTTTTGGTATCAAGGTTATGCTTGGTTCATAAAATGAGTCGGGAGGATTCCATCCTTTTCTGCGTTCTGAAATAGTTTGGGTAGGATTGGTGTCAGTTCTTTTCTGAACATTCAGTAGAATTCTCCAGTGAAACCATCTGGGCCAGGGCTTTTTTTATTGGTAATTTTTTTATGACCTCTTCAGTTTCTTCTTTTATTTATGAGTCTGTTCCAAGTTTCCACCTCAGTCTATATTAGTTTAGGTAAGTAGCATGTTTCTAAAAATCTGCCCATTTCTTCTAGATTTTCAAATTTGTTGGAGTATAGTTCTTCATTGTATCTTGATATTATCCTTTTAATTTCTCTTGGCTCTTTTGTGACATCACACAATGCATTTCTTATTCATGTTATTTGTATTCTCTCCCTCTTTTCCTTTGTGAAATTTGCCAGTGATTTGTCACTTTTATCTATCTTTTCAAAAACCCAACTTCTAGTCTTGATTTTCTCTATTTTCTGTTTCATTTATTTCTGCTTGAATATTATTTCTTGTCTTCTGGTGACTGTAGACTTTTCTTGCTGCTGTTTTTCTAATTGTTGGAGATATGGGGTTAAGGTGTTTTTTCTAATTGTTGGAGATGTTGGGTTAAGGTGTTTTGACTCTTTCTTCTTATTATTATTTTATATTGTGCTCTGGGTGAAAGTTTACAGAGCATATTCATTTTCCACACAGTAGCTCATACACATTTTGTCTCATGATATTGACTGAAATTTCCCACAATGTAACATATTTCTTCTTTTTTAATGTAGCTTTTATTGCTACAAATTGACCTCTGATCACTGCTTTTGCTGTGTCCCAAAGATTTTGGTATGTTGTGTTTTCATTCTCATTTGATTCAAGGAATTTTTAAATTTCATTTTTTATTTCTTCTATTACCCAGTCATTTTCAAGGACAGTATGATTCAGTTTCCATGTGTTTGCTCTTTTTCTGTTGATCTTCCTATTGTTGATTTCTTATTTTGTAGCATTGTGATCTGAGAAGATGCTTTGCAGTATTTCAATGTTTTTAAATTTATTAAGCCTTGGCCTAATATATGCTCTATCCTGGAGAATGTTCCATGTGCACTGGAAAAGAAAGTATATTATGTTGTTGTTGGGTGAGGTGCTCTGAAGATGGTGGATTGTATTGTTTAGTTCTTTTGCATCTTTATTGAGTTGCTTTCCAGTTACTCTATTTTTCATTGAAAGTCATGTATTAAAGTCTCCTACTATGACTGTAGAGTGATCTATTTGTCTTTTCAACTCTTTTAAAGTTTGATTTTTGCATTTTGGGGGCTCTTTCATTGAGTGTATAGATTTATTATTGTATGTCCTCTTGTTCAATTGATCCTTTAATCATTATATAATGTCATTCTTTGTCTCTTATGATGGTTTTTTGTCTTAAAGTTAATTTTAACAGAAATTAATATTTTTTTATTAATTGCTCTTTGTGGTTGCCATTTGCTTGATATATCTTTTTCCAATCTTTGGTTTTTAGTCTATTTTTTCTTTGTCTCTACAGTGTGTCTCTTATAGACAGCATATATATGGGTTATGTTTTCTTATCCAGTCTGCAACTCTCCCTCTCTTGAGTGGTGCATTTAATCCATTAACATTCAGTGTAATTCTTGACAGGTATGAATTTGTTGCTGTCATTTTGTTATGTGGTTTTTCGTGGTGTTGCTGATTTTTTTGTTCCATATAATTTTCTGTGCTGAGATAGTTTTATGAATCATATTATCATTTCCTTTGTTGCTACTGTTTTAGTATATGCCAAATATTTGTGCTTGTCCTCTTTTGTATTTTAATGTGAAAGTTTATCATTTTTCTTCGTGGTTACTCTGTGATTTATAATTTTCTTCTCAAGTTTAGAACATTCAGTTCTGTCTCGCAATTGTCTTGACTTCCTCACCATTTAGAAGTTCTGTAACTACAAATTTTTTTCCCTCTTTTTGGTTTGAAGTTTTCCTCATTTGCCAATTGATGTTTCTAGTTCCTTGTTTATAATCTTGAAAGCTTTTTTATTACTTTGGATACTTCTGTAACTGAGTTGGTTTCTGGGTTATGTCATCATGTGTCTTGATGGTCAGTTGTTATTTGCTATTGTTGGTTCTCTGTCCAAAGAATTCCCTTTAGCATCTCTTGTAAGGTTGCCATGGTTTTAACAAATTACTTTAATTTCTGCTTATCTGGATATGTCTTAATTTCATCATCATATTTGAGGGATAAATTTGCTGAGTATATAACTCTTGGTTGGAAACTTTTTTCTTTCAGGGTTTTATAAATACCATCCCATTGCCTTCTCACTTGCATGGCTTCTGCCAAGAAATCAGAGCTTAGTCTTATTGATTGCCCTTTGTAGGTAACTATTTGTTTTCCCTGTGCTTCTTTCAGGATTCTTTCTCTGTCTTTGGTTTTGGTAAATTTGATGGTGATATGTCTTGATGGTTTTCTTTTGGAGTCTATCCTATTTGGAGTTCATTGGACTTCTTGAATCAGTATATTCTTGTCTTTCATCATATCATGGAAATTTTCTTCCAACAAATCTTGGACAATTTTCTCTGTGGTTTTACTTGTCTCTTCCTGTTCTGGAATTCCAATTACACATAGGTTATTTCTCTTAATGGTATCCCACATGAATCTTAGGTTTCCTTCACTTTGTTTTAATCTTTTTTTCTGATTGATCTCTTTCAAACAAGTATTGTGGTATTTGTCTTTAGTCTCACTAATCCTATCTTCCATTAATTCAATTCTACTCCTTTATCCATTCAATGTGTTATCTATTTCTGAAAATTTTAGTATTAATCTTCTGGGTTTCTATCTGTAGATTTTGTATCATTTCTAATTTTCCATTCATTTTGTCATTTTGTTCTTGTCTTGCCTTTTGAAATTGTTCTGGGGTTTTGTTTGTGTTTTCCTCAATTTTGTCAGTTTTTTTCCTTGACCCATTTCTCAATCTGTTGATGGTACCTAAATATAATTCTTGCGCTCCTCTGTTTGCTAGTTGGCAACACTAAAACATTTGATTGTGTGAATCAAAACAAATTGTGGATAACATTGAGAAGAATGGGAATTCCAGAACACTTCATTGTACTCATGAGGAACCTGTACATAGACCAGGAAGTTGTCATTCAAACAGAACAATGGGACACTGCACTGTTTAAAATCAAGAAGGGAGTGTTTCAGGGTTGTATCCTTTCACCATACTTATTCAATCTATATGCTGAGCAAATAATATGAGAAGCTGGACTATATGAAGAAGAACATGGCATCATGATTGGAGGAAGGCTCATTAACAACCTGTGATACACTGACGACACAACTTTCCTTGCTGAAAATGAGGATGACTTGAAGCAGTTACTGATGAAGATTGAAGAATACAGTCTGTAGTATGGATTGCATCTCAATATAAAGAAAACAAAAATTCTCACAACTGGACCTGTAAGCAGCATCACAATGAATGGAGAAAATATTGAAGTAGTCAAAGACTTCACATTGCTTGGTTCTGCAATCAATGCCAATGGAGGGAGAGTCAGAACATCAGACAATGTATATCGCTAGGAAACTTGGCTGCAAAGGACCTCTATCAAGTGCTGAGGAGCAAAGATATCTCCTTGAAGAATAAGGACACAAGCCATGATATTTTCAATTGCCTCATATGCATGTGAGAGCTGGACAATGAATAAAGAAGACCAAAGAAGAATTGATGCTTTTGAGATATGGTTCTGGAGAAGAATGCTGAAAGTACTATGGACTGCTAAAAGAACTAACAAATCTGTGCTGGAGGGAGGAAGTGCAGCTTGAATGCTCCTTGGAAGCAAGAATGACTAGACTTCATCTCACCTACTTTGGTCATTGTTCTGGTTACCTAGTGCCACTCTTACAGGAATATACCACAAATGGAATGGCCTTAACAAGCAGGAGTTTATTCTTACAATTTGGAGGCTTTAAGTCCAAGTTCAAAGTACCAGGCTCTAGGGCTCCTCAACCTTGGGGTCTAGCTCTGCCTCCTGCTCCCAGACCACTGGAGCTAGAGGC
>NW_006921599.1:19306252-19321942 GCF_000298275.1 Orycteropus afer afer
GGCCCAGCCAAGTTGACATACAAATTTAACTATAGTCATGTTGTCATAAGGGACCGTTCCCTGGAGAAGGATGTCATGCTTGGTAAGGTGGAGGGTCAACGAAGGAGGGGAAGGCCCTCAATGAGATGGATTGACACAGTGGCTGCTGTGATGGGCTCAAGTATAGCAGGGATCGCGGAGCTGGTGCGGGACTGGGCGATGTTTCGTTCTGCTGTGCGTAGGGTTGTTATGAGTCAGAGATGACTCGACAGCACCTAACAACAAGAACAACAACATGCACTCACCACCTGCCTCCTTTCCAGTTGTCGTTGTTGTTGTTGTTAGGTGCCATCGAGTCATTTCTGACTCATAGTGAACCCATGCACAGCAGAACAAAACACCACCCAATCCCACGCCAGCTCCATGATCCTTGTATACTTGAGCCCATTGTCACAGCCACTGTGTCAATCCATCTCATTGAAGGCCTTCCCCTCTTTCATCGACCCTCCACCTTACCAAGCATGACATCCTTCTCCAGGGAATGGTCCCCTCTGACAACATGACCAAAGTAGGTGAGACAAAGTCTGGCCATCCTCACTTCCAGGGAGCATCTTGGCTGCACTTCCTCCAGGACAGATCTGTTAGTTCTTTTGCCAGTCCATGGTACCTTCAGCATTCTTCACCAGCACCACAACTCAAAAGCAGCAACTCTTCTTCAGTCTTTCTTATTCACTGTTCAGCTCTCACATGCATACGAGGCAACTGGACATATCCTGGCTTGTGTCAGGTACACCTCAGTCCTCAAGGAGACATCCTTGCTCCTCAGCACTTGAAAGAGTTCCTTCACAGCCAACCTGCCCAGTGCTACACGTTGTCTCATGTCCTGACTGCTACTTCCATTGGTGCTGATTATAGAACCAAGCAATGTGAATTCTTTGACAACATCAATCTTTTCTTCATTTATTTTGATGCTGCTTATTGGTCCAGTTGTGAGGATTTTTGTCTTCTTTATATTGAGATGTAATTCATACTGCAGACTATATTCCTCAATCTTCATCAGTAAGTGCCTCAAGTCATCCTCACTTTCAGCAAGCAAAGTTGTAGTATCAGTGTATCTCAGGTTGTTAATGATTCTTCCTCCAATCCTGATGCCACATTTTTCTTCACATAGTCCAGCTTCTCAGATTATTTGCTCAGCATATAGATTGAATAAGTATGGGGAAAGGGTACAACCATGACACACTCCCTTCCTGATTTTAAACAGTTTCCAGTTGTCAGCCTTCTCTATATCTGTGTAGTCCTCGCAAGAAAAGCCTATTCTTAGGTCCCCGGAATGTAAACAAGAACACTGTCACTGTAAATATCCACAATGTTTGTCACTTGTAAACATTCAAAATGGCTGTGCCCTCCAGACAGCCAAAAGTCCACAGCTCAGTTTGTCTCCTTTGCTGTTTCCCCTTTCAGTCATAAGCCACCTGTGTAGTATTCCATTCATCCCTTGGTGAGCAGGGCCGAGTTTTAGGTTAATTCTCAGGTCCTAACACCACTTGGAAATATTCAAACTGTCTGTGCTGTCAGAATACTTGACAGTCCACAGCTCTGTTTGTCTCCTTATTCACTATTTTCATTCAAGTTCTTCTACTAGTTGGTGTTTAATCCTTGTCTGTATCCTCCCTTTCAAAACTCCAGGCTCCAGAATTATCTTCTGTATTTGTATCGATTTGTTTGTCTTTTCTTTGTTGAAGAGGGTCTATGTAGCTTCTCTGCCTATTCTACCATCTTCTCTCTTGGCCTTATTGCTTTGAAATTTTTTTCATCTATTCTGAAGGATTTTGAAATTTCTCTTGCCATTCATTGACACGAGTTCAGTGCTAACCCAACATGGTGTTTAGGTATTCATCTATATCTGCTTATTAAAAATGGGCTCCAGTGGGATATTTCTTAGAAGACAAAAAAGGAGTAATTAAAAGACAAATTCTGACATCTATACTTAAAACCACCAGAGATTCTGTTATGGATTCAATTGTGTCTCCATAAAGTTATATTCAAGTCCTAATTCCTGTACATATAAGTATGAGCCTCTTTGGAAATAAGAGTTTTCTTTGTTGTGCTAGTGAGGTGCTAAACCTTATTAGTTGGTTCCTACCTAATCCATTGGCATAGTGACTCCGAAACATATTTGTTTCTGGCTGGATCTTATAAAAAGAGTAGAATAGACACAGACACACTGGAGAATGATGGACACCATGTGATGAGGGAGGCATAAGCACTTACAAGCCCAGGATCATAAGGGATTTCCAACAGCTACTAGAAGCTGAAAGAGACAAAAAAGGATCTTCCTCTAGAGATGTACTCTGAATTTGGACTTCTAGCCCCCCAAAACTCAACCAAACTCACTGCCATCAAGTTGATTTGATTCAAAGCAGCCCTTCCTTGGGTTTCCAGGCAGTATCTCTATGGAAGTAGATTCCCTGATCTTCCTTCTAAGGAGTGACTGGTGGATTTGAACCACCAGCCTTCTGGTTAGCAGTCAAATGCCTTAGGCACTATACCACCAGAACTCCCCTAGCCCTCAGAACTGTGAAAAATGAAGTTTCTGTTCTTTAAAGCCACCCAGTTTGTGGTACTTTTTGTTATAGTAGCTTTAGGCAAGTAAGACGGGTTCCATTCATGCTGATATGAGTACAACAACATGATTTAATTAGATCTGTGATTTTTGCATGGTTTTTGTCATGGAACCCTATATAAGTCTAGGTTCTCTAAAAATAGAACTTGACACAAATTCTGCTGGAAGTGATTTTCAGAGCAAGTACACTTGCAGAAGAGAAGTGAAGGAAGGAAGTATTATAAGGCAGGGGGAAAACTTGAACAAAGATGTGATCTCAGCTGGAACCTAGCTCCAGCCTGATCCCAGGGAGTCCTGGAGCCAAACTGCATTACAGAGTTAAGCTCCCCTCTAAGCAAGGGACCTATTTTTTATTTCTTTGTGCCCATACCAGTTATCCATTGGATGGCTGAGATCTTCTGGTGGGAGAGTAACCTCCAAAGAAAGGCAGCTCTATTCAGATAGTATTCCTCTGAAGGAAGAACTGTGGGCCATAAGTAATCAATGTTCATAGTAGCTGGGGGATGGAGGCATTGGATCTGATGAAGGGAATTTGAGCAGGGAACGCACACTTTTCTTCAAACAAAATCTTACCCAAATAGAAATCAGAGAAAACACGCACACTCTTCTCTGTGCATGGAGGCAGAGTGCATAAAGCCAAGCATGCTTAACCCCAGTCTGTGCCTTTGTCCATGAAGCACCTCACAGACAATCTTTTGACTCTTTCTCACCCCTAGGAGTTTGTATGAAAAGCCTATAAGAGTACCTAGTAAACACTTATGTTCAAATATGTTAATATTAAAATTACTAAAAATGTAATCAAATTAGAAAAGATCATCTTATTTAGTTTAGGAGGAAATAATGAGTATAAGCACACTTGAAGGAGCCCTGGAGGCATAGTGCCTAAGGCACTTGACTGCTAACCAGAAGGCTGGTGGTTCAAACCCACCAGCCACTCCTTGGAAGGAAGGTTGGGCAATCCTACTTCCGTAATGATACTGCCTCGGAAACCCAAGGAGGGATCGCTATGAGTTGGGGCCAACTCAATGGCAAATAACAACAACAACAACAAGCACATTTGAAAGTCCTATGAATGAAGGAAAAGAAATAAAAAATACATACATATAACAAGAAGATGCAAACTATTATGACTAGTTCAATTACTGTACCCTTAACGAAGGGTCATTAACAAAGATTTGTTGAGATTAACAGAATTGAATTGAACATCCCCTTAAAAATATACTAGATTAATTTGTTAAAAATTTTACAAATCTCTGCATTCCAACAAATTTGATAACCCAGAAGAAATGGACAAATTTCTGGAAACATACTATTTACCTAAACTAACACAGACTGAGGTAGAAAATTGAACAGACCCATAACAAAAGTAGAAATTGAAGAGGACACACACACTAAAGCCACCAGTAACAAACAAACAAACAAAAAGCCCTAGCCCAGATGGCTTCAGTGGAGAATTCTACAAAATATTCATAGAAGAGCTGACACTATTTCTTCTCAAACTACTCCAGAACATAGAAATGGATGGAATACTCCCAATTCATTCTATGAAGCAAACATAACTCTGACACCAAAGCCAGGGAAAGACATCACTAAAAGAGGTAATTATATAGACCAATATCCCTCATAAATATAGGTGCAAAAATTCTCAACAAAATCCTATCTAGTAGAATCCAACACCATATCAAAAATTAAAAAAAAAAAAAAAAATACATCCTGACCAAATGGGATTCATATGTTATGCAAAGATGATTCAGCATTAGAAAATCAGTCAACCTAATCCACCACCATAAATATAACAAAGAAAAAGTGCCACATGATCATATCAACTGATGCTGAAAAGGCATCTGATAAAATCTGACACTCTTTCCTAATAAAAACTCTCAGCAAAATAGCAATAGCAGGGAAATTCCTCAACATAATTAAGGGCATATACACAAAATGAGCAGCCAACATTATTCTCTGTGGTGAGAGACTAAAAGTACTTCCCTTGAGATTGGGAACCAGACAATAATACATTTTATCACCTTTCTTATTCAATATTGTATTGGAAGACCAACCCAGAGAAGGAACTAATAAAAGGAATTCAAACTGGTAAGGAAGGAGTAAAACTATTCTCCTCTGCAGAGAATATGATTTTATACACAGAAGATCTCAGAGATCCTACAAGAAAGCTACTGGAACTAATAAGAGGATTCAGTAAAATAGCACAGTACAAAATCAACATACAAAAGTCACTCATATTCCTCTACTGTAGCAAAGAAAACTCTGAGAAGGAAATCAGGAAACAATACCATTTATAATAGGCAGCAAAAAGGTGGAATATTCAGGAATAAACCTAACCAGGGATGTGAAAGAGTTGTGCAATGAAAACTACAAAACACTGCTACAAGAAACCAAAAGAGACATATATACATGGAAGAACATACCATGCTCATGGATGGGAAGACTTAACATTGTGAAAATGTCAATACAACCCAAAGTGATCTATAAAAATAATGTAATCCCAATCCAGATTCTATCATAATTCTTTAAAGAGATGGAAAAACTAATCACCAACTTGATATGGAAAAGACAGATACTCTGAATAAACCAAGCACTGCTCAAGAAGAACAAAGTAGGAAGCTTCACACTTCCTGATCTAAGAATCTACTATACAGCTACACTAATCAAAACAGCCTGGTACCAGTACAATGACAGACACGTAGACCAAGGGAACAGGTTTGAGAATTCAAAAATAAATCCACCCACCTGTGTACAGCTAATCTTCAACAAAGGGCTGAAATACATTAAATGAGGAAGCTATAATGTCTTTAATAAATGGTGCTGGCAAAACTGGATATCCACTTGTAGAACAATGAAACAGGCTCCATACCTCATGCCATATAAAGAAACTAATTCAAATGGATCAAAGACCTGAAGGTAAAATAAAAAACCATAAAGATCATGAAAGAAAAAATCGGAACAGACTTAGGGGCCCTATCAAATATAATTAAAAATTCACAAACAGTTGAAGATAAGCTAGGCAACTAGGAACTCTTAAAAATTAGACACTTATGCGTATCAAAAGAGTTCTCCAAAAGAGTGAAAAAAGAACCTACAGACTGGGAAAAAAAAAAATGTTTGGTAACAACATATCTGACAAGGGACTTATATAAGTTATAGAAAATATCAACACCTCAAAAATAAAAAGTCAGACAATCCAATTTAAAAATGGGCAAAGGACAAGAACAGACACTTCACCAAAGAAGACATTCAGGCAGTCAGCCAATACATGAAGAGATGCCTGTGATCATTAGCCATTTGATAGATGCAAATCAAAAAAACAATGAAATATCATCTTACGCCAGCAATAATAGCAAAATTCAATGAGACAGAAAACAACAAATGCTGGCAAGGGTGTTGGGGGATTGGAACTCTCCTGCACTGCTGGTAGAATTGTAAAATAGTATAATCACTGTGGAAAATGGTATGGCACTTCCATGAAAAGTTAGAAATAGACTTACTGTATGATCCAGAAACCCAACTCTTAGGTATATAACCTAGAGAAATAAAAGCCATGACATAAATAGATATATGAACACCTATGTTCATCATATCATTATTTACAATAGTAAAAAGATGGAAACAACTGAAGGGCCCATCAATGGATGAAAAGATAACCAAACTACGGTACATATACACAATGGACTACTACAGTAAATTAAAGAATGCCAATGAATCCATGAAACACCCCACAACATAGATGAACCTGGAGACCATTCTGCTGTGTGAAATAAGTCAACCACAAAAGAACAACAACAATTTTTGAAAATCTGGACAATGAATAAGGATGACTGCAGAAGAATTGATGTTTTGGAATTGTGGTGTTGCTGAAGAATATTTAATGTACCAGGGACTGCTAGAAGAATGAACAAATCTGTCTTGGAAAGTTCAGCCAAATGCTCCTTAGAAATGAGAATGGCCAGACTTCATCACTCATACTTTGGTCATGTTGTCAGAAGGGGCCAGTCCCAGGGAAAGGATATCATGCTAGGTAAGGTAAAGGGTCAATGAAAAAGGAAATTACCTTCAACTAGATGGATTGACACAGTGACTGCAACGATGGGCTCAATCATGGCAATGATTGTGAGGATGGCACAGGACCAGGCAGTGTTTCATTCATTGAATGTAAACCAACTCAACAGCACCTAACAATAACAACAAAATTACAATGAGACCACTATTATAAAAAATCAAGAAAATGTTTATGCGCAGAAAGAAACATTCTTTGACGGCTACCAAGAATGAAAGGGGAAAGGAGGAAAAATCACTAACAAGATGTTGTTGTTGTCATTAGGTGCTGTTGAATCTGCTCTGACTCACAGCAACCCTATGTACAACAGAGCGAAACACTGCCTGGTTCTGTGCCACCCTCACAATCTTTGCTATACCTGAGCCCATTGTTGCAGCCACTGTGTCATCCATCTTATTGAGGCCCTTCCTCTTTTTCACTGACCCTCCACTTTACCAAGCATGATATCCTTTTCCAGGAAATAGTCCCTTCTGACAACATGACCAAAGTAGGTGAGATGATGTCTGGTCATTCTCACTTCCAAGGAGCATTCTGGATGCACTTCTTCCAGAACAGATTTGTTCTTCTGTCAGTCCATGGTACTTTCAGTATTCTTCACCAACACCACAACTCAAAAACATCAACTCTTCTTTGGTCTTCCTTATTCATTGTGCAGATTTCACATGCATATGAGGCGATTGAAAACACCATGGCTTGGGTTAGGCGCACCTTAATCTTCAAAGAGACATCTTTGCTCTTCAGCACTTTAAAGAGGTCTTTTGCAGCAGATTAACCCAATGAAATATGGTGTCTGATTTCTTGATTGCTGCTTCCATTGATGTTGACTGTGGAACCAAGTAATATGAAATCTTTGACAATTTCAATCTTTTCTCCATTTATTGTGAGGCTGCTTATTGGTCCAGTTGTTAGGATTTTTGGTTTTTTATGTTAAGGTATAATCCATACTGCAGAATGTGGTCTTTAGTCTTCATCAGTACTTCAAGTACTTCAAGTCATCTTCACTTTCAGCAAACAAGGTTGTGCTGTCTGCATATTGCAGGTTGTTAATAAGTCTTCCTCCAATCCTAATGCTGTGTTCTTCTTCATATAGTCCAGCTTCTTGTGTAATTTGCTCAGCATATAGACTGAATAAGTATGATGAAAGGATACAACCTTGACACAGTTGAAAGGACACAACTCCCTTCCTGATTTTAAACCATGCAGTATCCCCTTGTTCTGTTCATACAACAGCCTTCTTTTTCTGGTCTACTTACAGGTTCCTCATGAGTACAATCAAGTGTCCTGGAATTCTCATTCTTCTCAATGTTATCCATAATTTGTTATGATCCACACAGTCGAATGCTTATAGTAGACATGTATTAATTTAGGTGAAGGGAAAGGCAAAACATAAGGGAGAGGTCAATACAACATGACCAAGGATACATACATAGATGGATATGTAAGCTGAACAACTGTGGGATAGCATATGGGAATACACCCATGAGCATGTATATATTTGACAGACCATATTTCTACATACATATTAGTATGTGCTGCAAATATATCCAGGTATATAGCACAGCATACAGGGAGGAAAGTTATGCAAACTTCTTAGCAATAACCAAATACTTAGAGGGATTGGGTCATTTGGCTCAAGACCTTAGGACCATAATCTCAGGGGACATCTAGGTCACTTGGAATAATAGTTCATAAAGGCAGTGTTCTACATCCTGCTTTGGTTAGTCCCTTCTGACAACATGACCAAAGTAGGTGAGATGATGTCTGGTCATTCTCACTTCCAAGGAGCATTCTGGATGCACTTCTTCCAGAACAGATTTGTTCTTCTGTCAGTCCATGGTACTTTCAGTATTCTTCACCAACACCACAACTCAAAAACATCAACTCTTCTTTGGTCTTCCACTTCCAAGGAGCATTCTGGATGCACTTCTTCCAGAACAGATTTGTTCTTCTGTCAGTCCATGGTACTTTCAGTATTCTTCACCAACACCACAACTCAAAAACATCAACTCTTCTTTACTTAAACTTAAACACTTGTGAGTGGCCATCTAAGATATAACTATTGATCTCTTCTCGTTTGTAGCAAAGAAGAGTGAAGAAAATCAAAGACTCAAGGAAACAATTAGTCTGAAATACTAATGGACCACATGAACCACAGCCTCCACTAGGCTGTGACCAGAAGAAATAGATGGTGCCAAGCTATCACTACTGACCTCACCCTTGATATGTATTGTCTTTACCTTCACGTAAGTTAAAGAATGTCTACTATCTAATTAGTGATTTCCCTTCCCTTCTTATCCCAGTCCAAACCAAACCAAACTCAATGCCGTCAAGTCGATTCCTACTCACAGCGACCTCTCCTTGGGTTTCCGAGGTGGTATCTCTATGGAAGTAGATTGCCTGATTTTCCTCTGAGGAGTGGCTGGTGGGTTTGAACTGCCAGCCTTCTAGTCAGTAGTCAAATTTCTTAGGCACTATGTCACCAGAGCTCCCCTTATCCCTAGTAACCATCAAAGAATGTTTCTTTTCTGATTGGATCACAACTGAAGGTCCTGGAAAGAGTGGGGAAAAAATGTAGAACTAAATTCAAAATCTTAGAAGAAAAAGTCCAGATTTACTGGTCTGGTTGGGACTGGTAGAACCCTCAAAACTATGGCCATTAGGCAACCTTCAAACCACTCCCAGAGATGACCTTTCAGACAAAAACAGACAAGCCTAGAAAGCAAACAATAACACCTGTGAGGAACATGCTCCTCAGAACAATCAACCATATGAGACCAAAATGGAAGCATTTGCCCAGAAACAGAGTTCAGAAGGCAAGAAGAGGCAGGAAAGATAGGGGAATGGAAACAGATATCCAGAGAGAAAGTGGGAAGAGTGCTGTTACATTGAAGGGATTGCACCTAATGTTAGGGGAAGAAAAAGTATACAAACTGTTGAATGAAAAACTAATTTGATCTGTAAACTTTCATTCAAGCCAAAATAAAATATTAAAAAAAAAATTATAAACACCTTAAAACCTAAAGAGATAGCAAACTAAAATTGAAAGCAGAAGTTAAGACATCCACAACATGATCGAATATATTTTAAATAATATATTCATATCATATAGTTCTCACATATATGATAAACATAATATTAAATATATGGTTTGCACATAATTATGTAAAAAATATGGAAGTAAATGCATCAAAATAATCATGATTATCTTTGGGTCATGGGATTATGAGTCATAGGTTTTCTTATTTTATGAATTTCTAAATTGTCCACTATTTAAAATGGCAAATAGGCATAGAAAGAAAGTAGGAAAAGAAGAAATAATAAAAATAAACATAAATAAATAAAGTAAAAACAACATGATAACAACAACCTGGAGAATCAATAACAGAAGTTTCCTTAACAACTTTTCAAAAGTGTTAATCATTGTTTGAAAAACCCAAATTAGTAATATTTGGCACAATTAAAAAGGTATTATAATTCAAACCACAACTTTTTTATTCCACTTAAGTGAAGGAATGTTATTTTCAATGATAAATGTTAAAACATTTGATGGTCAAAATGAATGGATGAGTTTTCAAAAAAATAAAATACAAAAAGTAGAAGAACTAAAGAGAGAAAATAGGGAAAGCTGTTATAATGACAAGAAAGAAGGAAGTGGAAAAAGAATACTTGCTTCTGCAGAATTTACAGATCTTTCAAATGACAAATAATTCTATCCCTTGTTAATTGTTTCAGAATATTGAAAGACATAGTTTGTTTCTGAACTGATTTTGTAAGTCAAATATTAATTTGGTTCCCAAGCCTAAGGCTGATATCTAAAAAGAAAATTATCAGCATAGATGCAAAGGAAAAAAGGGAGGAAGGGGAGAGGGAAAAAGCAGGAAGAAAGAAGAGGAAAGAGGAAGTAAAAGAAGGAAGAAAGGAAAAATAAAATGAATTATTCTAATCAGCTGAAAACGAACTACCCCTAATAACCAAGCAGGAAACTTTATTCTAGGAATGCAAGGCTGATTGTTATTGTTGTTAGGTGTCCTTGAGTCTATATCAACTCATAGCAACCCCATGTAATAGAGTAGAACTGCCTCAAAGGATTTTCTAGGTGTAAGGAGCTCTGGTGGCATAGTGCCTAAGGCATATGACTGCTAACCAGAAGGCTGGTGGTTCAAACCCACCAGCCACTCCTTGGAAGGAAGACTGGGCAGTCTATTTCCATGGAGATATCACCTTGGAAACCCAAGAGGGGTCATTATGAGTTGGAACAGACTTAATGGCAGTGAGTTTTGAGTTTTTTTAATCTCTGTGGGAAAAGATCACCAGGTCTTTTTCTCTCATAGAGCTGCTGAGTGGATTTGAACCCATAACCTTTCAGTTAGCAGTTGCATGCTTAACTGTTGCACCACCAGAGCTCCACATGAAACATATTCAAGGCACCACCTTATTAAGAGAAAAAGAGTAAAGATAAGTATTATTAAAAAAAAAAAAATGTGCAAAGATCTGGAGTTAGAAAATCCAAAAGGAAGAATATGATCAGCATTTCTCAAACTGAAAGAACTGCCAAATTCAAGCCTTGAGTTATAATATTGAAGGATTTTATGGGCAAGATATCAAACAACACAAGAAACATCAAAAGAAGATGGAAACTGTACCAAACCGAAACCAACTGTACCAAATAATTGGTCGATGTTCAGCCGTTTCAGGAGGTAGCTTATGATCAAGAGCCAATGACAATGAGGAAGAAGTCCAAGCTACATTGAAGGCATTGGCAAAAAACAAGGCTCTGGGAATTGATGGAATACAAGTTGGGATGTTTCAACAAATGGATGCAACCTATAAGTGCTCCAATTCATAGCACTATGTATAACACAGTGAAATGTTGCCTGGTCCTGTGGATGCTTTAAGCAGGTAACAGTAAATGTTGTGTGAGTGCCTATTTCCTCTTCTGTGCCCCTTCTCAGTAAATGAAAGGAACTCTGGTGGTTCAGTAATTAACCTCTCAGTCCTTAACTGAAAGGTTGGAGGTTGAAACGCATGAGCCACTCTGAGAGATAAAGATGAGGCAGTCTGCTTCCACAGATTTACAGCCTTGGAAACTTCAGGGGGTGGTCCTATTTTCCTTTTCTACTTTCCTTTCCTACATTTCCACTATGAGTCAGAATTGACTCAATGGCAGTAGGTTTGCTGAGTCAGTAAATGAAAAGACTATTTATAAAGGAGAAACTGAGGACATTTTTCTTTACCTTATTCCAGCCCTTCCCTATCAATTAGCTAGTCCCTGCCTCCAGCTTCATCCTCCTCCAACTCAACCACAGTGATGATAGGATGCTAATTCTGAAACTTAAAGTCCTTTTAAGCCTATCCCATTCTCCGTAATTGTCCATAGAAATTAAACATAAACAGCAGGACATCCAAAGTCCTTCATGACCTGACCCTGTTTACCAGTTAATTTCTTCAACCGTTCCATCATGCTGTTTACAACTCTATGTCTTCACCTAGAATGTCTACCCTGCTCTCTTGGCCCTTGGGCAAATGCTATTCATCTTTTAACTTTAATTCAAGATTCACTTCCTTATAAATTCTTAATGTTGTAGATATTAGCTGCTTTCGAGTCAGCCCTGACTCATGCAACCCTATGCACAATGGAACAAAATGATACCCAGCATGTGCCTTCCCCAGGATAGTTGTGGATAGAACTGCTGCGATCCATAGGGTTTTCATTGGCTTATTTTCAGAAATAGATGGCCAGACCTTTCTTCCTAGTCTGTCTTAGTCTGGAAGCTCCACTGAAACCAGTTTAGCACCATCACAATACACAAGCCTCCACTGACAGATGAGTAGTAGCCGCCCATATGGTACTTTGGCCTGCTATTGAACACAGGTTTCCCGCATGGAAGATAAGAATTTTACCACTGAGCCACCATAAGTACACTTCAACTCAAATAGACAAAAAGATGTCATTGTAATTTTTTTTTGTCTCAGTGCTGTGTCATTCCTTCTAATGATAGGAGCAAAGTGGAGTGAGAACATCCCACTTGTCAATCAAAGGTAATTCCATTTCTTCTGATGGAATTGGCAGTTACTTTCAGGAAGAGGGAAAGTTACAAATCCTCATAAGACTATTTCTTCCCTTTTGAAGGAACTCATGTCCTCTCATCCCACCCTTGCCAAGATGACTTTGGGCTGCAAGGAAATACATACTTCATTGTGGTGAGATGAGCCTTAGTCTTCTGGCTTTGTGGAGGTGTCATTTGCCTCTTCAAGTTTCTGAATATTCTGAGATGTGGCTGGTCCAACTTTGTTTTAGGATTGTGATGAGAATAGCTGCAGAAATCCATGACCCCAGGTATCATTCCTATTGTGAAGCCCCATATTCTGAATCTTCTTTATCTTCAGCCCAGAGGACTTTTCTGGCTCCTGGATTTTTGACCCTTTAACTACCTTGCACCAAAGAATGTTGGGTTCCAGATGTTCTCAGTGTCTTGTGCAGGATCAGGGAAACCTGGCACCCTGTCTCGTGCCTATATATTTAGATTTGTCCTCCACCAATTCTTTTCTACTGTTTTTGTGTCGTATTGGATGTGACGATGTTATAAATTGTCCTCAACATTCTAAGAACCTGGAATCTGCCTCAATATTACAGTTACCCAGAAACTACTTGGGTGTTCCTACACAGTTCTAGGCATTTTGACCTTGAGGGCAGAGTTCCATGGTCATGACTAAACTCTTACCCTTCTCCTCTTCTCTGTCCTCAGCCCCTCCCCTTAGAGTTGGGATAGGTTTTTAATTTCCCTTCCTGACTTACAGGAGTTCCTGGACATCAATGCTTTTCCAAATTTAATGTGAATATAAATCACCCAGGGGTCCTATAAAAATGCAGATTCCAACCCAATAAGTCTGGAATGGAGCCTGAGAATCTGTATTTCTAACTAGCTCCCAGAAGACTCCAGTGGGCTGCTCCTCCAATCACTCTTTGAGAAGCAAGGCTGGCCAATCCTTATCCTGCACTAGATTATATTTTTTTCTTCTCATCCACTTCCCCTCAACAACAGGTGTGTGGAAAGAAAATAGGTGAATAAAATGGGAAATTATGTCAGGTGATATCTCACAAATATCCTCAGTTACACAGACCACCAGGAGCAGTGGTGACTCAGTGGTAGAATTATTACCTTTTATGCCAGAGACCTTGGTTCAACTTCCAGCCAGTGCACCTCATGTGCAGTACCCAACTAACTCTGTCATTGGAGGCTTGTATGTTGCAATGATGCTAAACAGGTTTCATGGGAGTTTCCACACTAAGATGGACTAGGAAGAAAGGGAATCACAGGGATGGTGCTGTTCTGTTACACATGGAGTCTCCACAACTCTATGGCAGATAGCAACAACGGTGACTACCACCACATTTTCCTCTCCAACTGTAACCACAACTACTTCTTTGGGACTCCTTCTATGCTGTGCAAGTGGTGACAGTTCAAACCCATCAGCTGTTCCAGGGGAGAAAGATGTGACAGTCTGCTTCTATAAAGATTTGCACAACCTCGGAAACCCTATGGAGCAATTCTACTCTGTCCTATAGTGTCTCTATGAGTCAGAATCAACTTGACAGCAACATATCTTTCTGTACAACTTTCAGTCATTGACCCTATATTTGATCATTCTTGTTTCTTCCTAACTATACTATAATTTTTTGAAAGCAGAGAGCCAAATTCTCAAACTGGTGGTGACAGACTGCATATGGCCTCATAGATGTTTTGTTTTACCATCACAACACTTTTTAAATATATAAGCTGGTTGATCTCAAACCCAACTGTATATTAGAACCACCTAGTGAGCTGTCAAAAAATACCAGTGCCTGAGTTCCACCTCTTTAAAGAGTCTGCTTTAATTTGTCTAGAATGAGTCCTCAGCATCAGTGTTCCTTTTTTTTTTTTTTAAAAAAGTTTTAGATGTATAGAATTATTGTGAAAACAGGAGCTTGTCCCCATATATCCCACATCTAGTTTTCCCTGTTATTAAAATATTACATTTGTATAGTACTTTTGTCACAGTTAGTGACCTACTATTGATAAATTAAGGCATTCTGGTGGCGTAATGGATAAGGCATCTGGCTGCTGACAAGAAGGTTAGCAGTTCAAACCCACCAGCTGCTCAGCAGAAGCCATCTACTTCTGTAAAGATTTACAGCCTCAGAAACCCACTATGAGTTGAGATCGTTTATTAATTAATGTTATACTGCATTTTGTTTCCTCAGTTTTTCCCCAATGTATTTTTTTTTTCTATTCCAGGATCTCATTAGGATACCATATTACATTTGGTTGTCTTGTTACCTTAGACTCCTCTTAGTTGTCAAAGTCTTTCAGACTTTCCTCATGTTTGATGACTGGCAGTTTTGAGGAGTATTGGTCGAGTAATTGGTAGAATATCCCTCATTTGAGATTTGTCTGATATTTCTCTTATGATTAGACTGGGATTGTAGTTGTTGTTAATTGCTGTCAACTTGACCTTCCACTCCTGATGATCCCTTGCACATTTGAATGAAACACATCCCAGTACTGCAGACAGAACCATTGTGATCCGTCGGGTTTTCTTTGGGTAATTCACTGAAATTGACCAGCAGGGCTTTTTTCCTACTCTGCCTAAGTCTGGAGGCTCCACTGAAACCTGTTCCACATAATAGCAACATTAAAACCCCCACTGACAGATGGGTGGTGTCTGTGCATGAGGTCCATTCACTGGGAAATGAAACCAGGTTTCTGGCACAGAAGGCAAGATTTCTATTACTGAACTGCCGATGCTGTAGACTGGAGTAGGCATCAGTACTTTAAAAAAAAAAAAAAAAATTATTGTGATTTGGGAGAAAGTTTACAGAGCAAAATCATTTTTCATACAGCAGTTCACATACATTTTGTCTTGTGACATTGACTGCAGTTTCCCACAATGCAACAGCTCTCTTCCCACATCCTCCTCATAGTTACCTCTTCCCTGTGTCCTTCCCTCCCATGCACTCCTGCCCCCCTGAGCT
>NW_006921599.1:19322062-19325486 GCF_000298275.1 Orycteropus afer afer
ATTCCAGACCTGAAGGGCAGCTAGGGACCATAGTCTCAGGGGTTCCACCAGGCTCTATCAGACCAGCAAACCTGGTCCCCCCCTCTTTTTTTAAATGATTTTGAGTTTTATTCCATGTTATTCTCCTACTCTATCCAGGATCTCCTACAGAGATCCCCCTCCAAGTGGTTGACAGTGGTAGCTGGGCACCATCTAGTTCTTCTGGTCTCATGGTCATATAGGCTATAGAAGTGACCACAATTCTGTCCCTTGTCAGCTCTACTATATACCTGGAAATTCTTACAGAACATAAAAATACACTTGTAAAACCATTGCCTGCCAATCCTATAATGGTCATGGGCACACTCCCCCTCCATAGACATACCTAATCATTCAGCCTGTCCACCTATCTTTCCACATGTAGATCAATGTTTGCCATCACTGACAACACAGTACTATACATGCAAAAGGGTTCATCTTTGTTGTTTGTACCTCCCACGTACCTCTCTATGTCTTCCTCTTCCTCAATGGCACCGAGTTGATCACTCAGATTTGGTACATTGCCCTTTTCTTCACCCAAATCAATAC
The DNA here is from genome assembly GCF_000298275.1 of Orycteropus afer afer. Lineage (NCBI taxonomy): Eukaryota > Metazoa > Chordata > Mammalia > Tubulidentata > Orycteropodidae > Orycteropus > Orycteropus afer. Next base: position 19,322,630 of record NW_006921599.1, read on the forward strand.
TTGTCTCTATCTATCTAGCAGTGTTCCCTCCCCTCCTCTCCCACCCTAGGTAACGAACAAAGAAAATTTTCTTCCATACATAAACCTGTCCTTGACTTTTTACAATAATGGACTAGTACAATATTTGTCCTTCTGTGATTGATTTATTTCATTCAGCATAATGTCCTCCAATTTTATCCATGTAATGTGGTGTTTTGCAGATTCTACATTATTATTTAGGGTTGCATGGTATTCCATTGTGTGTATGTACCATAGTTTGGTTATCCATTCTTCTGTTGATGGTCGCCAAGGTTGTTTCCATCTTTTTGCTATTGTAAATAGTGCTGCAGTGAACATGGGTGTGCATATATCTGTTCTTGTCCTAGCTCTGACTTTTTTAGGATATATACCTAGTAATGGGATTGCTGGGTCAAATGCTATTTCTAATTCCAACTTTTTAAGGAATCGCCATACTGCTTTCCACAGTGGTTGTATCATTTTATAGTCCCACCAGCAGTGTATGAGAGTCTCAATCTCTCCACATCCTCACCAGCATTTGTTATTTTCTGTCTTGTTGAACTTTGCTACTAGTGCTGGGGCATGATGGTATCTCATTGTTATTTTGATTTGCATGTTCTTAATGGCTAATTAGGAGCTCTGGTAGTGTAGTGCCTAAGGCACTTGACTGCTAACCTGAAGGCTGGAGGTTCAAACCCACCAGCCACTCCTCAGAAGGAAGATGGGGCAATCTACTTCCGTAGTGATACCGCCTCGGAAACCCAAGGAGGGGTTGCTATGAGTCTGGTCTGACTCCATGGCACGTAACAACAAAACAACGGCTAATTGGGAACTCTGGTGGTATAGTGCCCCAAGCATTTGACTGCTAACCAGAAGCCTAGAGGTTCAAATCCACTAGCCGCTCCTTGGAAGGAAGATTAGCAATCTACTTCTGTAGTGATACTGCCTCAGAAAGTCAAGGAGGGGTCGCTATGATTTGGATCTGACTTAATGGCAGTGAATGGTCAATGATCATGAACATTTCTTCATGTGTTTGTTGGCCTCCTGAATATCCTCTTTGGTGAAGTGTCTATTTATGTCTTCTGCCCATTTTTTAATTGGATTGTTCATTTGCTGTTGAGGTGTTGGAGTTTCCTATAAATTTTAGAAATAAGTCCCATGTCAGATATGTCATTGCCAAATATTTTTTCCCAATCTGTAGGTTCTCTTTTGACTCTTTTGGAGAAGCCTTTGGAAGCACATAGGAATTTAATTTTCAGTAGGTCCCATTCATCTAGTTTATTTTCTGCTGTTTGTACATTTTGGGTTAGGCTTGACAGTCTATTTATGCCATATATTAGGTCCCCTAAAGTTACCCCTATTTTTCCCTTGAGAAACTTTAAAGTTTTAGGTTTCACATGTAAGTCTTCTATCTATTTGGAGTTAGTTTTTGTGTATGGTGTGAGGTACAGATCTTGTTTCCTTTTCATGCAAATGGTTATCCAGTTTTGCCAGTACTATTTGTTAAACAGACAATTTCTTTCCCATTTGATGGATTTCAGCCCGTTGTCAAAGATCAGCTGACCATAGGTCAGGCATAGGTACTTTTTAAAAGATCCCTAGGTTATTTTAGTATCTAGACAGTGTGAAAAAAACATTCATTTTAAGAATATAAAGAGCTTACACGAAAGTTCATATTTTGGCTTCTATTGACATGTGGGAAGAGGTGACAAAAGTGAGATTACAAGCCTTCATGGAAACAAGAAATTGGCGAAGAGTGACGACTGACTGTCAACATCCTTCAGTTCTCTGTGATTCACTCTGCTCCTGTCCCTCATCTTTAAAATTTTACCCCAGTGTGTAAACATTAAATCCTTTTTTTCCAAACACCACCACAAATTATTTCAAAAAGGTTTTCATCATTCTGAAAAGAAACTGCACCATTAAGCAATAAATCTTCACTCCCCTCTCCTTCCTACCCCTGTTGTTGTTGTTGTTAGGTGCTATTGAGTCAGTTCTGGTTCATAGTGATACCACGTATGACAGAATGTAATACTGCCTGGTTCTGCCACTCCTCACAAATATTACTGTGTTTGAGCCCATTGTTGCAGCCAGTGTCAATCTATCTTGCAAGGGTCTTGCTCTTTTTCACTAACTCTCTACTTTACTTTTTTCCTATTCTATTATTTTAGGAGCTCAGGTGGCATAGTGCCTAAGGTATGTGACTGCTAACCAGCAGGCTGGCAGTTCAAACCCAGCAGCCACTCCTTGGAAGGAAGGTTGGGCAATCTACTTCCGTAGTGATACTGCCTTGGCAACCCAAAGAGGGGTTGCTATGAGTTGGGTCCAACTCAACAGCACATAACAGCAACAACAACACTACTTTACTAAGCATGATGTCTTTCTCCCAGGACTGGACCCTCCTGATAACATGACTAAAGTAAAAAGATGAACTCTCACCATCCCCATTTCTATGGAGAATTCTGACTGTACTTCCTCCAAGACACCTTTGTTCCTTCTTCTAGCAGTCCATGGCATATTCAGTATTCTACACCAACACCATAATTCAAAGACATTGATTCTTCTTCAATATTTCTTATTCATTCCCCAGCTTTCACAAACATATGAGGCAATTGAGAACACCATGGCTTGGGTCAGGTGCAACTTCGACCTTAAAGTGACATCTTTGCTTTTTAACACTTTAAAGAGTTCTTTTGCCTCAGATTTGCCCAGTGCAATACATCATTTGATTTCTTGACTGCTGCTTCCATGGATGCTTCCAACTGCCTCTTGGGCTATGTACAGGTTCTACATAACCTCAATTAAGTGTTCTGGAATTCCATTCTTCAAAATGTCCATCATTTCTTTTTTTTTTTTTTTT
>NW_006921599.1:19326191-19335500 GCF_000298275.1 Orycteropus afer afer
TAAGATCCCAGTCTCTACTCGCCAAAGTAGGAGGTGGAACAATGTTTTGTAAAGTATGTTATGCCAATTGAGCTTGATGTCCCCTGCAAAAATGTCCATAATTTATTATGATCCACATTTATTATGACTGAATGCCTTTGCATGGTCAATAAGACACAGGTCACCCTTTCTGGTATTTTCTGTTTTCAGCCAAGATCTATCTGACATCAGTAGTGATATCCCTCATTCTATATCCTCTTCTGAATCTGGCTTCAATCAGTTCCTTGTTTGTACACTGCTGCAACTGTTTTTGAATTATCTTTAGCAAGATTTTATTTGCATGTGATATTAATGTTCAATAATTTCTACATTCTGTTGGATTACCTTTCTTTGGAATGGGCACAAATATGGATCTACTACTCCAGTTGATTGACCAGGTAGCTATTTTCCAAATTTCTTGGCATTGATGAGGGAGTGCTTCCAGTGTTGCATCATTTGTTGACACATCTCAGTTGGTATTCCATCAATTCTTGAAGGCTTATTATTTGCCGATGCCTTCAGTGCGGATTGGACTTCTTCCTTCAGTACCACTGGCACTTGATCATATGCTGCCTCCTGAAATGGTTGAATATTGACCAGTTATTCTTGATATAGTGACTCTGTGTATTCCTTCCATCTTCTTTTGATTTTTCCTGCATCATTGTCCCTGGCAATCACTAATATACTTTCAGGCTCTATGCATTTTCTGTTCCAGATATTTCATATAAATGGGACCATGCAATATTTATCCTTTTTCCTGGATAAGTAAAGCACTACTAAAGAAGAAGACCAATGTAGAAGGCCTCACACTCCCTATCTCAATACCTACTATACAGGCATGGTAGTTAAACAGCCCAGTAGTGGTACAACAACAGACACATAGGCCAATGGAATGGATTTGAGAACCCAGAAGTAAATCCATCCACCTATGGACATCTGATCTTTTACAAAAGGCCAAAAAGTATTAAATGGGGAAGATATAAGCTCTTTAACTAATGGTGCTGACAAAACTGGACATCCATTTGCACAAAACTGAAAAAGGACCCATATTTTATACCTTACACAAAAGTGAACTCAAGCTGGGTCAAAGACCTAGCCATAAAGCCTAAAACCATAAACACCATCAAAGAGAAAATAGTGACAAACTTAGGGGCCCTAATTCAAGGTATAAATACACTATCCAATATATCTAAAAATGCACAAACATCAGAAGACAAAATAGATGACTGGGACCTCCAAAAAATTAGACCCCTATGCACATCCAAAGATTTCACAAAAAGAGAACCCACAGACTGGGAAAACATTTTTGGCAATGATATATCAGACAAAGGGCCAATCTCTAAAATTTAGGGAAAACTTCAACAACTTAACAATGAAAAGACAATCCAATTTAATAGCAGGTAGAGGACATGAACAGACACTTCACCAAAGAAGACATTCAGGCAGCTAACAAGCACGTGAAGAAATACGATTATTAGTCATCAGAGAGATGTAAATCAAAACCACAATGAGATATCATCTCACTCCAGCACTAAGAGCAAAGTTAAAAAACAAAACAAACAAACAAAAAAAAACCTGAAACACCAACTGCAGAGACTGGAACCTCATATATGGTTGGTGGGACTGTAAAATGCTGCAATCTTGTGGAAAACTATATGGTGCTTCCTTAAAAAGATGGAAATAGAAATAACATATGATCAAGCAATCCCACTACTAGCTATATATCCTAGAGAAATAAGAGTCATGACATGAACACATACATAGAATTTTTGGTTATGGGATTTTTTAAAAAAAAATTGTCCTTTTGCATGTAACTTATTTCACCCAATACAACATTTTCAGGGGTCATCCATACTGTAGCATGTATCATCAGAACTTCATTTCTTGTTATGGTGAAATAATACCCCGTAGTACATATATACCATATTTTGTTTGTCCATCCATCTGTTGATGGACATTTGGGTTTTTCCATCATTTAGCTATTGTGAATAGTGCTACAATGAATGCTGATGTACAAATGTCTGTTTGAGTCCCTGTTTTCAGTCCCTATGACCCAGGAGTAGAACTGCTGGGTCATATGATAATGCTATGTTTAGCTTTTTAAAGAACCTAAATCTTAATTTCTTAATTTGTTATGCATAGCACCTAGCATGGTACCTAAAACAAATCATGCCTTGAAAACTGTTTATCAAAGATATGGATAAATGAATTTATGAAGGAATGCACATCATTAAGTTTGGCTCTACTCTGAGGAGGCAGCTCTTCTCCAGTCATATTTTGAATGCCTTCAGACCTGAGGGGCTCACCGTCCAGTACTATATTGTACAATGTTTCACTACTCTTCATAAGGTTTTCACTAGCCAATTCTTTGAGGAGTGGATGGTATCCTTCTTCTTCTGAGTCTGTCTTAGTGTAGAGGTTCCCCCTGAAACCTGTCCACCAGGGATAACCCTGCTCACATTTGAAATACTGGTGGCATAGCCTCCAGGTTCACAGCAACACTCAAGCCACCACAGTAGGACAAAGTGACAGACAAGTTTGTCCCCCCTAGCTGTTCTACACGTTCTGCTCATTTCCTGGTCTCTCCCACCCTGCTCATTTAGCCAGTGATTGTGTGGATCATAACAAATTGTGGATAACATTGAGAAGAATGGAAATTCCAGAACACTTAATTATACTCATGAGGAACCGTACATAGACCAAGAGGCTGTCGTTCAAACAGAACAAGGGATTACTTCATGGTTTAAAAGCAGGAAGGGGATGCGTCAGGATTGTATCCTTTTACCATACTTGTTCAATCTGTATGCTGAGCAAATAATCCAAGAAGCTGGACTATGTGAAGAAGAACATGGCATCAGGATTGGGGGAAGGCTCATTAACAACCTGAGATACACAGATGACACAACTTTGCTTGCTGAAAGTGAAGAAGACTTGGAGCACTTACTGAGATGAAGCTTAAGACTGCAGTCTGCAGTATGGGTTATACCTCAATATAAAGAAAACAAAAATCCTCACAACTGGACCAATAAGCAGCATCACAATAGATAGAGAAAAGACTGAAATTCTCAAACACTTCATATTGCTTGGTTCTACAATCAACGCCAATGGATGCAGCAGTTAAGACATCAAAAGATGTATTGCATTGGGCAAATTTGTTACAAAAGATGCCTTTCAAGTGCTGAAGAGCAAAGATGTCTCCTTGAAGACTAAGATGTGCCTGACCCAAGCCATGGTATTTTTCAATCTCCTCATATGCATGTGAGAGCTAGACAATGAGTAAGGAAGACCAAAGAAGAATTGATGCTTTTCAGTTGTGGTGTTGGCAAAGAATCCTGAAATTACTGTGGACTGCCAAAAGAACTAACAAGTCTGTCCTGGAAGAAGTGCAGCCAGAGTACTCCTTGGAAGCAAGAATGGCCAGACTTTGTCTCACCTAGTTTGGTTATATTATCAGAAGGGACCATTCTCTGGAAAAGGATGTCTTGCTTGGTAAAGTGGAGAGTCAGTGAAAGAGGGGAAGGCCCTCAGCAAGATGGATTGACATGGTGGCTGCAGCAATGGGCTCGGGTATGGTAAGGATTGTGAGGTTGACACAGGACTGGGCAGTGCTTCATTCTGCTGTGCATAAGGTCGCTACGAAGGCAGGTTGAGCAATCTACTTCATAGTGATACTTCCTCAGAAACCCAAGGAGGGGTCGCTATGAGTCAGGTCCAACTTGACAGCAAAATAACAACAACAACATGAGTAGGAGATGATTCAACAGCACCTAACAACAACAACACAACAATGAAAGAATGAATATGTAGTTGCTGAAATTGGCAAATTTGTAGATTATATGATCAGGTTAAAATATTGGGGGAAATATTGCAGACTAATTTACTCAACATTCATTCCAAACTACTTTCTGTATTACTGAAGCTCAGAATCTTACAAACTACATTTCCCAGAGTCCCACACAGCTGGTTTCCTCACAGGATAATAGTTCTAACACATTTTCTTTGCTAGATTTCAAAGGAGGAATAAAGCCACAAGAGAAGGAAGCCTGGCATAAGGAAATCAGTCTATCTGGTAATCTCAGTGGTGGAGATATTTTTTGTTATTCTGAGACTCATAGCCTTCTGGTTGGTGTAGAAACATGGTTCTGGGGCCCATAGGGGGTGGGGGGAGGAATTGCCATCGAGTCAGTTGATTTGTGGCAACTCCATGTATGGCAGAGGAGAATTGTGCTGCATAGTTTTCAATAGCTAATTTTTCAGAAGTAGATAACCAGGCCTTTCTTCCAAAGAACTTCTAGATGGCTTATACTGCCAACTTTTGGTTAGTTGCTGAGCAAGTGAAATGTTTGCATCACCCATGGACTCCTGGGTCCATGGTAGTAGCAGCACACTGAGCAGACCAGCTCTACACTGTGGTTCTGGAAGTTGTTCCTTGGAGATGTCCTCAAGTCTACTTGGTCCTCCTGGTAATTTCCACTTAAATTTACAGGTGGAGTCTGTTAGTTTCATTTACTCATCTTGAGTGATACAATCAATAATAGGAAAGAAACTGCTGATTGCTACTCTATATCTATTTTCTTCTTCACTAACTTCTAGATTTGAGTGGTGTACTTTTGACAAGCTTTTGAAAAATAAATACACTATATTTCCAGATGAAATGGAAGACTTGGGACAAGGCTACTGGGAAAGCTCTTTAAAGGGGGCTACTCAGCTGGCAAGCACCCATCTGCCCTCTTCTTTCTTTTTCCTTTTTTTTTTTCCCTGCCATTTAATCTATTTCTGGGAGCTCTGGTAGCCTACTGCCTCAGGCACTTGACTGCTAACCAGAAGGCTGGTGGTCCAAATCCACCAGCCACTCCTCGGAAGGAAGATGGGCTATCTACTTCCATAGTGATACTGTCTCAGAAACCCAAGGAGGGGTCACTATGAGTCGGGTCCGACTCAATGGCACATAACAACAACAACAAAAATCTGTTTCTACTCATGATGACCACATGTGTGTCAGACTAGAACCATGCACCATAGGGTTTTTTTTTTTTTTTTATGTTTGTTTCCTGTGCATCATAACTATTTATTTTATTTTATTTTGATTTAGGTGAAAGGTTACAAAGCAATTCTTGGTTTTCAATTCAACAATTCATGTACATTTTTTTTTTGTGACATTCACTGCAGTCCCCACACAGAAAGAACACTCTCCCATTTTCTCCTTGTGTTCGCCTTTTCCCTTCATCTTTCTTTTCTATTCCTTCCCATCTTCTGAGTTTTATTCCTGGGAAAATGCTGCCCTTTTGATCTCATATGGTTGATTGTTCTAAGAACTGCATACCTCCCTGGTGTATACCTCACCTTATAGGCCCATCATTTGGCTGAAGGTTGAGCCATGGGGTGAGTTTAGTTCCAGGTTTGAAGGGTATCTAAGAGCCATAATCTTGGGGCTTCCAGCAGTCTCTATCAGACCAGTAAACCTAGCCTTTTTTATTATTTTGATCCATAGAGTTTTCAATCACTGATTTTTCAGAAGCAGATCACCATGCCTTTCTTCTGAGGCACCTACCAATGTTAGCAGCCAACCACATTGACAGTTTGCACCACCCAGGGACTCATTTTCTTACTTGAATGTGATGTTTTTGCCCCTGCAGAATCTTCTGTGGCCATATTCAGAACGACAGAGAAGAAGGCAGAAGGAGGCTGGATATTGAAGCCCCTGGAGAGCCATATTACCAGGCCAATTACCTACCACAAGACTTCTTGTCATGTGAGAGGAAAACAAAAATATCTTGTATAAACTGCTTGTATTAGTTTCCTAGAACTGCCGTAACAAATCAACACAAAATGGATGTCTTAAAACAATAGATACTTATTATTTCACAATTTTGGAGACCAGAAGTCTGAAATCAGGGTGTATGCAGGGCATGCTTTCTCTAACGCCTCTAGGGGAAGATCTTTCCTTGCTTATTCTAGCCTCTGGTAGCTCCAGGTGTTTCTTGGCTTGTGGAAGCATAACTCCATGTCTGCCTCCATCTTCATGTGACCATCTTCCCTCTATGTCTCTCTGTCTCTTTGCCTCTTTTGATAAAAATACCCATCATATAGGATTAGGACCCACCCTACTCCAGTATAACTTCAAGTTAATTTAAGTAATTCCATCTACCAACACTGTATTTCCCCATAAATTCACATTCACATATACTAGGAGTTAGGACTTCACCATACCTTTATTGAGTACATAATTCAATCCATAGCCGCACCATTATTAGCAGTCTTAGTTCCTGAAGCTTAAGATATTTTCTAACACAAATGTAGCAGACTATTCAGATAGAAATTAAACTTTTTTTTTCTTTCTACTCTAGCTAAAGGGACACCAAAAAGTCAACCTGGCCATTTCAGGTGCCCAGTCTCATCTCCTTTGGGCCATCAAAAGTAACTCCCTCCACCTTTAGAGCCAATTTAATATCTACATGTCAGAAATGACTTGATGGCAGTGAGTTTGGTTTTAGGTTAGATGATTATCTGAGTAGTCAAAGGTAGGAGGGTCAAGGGCAGTTCTATTCTCTGATGAGGAGAATATCCAGTGTTTCCTAAATATTTGTTATGTGTCAGCCACTTGTCATGTATTGCTTAGGTACTAGAATGCGGCAGTGAACGAAATTATCAGGACCCTGTCCTCATGGAGCTTCCATTCTACTAGGGCCTCTGCAAGGAAGTTGAACTGTGTTACAGAATCAACTAAGTGGAGGGAACTATGCATGCAGGAGGAGAAGAAATTTGCAATCTGGCTGCGGCCTAAATTGAGTCCCTCACCTTGGTCTGGTCTCAATTACAACAATAGAGTCAGTAAATTTATGGAAATAAATAGAGAAAAATAAATTTATGAAATGTAATAATTTGTGAATTATATATGTCTTTATGTTTTTATGCATCCAAATATGATTGGTTTAGCAATAGAACATACAGACAGGTTCAATACTGACGAAAGCCAGTTGTCTTTGATGTTTTGCAAACTTTCAGTCATTCATAAACCATAGCTTTGCAATTTTTTTTAGAAATGTTACTTCAAAGGAGTATTTGTCAAGGTAGAAGAATAGATCCTTTATGTGTGTATGTATATACACATATATCATGATAAATAGAAGAAAAAAATTGAAGTTGTCAAGTATTTCATTTTACTTGGATTCATAGCCAACACTCATGGAAGCAGCAGTCAAGAAATCAAACAATCCATTGCATTGGACAAATCTGCTCCAAAAGACCTCTTTAAAAAGTGAAGATACACTTTGAGGACTAAAGACAAAATTCACTGCCATCAGGTTGATTCTGACATTTAGAGACCTTAAATTGGCTCTGAAGGTGGAGGGAGTTACTTTTGATGGCCCAAAGGACATGAGACTGGGCATATGAAATGGCCAAGTTGACTTTTTGGTGTCCCGTTAGATAGAGTAGAAAAATGCTCAAAAGTTTAATTTCTATCTGAATAGTCTGCTACATGACTTAAGCCATAGTATTTTCAGTTGCCTCATATGCCAGAGAAAGCTGGACAATGAACAAGGAGGACCAAAGAAGATGCCTTTGAATTATGGTGTTGGTGAAGAATTTTGAATAGACACGGACTGCCAGAAGAATAAGCAAATCTGTCTTGGAAGAAGTATAGCCAGAATGCTCCTGAGAAGCGAAGATGGCAAGACTTCATTTCACATTCTTTGCACAGTTATCAGGAGGAACCAGTCTCTGGAGAAGGAAGCCATGCTTGGTAAAGTAGAGGGTCCACAAAAAAAGAGAAAGACCCTCAATGAAATGGATTGATGCAGTGGCCACAACAATAGACTCAAAACTGAAGATCATGAGGATGGTGCACAATTGGGGAGTATTTCATTCTGTTGTACATGAAGTCACTATGTATTGGGAATGACTCAATAGCATCTCCAAAAAAAACCCAACAATATATATGCATTATGTACCTGGAGAGTGAAAATGGTTAACACATTTGGGTGATAACTGAAAAGTTGGAGGTTTGAATCTACCAAGAGATACCTTGGAAGAAAAGCCAGACCACTTATTTGGAAAATCAGCCACTGAAAACCTGATGGAGCATCATTCTACTCTGACACACAGGGCGTCATCATGAATTGAAGTCAACTTGACAGCATTGACAGCAACTGTTTTTTTTTTTTTTCTTCTAGGTCAGCTATCGTTCTGCTGTGCATGGAGTCGCTATGAGTCGGAAACGACTCGACAGCACTTAACAACAACAACAACAACAGGTCAGCTATCACTCTGTAATTTGCCCTCCTCACTATGGTCCCAGCTAGACACATAGCTCAGTAGTTTCCCTGTGACTTTGTTAATTACAAGTAGGAACTCTAGCCTCCATGCTCTGGGTATAAAAGAGAGCAATCTGGGATATTGAGCTTAGAGAATGGATAGTAGTGGTCTGGTTAAATGTTTATAAAATCTAGATTCTTAGGGGCAGAAATAAAATAGAACATACATGCCGATTATAACCATTCATTTGCTCATTTACTCATTTGATTATGAACATGGAACGTGTTCGGCAATGGGATGAGAACTTGATCTTACTCACCCTTCACAGAAATCCTGGAAGCAAGGTACTATTATCTTCATTTTACAAATGAAGAGATCAGTGTTCAGAGAAGGTAATTACTTTAACTGGTTGTGGTAAGAAATCAAAAGAGATTCATCTGACTCCAAGGCCGTGTTCTTTCCACTTCAGTATTTTGCCTCAAAATCGTGTCAAAAGATATTGTGTCCTAGAGAATAGCATCATGGTTTATCAAGCAAACATTGCAAACTCAAAGTTCAGCCACAACAGTCATCCCTCAAGACTGTTGCTGATGGCTAAAGTAGGCTGTTCAGCATGCAGGAGGATATAGGAGCCATATGAATCTATGAATTTAAGGATTTTCAGTAGGATCATCTGAAGAGCATATTCAGCCATAAGAAATACTTGACAATGCACTAAAGTATATTTGCCATTGCTTTTTTTTAATTTGTAATTTGCATGGCCTGTTTTTGACCAGGAATCCCTGAATGGTGCAAATAGGTAAGCGCTAGACTGCTAATCAAAAGGCTGGCTGTTCAAACTCACCCAGAGATGCCTTGGAACTAAGTCCTGGTGATCTGCTTCCAAAAGGGCATAGCCTTGAAAATCCTATGGAACACAGTTCTGCCTTGCACACATGGGATCATTATGAGTTAGAATTGACTTGACAGCAACTGGTTTCATTTTTTTTTTTTTTTTTTTCTTAATAAATTTTTTGTTTTTTCTTTCTGGAAGTT
>NW_006921599.1:19335600-19345146 GCF_000298275.1 Orycteropus afer afer
AATCCTATGGAACACAGTTCTGCCTTGCACACATGGGATCATTATGAGTTAGAATTGACTTGACAGCAACTGGTTTCATTTTTTTTTTTTTTTTTATTCTTGCTGTGAAGGGGCTTTACTACCAATTATTGCCTCCCTAAACACCAAAACCAAAAACCCACTGCCATCAATTGAACTCCAACTATTTTTCTCTTCTCTTGACATTTTAAACCTCATCAGTCTTTGACTAAGATTGCAGTCTTCAGCAATATCCACTGGTTAATGAAAATATACAAACTAGGGGAAATTGGAGAAGAAAGGAGTTGCCAGACATTTTTTTCCAGACCACTGGATCCTCCTAGAACTAATTAGATTGAGGCATATGAGGAAGAATGATTATATGTCTTATAGGCAGTAGGAGTGTGGGCTAATCACCAACTGTTACCTTGCCCAGGCTGACAGACTTACTCCCCCGAACAGAATCCATTGCTCCCTCTTCTCTGTCCTCATTATATTTGGAACACATCTCTAAATTTGCACTTAACACACTGTTGCATAGTCTTTACTTTACATGTCTGCCGCCTACTGAGGTCAGGGATGGTCTTTTCATCTATGGCCCTATAGAAAAACTCTTTCAGGGCTGGTAGCAAAGGACATAAAAATGGATTCAAAGTGGCTTAAGCCAAGGGAAGGAAATCTATTGCCCCTGTCAGTTTCTCATACTGTAATGGCTCACGTGTTGCTATAATCCTAGAAGCTATGTTACAGAATTTCGGATACCAGCAGAGTCCCTGATGGTAGACAGGTTAGCAGTGAAGTTTCAAGACTAAGACAGAGCAGGAAGAAATGTCTGGTGACCTAGTTCCAAAAATTAGCCAGTGAAAAATCTTATGGATCACAACAGAATGATGTCTAACTCACTTGCTTTGGACATGTCATCAGGAGGGATAAATTGCCAAAGGAGGATATTATGTTTGATGAAGTAGAGTAACAGTGAGTACAAAGGAGACAAGTGGTGATATGGATTGACATAATAGCCAGAATGATGGACTCAAACATACTGGCAATCGTGAGGATGACACGGAACCGCACAATATTTTGTTCTGTTGTACAACATGTTAGCATGAACTGGAATCAACTCAACAGAAGCTAACTATCTATCATCTATCCATCTATTTTTCTATCTGAAGTTAGTGTATCAGGATGTTAGCAATCATCTTTATTTCCCAAAAATAATGAATTTTTTCTATCCTTCTTTGAAATCAATTCTCTCATTTTTAAAAAAATTACATTGTATATAGCAGTAATTTCACTTTATTACAAAAATGATGGACCACACGATAAAACACCCAATTTCCTATTTTCACTATTCATATGCTTTTAAATAAAACTGAAATTTAAGGCACTAAATTTAGACATATGTTCAATTTCTTATGCATTCCAAATAAGAGCATAAAAAGGAGAAGAGGAGAGTAATCTTCCAGAACAAGGAATGCTGATGGGTGGCTGGGAATTTGTCTTAGAATGTAACTTGAGAAGACTTTAGTCAGACATCAGGGTTGGTAAGGTAGAGGGTCAGCAAAGACAAAGAAAACCCTCAGTCAGATGGATGGACACAATAGCCGCCAACATTGGACTCAAACATGTCAATGATTATAAAGATGGCACAAGATGGGCAACATTTCATTCTGTCATATATAGGGTCACTGTGGGTTGGAGCCAAGTCAACGGCAAATAACAAGACTTTAGTCAGAAGAAACTGAAAGTACAATGAATGTAGCATGGCTTACAGTACAAAGTATACTCTATGTGCAATGCATTTTTTCATAGCATTGTGTAACCCTTATCTCGGTGATCTTTATAACCACAGAAGAGTTGAATAGACATTTCAGGGACTCCATTTTATAAATAAAGAAATTGAGGCAGCAGAGAATAATTGAATTTCTCAAAGTCAGATGCATCACACATAAAGCTGGGAATTAAATCTAATTTCTTAATTATCATCAGTCAGTCTAGAACTTCACTTTCTTATATGTTTAGAAGCTAAGACCCGCCTAGCACTATTAACCTTTACTTTCATGCTGTTCTTTCTGTCTTCCTTGAAATCTTATCCTTGTTTTCTTCCCAGATGTCAATTCCTTTCCTGCCCCTAGCATTTTTTCCCCTAATCCCTAGTTGCCTCTCAGTATAAATCCATTTCCTGTTTGTGTTCCTGAGGCTCACGAGTGCTTTTATTTTATCAGCTGAAGCACATGATCCAAAGTTCTTATGACACACATTGTAATGCAGTTAAGTTGCTAAGTGGAGCACAAAATGTTGCAAAATCAGAATGCAAAGGTTTAGTAGTGCCCAGTATAGATTTTATACTACCCAACACTGATTTCCAGCAGCCCTGTGTCTGCCCTGCCCTCATCTAAATTTGACAAATTTATTTAGTTATTCAGTCAGTGTTAAATAATTATTAAATCCCCAGAAGAATAACTTCACTTAGGTGTTATGGTGAAGTTGCAATGCCTCATCAGGGTTAAAAAAAAAAAAAAAACCTGTTGCAGTTGAGTCAATTCCAACCCGTGGCAGCCCATGTGTTATAGAGTAGACCTGCTCATAGGATTTTCTTTGGTGTAATCAAAGGCTTTTCTTTCACAGTGCCATTGGGTGAATTCAAACCAACAACATTTTGGTTAGCAGGCAAGTACAAATGGTTTGCACCACCCAGGGACCTTACATCATGGTAAAACGGCATGGTGACAGAAAAGTTGACTCTGGTTTTTAAATATACTATTGATGGGTAAGGTTGGGCAATCCTACTTCCGTAGTAATACTGCCTCGGAAACCCAAGGAGGGGTCGCTATGAGTCGGGGCCGACTCGACGGCACATAACAACAACAACAACAATTGATGGGTAATAAGTAAAATACTCCAAATGCTTCCCATGGCTTGCACTAAATACCAGATTCTTTCTTGACCATACCATTGGTTCTTAAACATAGCATGGCTTCCAAGAGTGAAAGCATTTATTCAGCATTCACTGTTTTCTAGGATGCAGGATCTTCTAGGTGACGTCTCCCTAACAGACAATTTATTCTTGAAAATTAAATACAGAGAATAAAGATCAATATTTCATAAGGCGTTTGAAAGGAGGTTAATCATGTTGACTAACGGCATGGACTTCAGAGAAATTGGGATTTGGAGACTAGCTCTGCCGCCTTGGGAAAGTCACTTGATTTCCTGTGCCTGTTGCCTCACCTATAAAATAGTGCTAATGATACCACCTCCTAGCGTCATGGTGTGGCTGAAAGGAGATGATGTATGTAAAGTGTTTATTATACTGTTTGAGGTTATGTTTAAAAATAACTAAGATTGCTAAGTGAAAGAAGTCAGTCTGGAAAAGCTGCATAGTGTATGATTCCAACTTTATGACATTCTGAAAAAGGTAAAACTACAGAAACACTAAAAGATTAGTAACCGACAGGAGTTCAGGCTAAGGGGGATGAATAGGTGGAGTACAGGGCATTTTTAATGCAGGGAAACTGTTCTGTATGAGACTATAATGGTGGATACATGACATCATGCATTTGTCAAAACCCATAGGGCTGTAGAAAACAGAGTGAACTCTCATGCAAATTATGAACAAATAAAACAACAGTTGCTGTCAATTTGATTCTGGCTCATGGTGATCCCATGTATGTCAGAGTGAAAATGTGCTCTGTGGTAGTTACGTTTGTGTGTCAACTTGGCTGGGCCTGGTTGAGTGGCTGGGCAGCTGGTGGTAATTATCCCCCATGATGAGACTGGTAATCAGCTTCATGGTGGTATCTACTGGGAGCAGTTGAGTAGCTGCCTTTGGGATGTGGTCTGCTTCCTGTGTATAAGGAGAAACCTTGGGAATGGTCTCTAGCCTATGGCACGCTTGGACCTTGCATGTTGCCGTGTCGTTGCTCAGTAGCCTGCTATGCTCTGCTGACTTTGGGACTTACAATGGACTTAAGTTAATGGCCTGCTGAGTGGTTTGGTAACATCGGAATTGTGCCTTTTTACTTGTCAGCCTTGGGCTTCTCAGCCTCAGCAGCTAGCAGCTATCTGAGTGAAGAAATGCCTCCAGCTCCAGTGGGCTGGGAGCAGAAGGCAGAGCTGGACCCCAAGGTTGAGGGGCTTTCACCCAGCCCCTAGAGCCTGACACTTTGAACTTGGCCTTAAAGCCTCCAAATTATAAGAATAAACTCCTGTTTGTTAAGGCCATCCCATTTGTGGTATATTCTTGTCAGAGAGGCCCTAGGGAACCAGAACATGCTCCGTAGGGTTTTCAAGGTATTGACTTTTCAGAAGCAGATTGCCAGGCCTACTTTCTGAGTCACCTCTGGGTGGGTTTGAACTGTTTACCTTTGGCTAGTAGTTGAGTGCTCAAACATTTGCACCACCCAGGAACTCCTTAGTAATAATACTGTATAAATACTGGTTCATCAATTGTAACAAAGCCACCACATGAGTACAAGATGTTAATAATACAAAAAAAAAATGTGCAGTGGAGAAAGGGGGTGTTATGGATTGACTTATGTCCCCCAAAAACGTGTGTTGTAAGTCCTAACCTCTATGCCTGTGGTTATAATTCAATTTGGAAACGGTTGTCTTTGTTATAATAATGAGGCAGGAGTAGTGCTGGGTGTATCTTGAGTCAAAGCAGAGATGGGGGAAGATTGATGGCAAGCCACATGGAGATCTCTAAGGGACCATGAAACAGAAGCTGAAGAGAACAAGAACCTTCCTCTAGAGCCCAGAGAGAGAAAGCCTTCCCTTGGACCCGCCACTCTGAATTTAGACTTCTAGCTTTCTAAACTGTGAGGAAATAAATTTCTGTTTGTTCAAACCATCCACTTGTGGTGTTTCTGCTATAGCAGCACGGGTAATGAAGACGGGATCCACGGGAACTCTCTGTACGTTCTGTGCAATTTTCTGTAAACCTAAAACCAAACCAATTTCACTGCCATGGAGTCAAGAATCAAATTGCCACATAGGGTTTCTAGGGCTATAAATCTTTACAGAAGTAGACTGCCTCATCTTTCTCCCACAGAGTGGCTAGCAGGTCCTAACACCCAACCTTTTGGTAAGCAGCCAAATACTTTAACCTCTGTGCCACCAAAACTCCTTTTCTGTATACCTGAAACTGCTTTTAAAAATAGTCAATTAAATTTAAAAATTAAATTTTTTTTTTTTTTTAAACACTGCTAACTGTCCTTGTGTATATGAGAGTATGAAAACCAAAACCAAACTTATGCTGTCAAGTCGATTCAACTCATAGTGACCCCTCCTTGGGTTTCTGAGGCAATATCTCTATGGAAATAGATTGCCCAATCTTCCTTCCAAGGAGTGGCTGGTGGGTTTGAACTGCCACCCTTCTGGTTTGCAGTCAAATGCCTTAGGCGCTATGCCACCTGAGCTCCTGTATGAGAGGGTACACTACCATGGAGTTGGATCCGACTCACAGTGACCCCTCCTTGGGTTTCCGAGGTGGTATCACTACGGAAGTAGATTGCCCAAACTTCAAGGTGACTTATCACTGATGATTGGTGATAACTTATACTCTGCATCCTGTTCTGTGCATTTATATACATATACATACATATATATATATATATATATATATATATATATATATATATATATATATATATATATATCAGTATACATGAAGCAGAAGCTAGCAAGTAACTAGGTAGTCTGTTCATAATTTGAATGAGTACCTATTCAATTCTCTGATCTCTGATCTGTGTGTGGTAGAGCTTTATGCTTCCTAAGAAATGAGAAAACTGGTCTCCCAGTTGCACAAAAAAGAGGGAGATAGAGTTTCTCTCACTTCCTCCAGGGTCACAGAAAGTTAGTGGTGTATCTTTGAAGATTAGAAAACTGGGGTGGTTATCTTTTTAAAATAGAAAATCTTTGTAGATGTGATGGAATTGAACTTAACCATTTTTGCAATGGCTCCAATTGAAGTCTCTGAGTTAAGATTAAAAATCTCTCAGTAAAAACTGGACCGATCACTTTCCCTAGAGTCAACTCCAACTCATGGCGACCCTATGTGTGTCAGAATAGAACTGTGCTCCTTGGAGTTTTCAATGGCTGATTTTTAGGGGAGGAGATTGCCAGGCCTTTCTTTTGAGGGAGCTCTGAATGGACTTAAACTTCCAATCTTTTGGTTAGCAGCTAAGTGCATTAAGCATTTGCACCACCCAGGGACTCCAAAAATTGGACAAAGAACTGGAGTGAATATGCACCCTCTTTAACCACTGTGGTCATGATGAAATAAAATGACTGAGCTATGAGGGATTGGATATAACCCAGACTCTATTTCTCTCAATCTCCCTTTCTTTCTGGCAAACCAAAACCAAACCCACTGCAATCCGGTCAATTCTGACTCACAGCAACCCTATGGGACAGAGTAGAACTGCCCCACACAGTTTCCAAAGCTATAAATCTTTAAGGCAGTAAACTGCCACATCTTTCTCCTGTGGAGTGGCTGGTGGGTTTGAACCACCAACCTTTCAGTTAGCAGCTGAGCTCTTTAACCACTGAGAAACCAAGGCTCCTTTCTGTCTGACATAGCCTATAAATGTGCAAGAAAACCCTATGGGGCATCTGCATGTCTTTCTCATCAACAAGGCAACTGGAATTACCAGCATGACTTGCCCAGCCTTATACATGAGCCACAGAATCTTCGCTTCAGACTCACTTTGCTACGGATATACTGAGCCCTACTAATTCATAGCAAGTCAAACAGTGCTGGTGCTTGCAGCATGGATGGAGCTCATTGGCACTTCAGTATCCCATGTGAATGGGGCCAAGGTCACAGTGTTCTTTCAGATGAAAGTTGCAGTCAGCAAAAACCACTTATAAGCCACTCATCCCATCAGGTAACCTACCTGAGAGCAAATACCACCATCACACCCCATCACCACCTCCAAGGACACAAGTCAACATGATTCCTTCATGTTAGTGGTAGTGAGCATTACTACTAGAAGAGAAATGCCACACTATCACTACTGGTAACAGCAATGCTAAGTACATGTTAGGAAGACAGTAGCAGGAGTGAGGGTGTAGAATAATTCAGGAACATGGATCAGAGAAATAAACAAGAAAGAAATAACGTTGATTAAATATTTTCTGTACTTCATGTTTTTGTTTTTGTTTATTCTTACCTACAAACTATGCTTTTGTGTACATGAGAGCCAAAAAAGTCAACTTGTATTTATTAAGCAACAACTTTGATCACAATATTGAATTGGATGTAGTTGGAAGTACCCAAATTCCTAGCATCTTTTAAAGCCCAACTTAAATATCACTAAGGAACTCTGGTGGAGCTGTGGTTAAAGCATTGGGCTGCTAACCAAAACATCAGGGGTTTGAACCTATCAGCTGCTCCACGGGAGAAAGATGAGGCAGTCTGCTTCCATAAAAATTTGTAGCCTTGGAAACCCTACCAATTGGCTCTACTATGTCCTGTAGTGTTGTTATCAGTCAGAAATGTACCACTGCTTCTAAAAGTCTACCAATACAAGAATTCTCTCTTTCCTCTGACTCTTCACTTACAGTCTACTTACCATCTACCACAAAGCCTTCAAATTTTTTAAAGCCAAGGAGCTCTTTATTGAGAACAGAAATTATACAGAAGCCAATATGTATATGTAAACCAGATATAAGCAGAGAGCTTCTGGTGGAAGTGGAGCATGGTAATTTGAGCACTTTTTCACTAGCAGCCTGTAGAACAGGGGGCCCATGGAACACAGGTTGAAAACCACTTTCCCTGTGTCATTTATTTGCTATTTAATCATACATTGGCTCATGCTTTTCCCTGACTCACATGTATTTGCTAGCTAGATTACAAATTTCCAAAAAGCAAAGATTCACATAAAAGATGACAGAATAACAAATGTTGCATATGAATCCCCTCAGTTTGCTGAGTCTGAGAGGGCTGAAATAGACAACATATCAGAAATGTGACCAAACCGTCTGCTTTCCCATAACAGTCCTAGTTTATACCTGCCGTGCTTGGGTGTGCAAATGGTTAACACATTTGGTTGCTAACCAACAGGTAAGAGGTTCAAATCCACCCAGAGGTGCCTTGGAAGAAAGGTCTGACAATCTACTTCCAAAATACCAGCCATTGAAAACCCTGTGAAGAACAGTTCTACTCTGAGATGCATTAGGTTGCCATGAGCTAGAGTCAACTTGAGGACAATTGTTTTTTGTTTGGTAGGTCAATTAACTAAAATAATTATTTTTAGGTCCCTTTCACTCTCAAAAATGTCCCAATTTGGATTATATGATCTTTATATGTACATACACACAGAGTCACTGTACCAAAAAGAACTGGTCAATGTCAAGTTATTTCAGACGGTAGCATATTATCAAAAACTGATGTTATTTGTGGTAGTTAAGGTATATGTCAACTTGGCTGGGCCTGGTTGAGTGGCTGGGCAGCTGGATGTAGTTATTCCCTGTAGTGAGATTGGTAACTAACCCCATGGTGGAATCTACTGGAGCAGCTGAGTAGCTGCTTCAGGGATGTGGTCTGCTTCCCATGTATAAGAAGCAACCTTGAGGAAGGTCTCCAACTTTTGGTATGCTTGAAGCCTGCATGTAGCCGAGTTGTTATTCTATAGCCTGCCATGTTGTCTGCTGATCTTGGAACTCTTAATGAACTTGAATCAATGGCCTGCTGTGTAATTCAGTAATATCGGTACTGTGCCTTTTTACTTATCAACCGTGGGTTTGTCACCCTCAGCCTCAGAAGCTAGCAGCTGCCTGAGTGAAGAAAGCCTCTAGCTTCGGTAAGCAGAGGTAGAGATGAAGCCTAAGGTCAAGGGGCTTTCACCCAGCCCCTTGAGTCTGGTGCTTTGAACTCAGACGTCTAGCCTCCAAAACTAAAAGAGAATAAAGCCCTGTTTGTTCAAGCCATCCCATTTGTGATATATTCCTGTCAGAGCAGCATTAGGTAACTAAAATAGTATTAAAGGAAGAAATCCAAGCTGCACTGAAGAAATTGGCAGAAAAAAAGTCTTCAGGAATTGACAGAATAATACCAATTAAGATGTTTCAACCAACAGATGCAACATTGGAAGTTCTCATTCATCTATGCGAAGAAATTTGGAATAGCTACCTGGCCAACCAACTGGAAGAGATCCATATTAGTGTCTCTTCCAAAGAAAAGTGATCCAACAAAATGCAGAAATTATTGAACAATATCTTAAGTATCACCACAGATAAAATTTCGCTGGAGATAATTCAAAAATGGTTACAGGAGTTCCGTTAAGATGGCAGAATAGGCAGACAGACTGCATAGACTCTCTTAAACAAAGAAAAGGGGAAACAATTAACACAGACACAGAATATAATCCTAGAGCTCTGAGCTTTGAAGGGAAGGATATAGAAGTGGACTAAACTCCAACTAGTAGAAGAATTTTCACGGAAACACCAAAAAAGGAGACATACAGAGCTGCAGTCTGTCAGTGATCCTGACAGCACAGCTTGGATATTGCCAAGTGTTGTTGTTGTTGTTGTTGTTGTTGTTAAGTG
>NW_006921599.1:19348856-19349437 GCF_000298275.1 Orycteropus afer afer
CTTCCTGGCTTTTAATCCCCTTTCTCCTGCTCTTCTGGCCTGCTTCTTTGGGCGTCCCTGAGTTGTCTCTCCTCACCTGTATCCCTGGGGCTGGCAAGTGGTGTTAGGACCTAAGAATTAACCTAAAAATTGGACCTGCTGGCCAGGGGCTGCACAGAGGACTGCATTGATGGCTGGCGAAAAAAAAGGGAAGCAGTGAAGAGGAAGGTGGGCTGAACTGTGGACTTTTGCTTGTCCAGAGGGCACAACCGTTTTGAATGTTTACAAGTGATTTGACCATTTTGGATATTTAAAGTGACAGTGTTCTCCTAGATTCCAGGCACTTAAGAATAGGCTCCATTTGCCAGAACCACAAGACACCAATGACTGGAATGATGTGATATTCCCCTTGTTACTCGTATACCCCACACCCTCTTGGTGAACAGAGGTGCAGCCATCCCTCACTTCCACCCACCTTCTGAGCCAGCAGGAATTCCATCCCAGTCTCTGTGCTCAGATGGTGCCTGGGTGTCCTGCCCCACCATGCCCAGACTTTTTTTTTTGCTTTTTTTCCTTTGTTTTTTTAGTTTGTTTGTTTTTGT
>NW_006921599.1:19349867-19360119 GCF_000298275.1 Orycteropus afer afer
TGGTTATTTTTCCTGTGTGTTTACACAGTGTGTTTTTTGTCCACTTGCTTTTAGCTTTTTCATGGTTATTCTATTGTTTTTGTCTAACTGAGTGGGAGACAGCAACAGTCCCCATATGACACAAGTACACCCACACCTCCTGCAGCTTCCCTTACTGAGAGCCACCACTTCCTTCTCTACCAACTGTCCAATGATAAATGACCACCAAGAAGAGCCTGATTCACTCTTAACTGCTCTTCACAAACAGTTAGCAGGGATCCAAATACAACAATGTCACAATGTCTCAGAGACAACATACCATCACAGTCTACACAAAGAAGCAAGATAAAGTGGTAGAAACAAGGGAGCATGATACAGACCCAGAGCACATCCCTGAGGAAGAAGCAGCATTGAAACTCCCTGATAAGGAATTCAAAAGAATTATATTTAGGTACCATCAACATATTGAGAGACAGATCAAGGAAAACACTGACAAAATTAAGGAAAACACAGACAAAACTCTAGAACAATTTCAAAAGACAATAAAAGAACAAAATGATAAAATAAATTAGAAATTAGAAATGATACTAATTTCTAGCTACAGATAGAAATCCAGAAGACTAATACTAAATTTTCAGAAATAGATAACCCATTGAAAGGGCAAAGGAGTAGAATCAAATCAATGGAAGACAGAATTAATGAGATTGAAGACAAATACCTGAATGCTTCTTTGGAAAGGGATCACTGAGAAAAAATATCAAAACAAAATGAATAAAGCCTAAGGTTCATGTGGGATACCATCAAAAGGAATAACATATGTGTAATCAGAATTCCAGAACAGGAAGAGAAAAATAAAACTACTGAGAAAATTGGCCAAGATTTATTGGAAGAGAACTTCCTTAATATGATGAAAGATGAGAATGTATCCATTCAGGAAGTCCAATGAACCCCAAACAGGATAGACCCCAGAAGAAAATAACCAAGACATATCATCATCAAACTCATCAAAACCAAAACAAAGAAAGAATCCTGTAAGCAGCACAGGAAAAATAAAAATTTACTTACAAAGTTCAACCAATAAGAATAAGCTCTGATTTCTCAGCAGAAACCATTCAAGTAAGAAGGTAATGGGATGGTATATATAAAACCCTGAAAGAGAAAAATTTCCAACCAAGAATTATATATCCAGCAAAATTGTCCTTCAAAATGAGGGTGAAATTTGGAGATTTCCAGATAAGCAGAAATTAAGGGAATGTGTTAAAACCAGACCAACTTTACAAGAGATACTAAAGGGAGTCCTTTGAACAGAGAACAATAATACCAAACAACAAACAACCATTAATACACAAGATGACATAACACAGAAACCAACACAGCCATGGAAGTATTCAAAGTAAAATAAGCTTACAAGATTGTAAACAGGGAACCAGAGACATTAATTGGCAAATGAGGACAACTTCAAACCAAAAAGAGGGGGAAGATAGTGTAGTTACAGAACTTCTAAATGGTGAGAAAGTCGAGAGCTGCACGATAGAATGGACTATTCTAAACTTGGGGAGAAAATTATAAATCATACAGTAACCTCAAAGAAAAATGAAAAATGATTACAGCAGTACATTGACAGGGACCAGAAATTCAAGCTGGATTCAGAAGAGCATGTGAAACGAGGGATATCATTGCTAATGTCAGATGGATCTTGGCTGAAAGCAGAGAATATCAGAAAGATGATCACCTTTGTTTTACTGATGATGTAAAGGCATTTGACTATGTGGATCATAACAAATTATTGGTAACATTTTGAAGAATGGAAATTCCAGAACACTTAATTGTGCTCATATGGAATCTGTACATATACCAAGAGGCAATCCTTCAAACAGAAAATAGGATACTGCATGGTTTAAAATCAGAAAAGGTGTGCATCAGAGTTGTATCCTTTCACCATACTTATTCAATCCGTATGCTGAGCAAATAATTTATAAGCTGGTCTATACAAAGAAGAATGCAGCATCAGGATTGGAGGAAGACTCATTAATAACCTGCAATATGCAGATGACACAACTTTGCTTGCTGAAAGCTAAGAAGACTTGAAGTTCTTACTGATGAAGATTAAAGACTACCACCTTTGATATGGATTACACTTCAACATGAATAAAACAAAAATCCTCACAATTAGACCAATAAACAAAATCATAATAAATGGAGAAAAGATTGAAGTTGTCAACAATTTCATTTTGCTTGGATCCACAATCAATGCCCATGGAAGCAGCAGTCAAAAAATCAAACAATGTTTGATTTCATTGCATTGGGAAATCTGCTGCAAAGACCTCTTGAAAGTGTTTAAAAGCAAAGATGTCACTTTGAGGACTAACTTCAAAGTGCCTGACCTAAGCCATGGTATCTTCAATCACCTCATATGTATGTGAAAGTTGAATAATGAATAAGGAAGACAGAAGAAGAATTGATTTCTTTGAAGTATAATGTTGGTAAAGAACATCGAAAAGACCATGGACTGCCGGAAGAACCAACAAATCTGTCTTAGAGGAACTGCAGTCATATATATCCCAAAGAAGTAAGATCCAGGACAAGAATAGATATGCACACCTGTGTTCATCACAGCCTTATTTACAATAGCAGAAAGATGGAATCAACCTAGGTGCCCAACAACAGAAGAATGGATAACCAAACTATGGTACATACACACAGTGGAATACTATGCAACACTAAAGACTAATGTAGAATCTGCAAAACACTGTATAACATGGATGAACTTGGGGGTCATTATGCTGAGTAAAATAAGTCAATCACAGAAGGACAAATATAGTATTAATTCATTATTGTAAAAAGTCAAGGAAAGGTTTATATATGGAAGGAAACTTTCTTTGTTGGTTACCAGGGGTGGGATGGGAAGGGGAGGGAACACTGCAAAAAAAAAAAAAAAAAAAGATGCATTGACCCATGTCACTTTAGTTTTGTGTATTTCACTGTACAGAAATTATATTTTTTAAAAAACAAAAAGTACAGTCAGAATGCTACTTAGAATTGAGGATGACAAGGTTATCTCATGTACTTTGGACATGCTATCAAGAGGGACCAGTTCCTGAAGCAGGACATCATGCTTGGTAAAGTAGATGGCCAGCAAAAAAGAGGAAGACCCTCAAT
Organism: Orycteropus afer afer; assembly: GCF_000298275.1. NCBI lineage: Eukaryota > Metazoa > Chordata > Mammalia > Tubulidentata > Orycteropodidae > Orycteropus > Orycteropus afer. The sequence continues at coordinate 19,353,006 of NW_006921599.1, forward strand.
GAGATAAACTGACCCATTGACTGCCACAATGGGCTCAAATGTAGCAATGATTGTGAGGATGCCTTAGGACCAGACCCGGTTGTACATATGGTCACTATGAGTCAAAACCAACTTGACAATACCTAACAACAACAACAAACATATGTGTATTTATATTTATAATATATATTTTTATATAATATGTAATGAAAAAATACATATGTACTAGATTATAAATTCTCATATAAATACATATATGATGAAAATGCATGCACACTCACACACATACACACAACACACACATATATATGATTCATGATGCGATGATTGTTCTTTACCCTAACCACTCACTCCCACTCTAGGATCTAGCATAGCATTAAGGACATAATAAAGACTTGATATTTATTACATTAATTTAGGATAAGACAAAGTTATTACCCTAAAAGAGCACGAAATCCAGTTGAGGAGATGACTTACACATATGAAGCCTCTACAAATCAATACAAACTAATGCAATAATGAAGGGGTGCTTTGTGTGACAAATGAGAAGAGCCCTAGGCAGGGTCAGTGTTCTCTGTATGCAGGCAGTCACTTCCATCACACTTCATTTGATTTTGAACATGAGAGCCAGAGCTCCAGAAAGAGGCCAGATTAGAAACGGCCAGAACCCAAACCCCAGGCAGACCACAGCATGGAACATGTGGTTAGGGCAATAGGTGTTACAAGGGATGAGTGTTAGTGAGGCAGAGCATGGGCCTGGTTGGAAGTCTGGCAGGCTGGCAGTGCTCCATGGATGAGGCAATCAGGAGCAAGCCAGGCCGGCAGTTGGCATCAGTGAGGTCCTGTATATGGGTGGACCAATAACAATGGGAACAACGGGATGGGGGGATTAGGCCTGGGATTGTGGGAACCCCCAGACAGCCTTTAGGCTTGGAGAAAGGGAGTCCAGAGGCAAGAACAAAGTGCAATGGTTTAGGCAGGAACTTTCTGAAAGTAGAGTAACATGGATGCTATAATTTGGGCTGATTTGGATACAGGGCATACTAGTAGCTCAATGGTGGATGAGCACTGAAAGAGTGAGCAAAATATTGGCAGTAGCCAAGCAAGAGGGATTAATTTCATTTTTGGCCTGTCCCCAAAGAGAGGAGCCAGCTGTCCAAACCACAAACTAGGGTCTGATGTGGACGGGGGCCAGTGTTCAAGTGTTCTGATCTGCCAGGAGGAGCCCGATCCCTGTCTCTCCTTCCAGGCAGAAGCCAAGCAAAACCACTGGGGTGAATCCCAAATTTGATCATAAAACAAAAGTTAGGCTGAAAATAGCTTTTGAGTTAAAGAGCCCAGTGGGAGATCATAAAACTAGGAAAGAAGAGGTGAAGAGTGGAGGACCAAGGCACATACCTCTCAGAGCAATTTCATAACAAATTGCAGTCCCTGGGTGGTGCAAACAGTTAATGTGCTCAGATGATAACTGAATGGTTGGAGTTTCAGGCCCACGCAGAGGTATCTTGGAAGGAAGATTAGGCAATCTACTTCTGAAAAAGTCAGCCACTGAAAACCCTATGGAGTATAGTCTACTCTGATACACATGGGGTCACCATGAGTCCTCACATAGGCAGACATACATGTGCTTGAGCCATTTAAAGATAAGTAGACAGGGTAAAATCAAACCAAAGTCACTGTCATCGAGTTGATTCTACTCATAGCGACCCCTCCTTGGGTTTCTGAGGTGGTATCTCTACGGAAGTAGATTGTCCAGTCTTCCTTCCAAGGAGTGACTGGTGGGTTTGAACCGCCAGCCTTCTGGTTAGCAGTCAAATGCCTTTGGTACTATGCCACCAGAGCTCCTAGCTCATTACAATGAGAGTCAATAGAGCCTGTCATTTAAAAAATATCCTCCTTCCTCATTTTGGGGATAGAAAAAAAAAAAAAAAAGAAAGAAAGAAAGAAAAAACACCATTGAAAAAAAAACCAACCTTGAATTGTGGGGGTGGGCAGAGTTTCAATAGAACATCTCTGTAGGGTATTGTTGGCTGTAAGCTTTATGAAAGCAGTTTGCCAGGCCTTTCTTTGTGGTGCACTGGATGGGTTGCAATCACCAAACTTTCCATTTAGTAAATTAGTACAAACCATTTGTCTACCTGTTGTTGTTGTTGGGTGCCATCTAGTTAATTGCAATTCATGACGGCCCCATGTGTTACAGAGTAGAACAGCTCCATAGGGGTTTCTTGGCTGTAATCTTCATAGAAGAGATTGCTAGGTCTTTCTCCCATGGAGCTACTGAGTGGGTTTGAATTGCCAACCCCTCTGTTAGCAGCTGAGCACCTAAATGTTTGTGCCACCAGGGCTCCTTTTAAGAATCTTTATTTCAGGGACAACAATACCTAAAATCCCACCATTATATGTTTATTTCTTTAAATTAAATATTCTTCTCCCCAAGCATAATTGTCTAAAATGTAACTGTTGCAGGACCAGGAGCACTTTGAGTCACTCATAGTTCTTATAACCAGGCCATGATCTGCTGAGATGCCTCACTCAGATGACTCATGTGGGCACTGACCATCCCCAGACGCTGGGCAGACAACACAAAAAGAGAAGATGAAGCAGCACTGGGAACTATGTAGCTTGGGAAAGAATCTAAACACTGTGGAAGCTTACATAGCATTTTCTCCCTTCCTCCTGATGATATTGAGGTTTCATGAGATCTAGTTTACATATCCAATCCTCTTTGTGGAAGAAGTCTGAAGCAACAAAGGACTAAAGGCATCTGATCATGGGAAAGATGGTCTTGAGAAGTGGGGAGAGTGACTTTGTCAGTATAATTTCCTCTCCTTGGAGTCCAAATCCCTGATGAGCCCTTCTTCCTTTGTCTCCAGAGTTCCCCTACAGGAGCTAATACCTGTAAGTCTTAGATATAATTCGAACTGAGGAAACTGAATTTAGGCACCAATGCCACAATGAAAATGTATGTGTATGATTACTTTTCTCTTAAATATGTTTTTGACTTGTGCTGTCCAATATGGTAGCCCTAGTCAAATATGACTACCGAGCCCCTGAAATGTGGCTGGTCCAAGTTTAGATATGCTTTAAGTGTAGCATACATATAGGATTTCAAAGACGCATTACAAAAATAAAAAGAAAATTGGTTACACATTGAATTGATAATATTTGGGATTGTTGTTGTTGTTAGTTACTATCAAGTCAGCTCCAACTCATAGCAACTTATATGTAACAGAACAAAACTTTGGCCAGTTCTGAGCCATCCTCATGATCATTGCTATGTCTGAGGCCATTGTTACAGCCACCATGTCAATCCATCTCATTGAGGGTCTCCCTATTTTTCACTGACTCTCTACTTTACCAAGCATGATGTCTTTCTCCAGTGATATTGGATTAAATAACATATAGTATTAAATTTAATTCCACCAACTCTATGCTTAGGGGACACTGAGCTTCTGTTAAGGTGATGATATAATTTGGGAATGAATAAGGGTAGTGACTGAATAGCATGATGAACATAAAGTCATTGAATCATACATGTGAAGAATGTTGAAATGGTGCACGTTTTGATATATATATATTTTGCCACAGTAAAATAAAGAAAAAAGTTAATTTGACTGCTAACCAAAAGTTGGTGGTTCAAACCAACCAGCTGCTCCATGGAAGGAAGATGAAGCAATCTACTTCCATAAAGATTTATTGCCTTGGCAACTTGGTGGGGGTCACTATGAGTCAGAATCAACTCAATGGCAGTGGGTTTGTTGGGTTTTTTAATACTTTTTTAATGTGGTGACTAAAAAAATTTAAGTTCCATATGTGGCTCATATTATATTCCTATGGGACAATCTGTTTCCAAACTGATGCTTTATTTTTGGCCATGAAGTCCTAGCCTCTGAAGGGCCATCCCCACTGTGATTTAACCAAAGGAACAGCCTGTGCTCTAGCCAGTTTCAAAGGAATCAGCTCAACCTAGGAGAGGGAGGCACCAGGCAGCCGAAGATATCTGAACATTCCATTTGTCCATGCTGCTAGGATCTGTTAGGGGAAGTGCCATCTCTCCCCTTATCGGCCGTAAAAGGACACTTAAGCAGTCAAGATTCTCTCCTAATCCTTCTCCACCCATCACCAACTTATGACCCTTGCTTGGATGTTGAGAAATATCCCTTTTATTTGCCTGCTGGGACTTCAGAGAGATGAGGTCACCATTAAACCATTTTTCCATCTTGGTGAGTTACAGGTTCTAAGTAAAGACTCTCATCTGGAGTAAAAAACCAAATCCCACCCTCAAATTTCATGCTCAGTGAGATGGAGTGACAAAATTGCCACAACAATGGACTCAAACATACCAACTGTCATGAAGATAGTGCAGGACCAGGCAACATTTTGTTCTGGTATACATAAAGTCACCATGAGCTGGAGCCAATTCGATGGCAACTAACAACAAAAACAACAATTTCACTTCTGAAACTAGAACGTTTGTCCTGTATTGGATTAATAAAAGTACAAACTTCATCTCATTCCTTTACTCATTCAACAAATATTTATTTAGCATCTACTGCATGCCAGTCTCATAGCAACCCTGTAGGACAGAGTAGAACGGCCCCACAGGGTTTCCAAGGCTATAAATCTTTACATAAGCAGATGGCCTCATCTTTCTTCTGCAGACTGGCTAGTGGGCTCAAACTGCTGACCTTGTGGTTAGCAGCCAAATGTTTTAACCACTACACCAGTCAGAATTGACCCATGGCAGTGAGTTTGGGTTTTTTGCCTTGTATGCCTGTCTACTGCATGAGGTCCCTGCATGGCACAAGCAGTTTGCATTTGGCTACTAACCTTAAAGGCTGGTGGTTCAAACCATCCAGCAGTGCAACAAAAGAAAGGCCTATTGATCTGCTTCAATAAACATTACAACCAAGAAAATCCTGTGAAACACAAGCCTACTCTATAACATGTGGGGTTGCCATGAATCAGAATCCACTTAACAACAATGTGTTTTGGCTTTATTTTTTGTTTTGCATGCCCAGCATGGAGAGAAAAGTTAACAAAACAGACATGTGACTCTACCAGTAGCATTTAATGAGTCCTGTAGTTAGTTCTTCCTTCTTAAAAAAATTGGCTTTCACTTGGCTTCTAGACAAGTCTCTATCTCAGTTCTTTGTATCTCACTATCTAGTCCTTTTCCATACCCTTAGCTGCTTCCTAATTTCCCCAGTTTTTGAATACTGGAGTGTCTGCTATCTTTTTCTATCATTAGGAATTCCCTGAGTTATCACTCTATTCCTGAGAAAGCTCAGAAGGGAAGAAAGAAGGATGCATGAAAATAGGAAACAGAAGAAAGGGAAAGAGTGTGGTTACATTGTGTGGACTGTAATCAATGTCATGAAACAAAATGTGTATAAATTGTTGAATGGAAAACTAATTTTCGCTGTAAACTTTCACTCAAATCACAATAAAAAGGTTTTATTTAAAAAAACAAAAAGACAATCTGTGCACTGGCTACAACCTAGTCCAAATTCATACATCCATCTCCCTCCTCAACATTTCCAATTGGATCCCTAATAGACACCTCAGGCATAACACATCTAAATCTAAATTCAGGGTTTTACTCCCAAATCTGTTCTTGTTACAACACCCTTCCCCAACTTAGTATGTTAAAATTCTATTTCTCTGGTTGCTTAGATAAAAAATCCTGGCATGATTCTTAGCTCCTCTCTTTCCCTCATCCCACTTCTAATCTGTCATCAAGTCCTATCAGCCTCTACTTCAAAATATATCCAAATTCTGACCACTTCTCTCCACCTCTACCTCTGCCATCTTGAGTCAAGCCACTGTCATTTCTTATAAGGGACTATTGCAATAGTTGCCTAATTGACCTCCTTGCTATTGTCTTTGCCTTTCTATGTAGTCTATTCTTAAGACAGCACCCAGAGTGGTCCTTAAAGATTTTAAGTTGTTTTGTATCACAGCCCTGCTCAGATGCCTCCTACAACTTCCATTTGACTGTAAGTGAAATCCAAAGTATCTTCTGAGGTCTACAAGACCTATCAGCTGGAAGAGATCCATATTTATGCCCATTCCAAAGAAAAGTGATCCAACAGAATGGAGAAAATATTGAACAATATCATTAGTATCACATGCAAGTAAAATTTTGCTGAAGATAATTCAAAAATTGTTGCAGCAGTCCATTGACAGGGAACTGCCAGAAATTCAAGCTTCAGAAGAAAACATGGAACAAGACATATCACTGCAATGTCAGATGTGTCTGGACTGAAAGCAGAGAATACCAGAAAGATGTTTACCCATGTTTTACTGACTATGCATAGGCATTTGACTGTGTGGATCATAACAAATTATAGATAACGTTTCAAAGAATGGAAATTCCAGAACACTTAATTGTGCTCATGTTGAACATGTATGTAGACCAAGAAGCAGTTATTTGAACAGAACAAGGGGACACTCTGTGTTTCAAAATCAGGGAAAGTGTGCATGAGGGTTGTATCCTTTCACCATACGTATCTATTCTGTCTGCTGAGCAAATAATCCAAGAAGCTGGACTATATGAAGAAGAAGAATGCAGCATCAGGATTGGAGGAAGGCTCATTAACAACCTGTGATATGCAGATGACGCAACCTTGCTTGTTGAAAGTGAAGAGGACTTGAAGCACTTACTGATGAAAGTCAAAGACTACAGTTTTCAGTACGCATTACACCTCAACATAAAGAAAACAAAAATCCTGGACCAATAAGCAACATCATGATAAATGGAGAAAAGAATGACATTGTCAAAGATTTCATTTTATTTGGATCTACAATCAATGCTTATAGAAGCAGCAGTCAAGAAATCAAAAGATGTATTCCATTGGGCAAATCTGCTGCAAAAGACCTCTTTCAAATGTAAAGAGTAAAGATGTCGGTGTGAAGATTAAAGTGCACCTGACTCAAGCCATGATATCATATGATATATGATGCATGATATCATATGCATACAAAAGATGGACAACGAATAAGGAAGATTAAAAAAATGATGCCTTTAAATTATGGTGTTGGTGAAAAATATTAAATATATTTTGGACTGCAAGAATGAACAAATCTGTCTCGGAAGAAGTACATACAGCCAGAATGCTTTTTTAAAATATAT
>NW_006921599.1:19360564-19366822 GCF_000298275.1 Orycteropus afer afer
ATCAAGGATCTCCTACATAGATCCCCTTCCAAGTGGATGACAGTGGTAGCCGGGCACCATCTAGTTCTTCTGGTCTCATAGTTGTATAGGCTGCAGATCAGATGGTGTACCAGTCGCTAGGATTAATTGTTTCCATGAATTTTGGTTTTCTTCACAGAACGCTTTTTAGCAGCAAAGATGGTAAGACATTTTCCCATGTATTTTGGACATGTTATCAGGAGAGACAAGTCCCTGGAGAAGGACATCAAACTTGGTAAAGAATGGTCAGCAAAAAAATGGAAGACCCTAAATGAGATGGATTGACACAGTGGCTGCCACAATGGGCTCAAACATAGTAACAATTGTGAGGATGGTGCAGGACCAAGCAGTGTTTCATTCTATTGCAAATGGGGTCTCTATGAGTCAGAACCAACTCAATGGCACAATACAAAGCCTACTAGAAAGCAGGGGTGATTCAGTGGTAGAATTCTCTGCTTCTGTTCAGGAGACGGGGTTTGATTTCTCAGTCAAAGCAACTCAAGCACGGTCACCATCTGTCTGTCAGTGGAGGTGTGCATGTTGCGCTCATGCTGCACAGATTTCAGCAGAGATTCCAGCCTAAGATGGACTGGGAAGAAAGGCCAGTTGATCTACTTCCCAAAAATCAGCCAATGGAAACCTTGTGGGTCACAATGGTATGATCTGTTGTGCATGGGGTCTTCACCAGTTGGAAGCCAACTTGATGACAGCTAACAAAAACAACAACAGAGCTTACAACACTTTCCCTTGCTCTCTCTAATCCAGCCACTCTGGCCTCCTGGCTTGTTTCAAACATACCAGCCACATTCCCATCTCAGAACCTTTGAATTTGCTGTTTCCTTTTTGTAGAAAATTCTTCTGATACTTGCCTGTGGCTTGCTTCCTTCCTTCCTTCAGGTGTTTGCTCAAATATCACCTTATTAGGAGGCCTTCCCTGACTACCTCTTATAAAGTAGTGTCCTCTACCCTCTCATTCTATCCCCTTATTCAATTTCATGGCACACATCTTTACATGACATATTATATATTCATTTGCATGTTATGTTTATTGCCTTCTTCTCCATGAGAATGTGAGTTGGCTGTCAATAAGGATTGCAATTTTGTTTAAGTTTCAAGTCAACCTTTATTCAATTTGAAGACCCAATACAATGCATTAAAGCAATTTAAAATAACAAGACAGAGCTCCATTGAATCTATAGTTTGAACAAAAGGTCAAGGAGGCACACTCCCTCCCACAACCACCCCACCCCCAACTCTGGGGGATTGCATCTTCTTGTTCATTGCTGTCTCCCAGCATTTGGTACAGGGCCTGTCTATTGTAAGTGTTTGTTTTAGTTATCTGGTGCTGCTGTAAGAAAATACTACAAGTGAGTGCTTTAATGAACAGATACTTACGTTCCCATAGTTTAGGAAGTTGGCAGTCTGAATTCAGGGCACTAGCTCTAGGGAAAAGCATTCTCTCTGTTGGCCTTGGGGGATGGTCTTTTCTCAGCTTTTGTTACTTGGTTCCTTGGAGATCTTCACAGGGCATGGCATCTGTTTTCCCTTATCTATACTTTCTTGTATCTGTGTCCAAGATGAAAATAGAGAGGACTTGAAACACTTACCGATGAAGATCAAGGACTACAGCCTTCAGTATGGATTACACCTCAACATAAAGAAAATAAAAATCCTTGCAATGGGACCAATAAGCAACCACATGATAAACAAGGAAAAGATTGAAGTTGTTGAGGATTTCATTTCACTTGGATCTGTAATCAACATCCATGGAAGCAGCAGTCAATAAAGCAAATGATATATTGCACTGGATAAATCTGCAAAAGGCCTCTTTAAAGTGTTAAAAATCAAAGGTATCATCTTGAGGACTAAGATGTGTCTGACTTATGCCATGGTATTTTTAATCACCTCATATGCATGTGAAAGCTAGACAATGAATAAGGAAGACCAAAGAAAAATTGATGCCTTTGAGTTATGATGTTGGCAAAGAATATTGAATATACCATGAACTGCAAGAAGCATGAACAAATCTGTCTTGGAAGGAGTATGGCCAGAATGCTCCTTAGAAATGAGAATGGTGAGACTTTGTCTCACATACTTTGGACGTGTTATCTGGAGGGAGCAGTCCCTAGAGAAGGACATCATGCTTAGTAAAATGGAGGGTCAGCGAGAAAGGGGAAGACCCTCAACAAGATGGATTGACACAGTGGTTGCAACATTGGCAAGCAGAGCAACGATTATGAGAATGGCACAGGACCAAGCCGTGTTTCATTCTGTTGTACATAGCACTGTTATGAGTTGGCACCTAACAAAAACAACATGCCCATGCTGCTCCTTATCCTTAACTTATCCTTAAATGATGGCTTAAGACATACCTTATACTGTTAAGGCCTTCTCACATAGCAAAGAAAGACCTATTCCCAAGTGGGTTTACAAGCACAAGTATGTTAAAAAAGAAAAACAAATCCATTGCCTTCAAGGGGATTCCAACTCTTAGCGACCATATAGCAACCCTATAGGACAGAGTAGAACTGTGTCATAGGGTTTCCAAGGCTATAAATCTTTAAGCAAACAGAGTGCCACATCTTTACCCACAGAGCAGCTGGTAGGTTCAAGCCATCCACCTCTCAATTAGCAGTGAGCACTTTAACAACTGCACCACCAGGGCTCCTTCCATAGGTACAGGGGTTATGATTTACAATACAACTTTAGGGGACACAATTCAATCCATACTTGTTGTTGTTGTTGTTATGTGCCGTCGAGTCGGCCCCGACTCATAGCGACCCCTCCTTGGGTTTCCGAGGCAGTATCACTACGGAAGTAGGATTGTCCAACCTTCCTTCCGAGGAGTGGCTGGTGGGTTTGAACCTCCAGCCGTCTGGTTAGCAGGCAAGTGTCTTAGCCACTATGCTACCAGAGCTCCCCTCAATCCATACTAGGGCTCAATAAATATTTGTTGAATGCATGAATGCAAAGACATGGTTTTCCCTTATGAAGACTATAAGAGGCAGACACTAAACAAGTAAAAGAATATGTGTCATTACAAATTGTGAGAAATGCTGTGAAGACACTAACAAGTGGCAGTAATGGAGAAAAATCTTGAAGCAGGGTTGTCAATGGAGACCTTCTGAAAGAAAAGACATTTTGTCAGGGATTAAAAAGATGAAAGAGGGCCAGTCCTGCAAATTGTGGGAGAAAGCCACTTTGGGAGGGAAAAAAAAGAACACATTCAAAGATCCTGAGACAGGAATGAGTTTGGCATACTCAAAGAATTGAATTGAGAAGAATTAAAATGGGTAATGAAAAAAAAAAAAAGCAAGATGATATTGAAGAGGTATACAGAGGTCAAGTCATTAAGGACCTGGTGAGCTATGGTAGGCATCCCTGGGTGGTGCAAACATTAACAAGCTTAGCTGCTAATTGAAAGGTTGGAGGTTCAAGTCCACCCCTCAAAAGAAAGATCTTCCAAAAAATCAGCACTGGAACCCTGTGGAGTACAGTTCTACTCTGACACACATGGGGTTGCCATGAGTCAGGGTCAACTCAATAGCAATTGGGTTTTGGTTAAGCTATGGTAGCATTTAGATTTTATAGTTTTGTTTAAGGGCTAGACCTGTTAATAGCAAGTTGAGAAGAAACTCTGAGATGGTGACCACAGATGGAATTTGAATTTCTGGGCCCTTAACTTAAGTTTCTGGGAAGAAGCTTCTTAGCTAGGAGTTGAGACGCCTTCACAAGTGAGCACAGAGTGCTCATCCTACATCATGGCTTCCACCATGCCACTTTGCTACACAAGAAACAGCAGTACTCTTCCTCCCTCCAGTCCCCAGCTGCTCAACCTGAATTCAAGCTCTAATGTTATTTTGTCCTTCTTTAATTGGGCATCCAGCCTGATTTCCAACTACAACAAAATATGGCACATCACATGTCCAACTCACTTGGCCTAGTCCCCTTTCTCTGCATCTTCAGAGCTATCCCTGGGCCTTTGCTTATGCTGCTCCTCTGGAAATAAATGCCCTAAGACCTCTTGCCCACCTCTCCAAGACCCAGCTTTAGTTCTGAGATTTATAAGCTTTGGCCATATCTCAGATTTACTTTTTTTTTACTACTGTAATCTCAGTAGTGACCCTCAAAAGATAATCCACATTCTAATCCCTGGGACCTTTGAGTATTACCTTACCCAAGAGCCCATTGCCATAGAGTTGATTCTGACTCATAGCAACCCTATAGGACAAAGTAGATCTGCCCGATGTTTCCAAAACTATAATCTTTACAGAAGCAGATTATCTCATCTTTCTTCCACAGAGTGCCTGGTGAGTCTGAACTGCCAACCTTTCAGTTAGCAGCCTAGTGCTTAACCACTGTGCTACTAGAGTTCTTTACATGGCCAAAAAGAAGAAGAGGAAAAAGAAGAATTTTGCAAGTATCATTGATTTTGAGATGGGAAGATTATTTTAGATTATCTGGGTGGACCCTAAATGCAATCATATAAATCGTTTCAAGAGGGAGGCAGAGGGAGAACACACAGAGAGGAGGAGAAGGTAATGTTCTTACGGAGGCACAGACTAAAGTGATGAGGCTACAAGCCAAGGGATATTGTTGTTGTTGTTGTTATGTGCCATTGAGTTGGACCTGACTCATAGCGACCCCTCCTTGGGTTTCTGAGGCAGTATCACTATGGAAGTAGATTACCTCATCTTCCTTCCGAGGAGTGGCTGGTGGGTTTGAACCACCAGCCTTCTGGTTAGCAGTCAAGTGCTTTAGGCACTATGCTACCAGAACTCCTAAGCAGCCACCAGAAACTGGAAAAAGTAAGAAACAGATTCTCCCCTCAGGTCTCTGGAGGGAGCACTGCCTTGTTGATACTTTTATTGCTGCGTAGTAATGCTGATTTTGGATTTCTGGCATCTAGAATGGTAAGAGAATAATTTTATGTTGTTCTAAGTCACCAAGTTTGTGGTAATTTGTTACAGCAGCTACAGAAAACTAACACAATTCCCTTGCTCTGTATGTTGGCATTTTGTCCTTTCAGGTCATAATTATTTATTACCTGTTGGCTTTCCTGGGTGAAGTGCTAGGCATTTTCTGTTTTCTTACCTTTCTTATGTTACACAAGTGATATTTAAATCATACTAATTTCTCAAGTTTATGTAGGTATTTTCTTCCTCCTGTTCTCTTCATCTTTAAACCACATGATCAGTCAGCCAAGCTCTAGGCAAACATTCTCAGTAGCGGAATCCAGGATAGATTATAGCGGGCAAGCTTGGGAGATGTTTTGGTACTCCTTATATGAGATGATGGGAACAGGGACTAGTAGATGGATTTAGCTAGTTAGGATTTGGTGGGAAGGGAAATGTTTAACACTGACAGTCTCAGCTGCCAGGAATTGTGATGATTAAAGGGAGAAAATAATAATGTTCTGGGCATTATTAGTCCTTGTTCTTAGTTGCAGTCAAGTAGGCTGTGACTCATGGTGACTCATGTACAACAGAATGAAATGTTGCCAGGTTCTGCACCATTTTCACATCTTTGCTAAGCTTGAGTCCATTGTTGCGACCACTGTATGTTTGAGTGCCTTCCAACCAAAGGGGCACATCTTCTAGTACCATATCATACAATATTCGATTGATGTCCACATGGTTTTCACTGGCTAATTTTTGGAAGTAGATTGCCAGGCCTTTCTTCCTAGTCTGGTTTAGTGTGGAAGCTTTGCTGAAACCTGTCTTCAGTGGGTGATGTTGCTAGTACTTAAAATACGGTGGCATAGCTTCCAGCATCATAGCAACATGCAAGTCACCACAGTACCACAAACTTAAGGTCAGTGTTGGGTGCATTACTATCCTCAGGGCTTCATGAACCTTAAATGAAAAAAAAAAAAAAAAGAGCTTGGCCAATCCATGGCTTGTGGTCCAGGGCATGAAGAAAATAGAAACACCTGAATCACTGGGAAAGTAAATAGTACTGCTATTTACAGAAATGGAAATGTTAGCAGGGAATGAGGGTTTTGGAGAGAAAATTGTAAAAAAAAAAAAAAAAAAAATCTATTTTTTGACATGTCGTATTTTAAGTTATAGTCATACCTTAAAGTGGAAGTGAAGTCTCCACTATTCCCCACTCTGGTGCTTCCAGAATCTGATCATGCCTCTATGGTGGCACTATTGCTTTTGTTAGATACTATTGAGTCAGTTTTGACACATAGTGGCCTTATGTGACAAAGTAGAACCCCACAGGGTTTTCTAGGCA
>NW_006921599.1:19367257-19384395 GCF_000298275.1 Orycteropus afer afer
CAATCCTACTTCCGTAGTGATACTGCCTCGGAAACCCAAGGAGGGGTCGCTATGAGTCGGGGCCGACTCGACGGCACATAACAACAACAACAACAACATGACAATCTGTGAACTTAAGGGATGAGATGATGTTTTATTACATCACCAGCACCAAATACACTATCTGGAACTTAGTTGATAGTCAATAACTAAATGTTACATGAATTCCGGAGTGGAATTGAGGTGAGACAAGAGGTTCGGGCTGCAGACGAAGATTTGGGACTTTATAGCCTAAATTCATAGGTGACAGTTGAAACCATTATGAATGGTACAAGTGAAAAAGATGACAGTTTCATCTGTTATTACCTGGGTTCCATGATAATATAGGGTAGTTCTAAGTAGTTTTTTTAAACTTTGACCTAATATTCAGATGTCAGGGATTATAAAAATAGGACAAGGAAGAAGACAGGAGTCTAACTTTGTCATCTCCACTGGGCTGTCATGAAACTAAAAGTAATTTTCATTTGCCAGCCAGTTCAAGGTTCTCTCACCCTTACCAATGTTGTCAAGTAACATTGTAATAAGCATCAATCATTCAGAGGTATAGATACGTTCTACATGTGACATGTCTGACTTCTGGGTACTTCCAATTATGTTCTGTGCCATATCAAAGATCTGATCAGATGGAATGCTCTAGAAGGGATATAAAGGGATATGGTTTCTTCTTCTTGGGTCCTGCTACTGCTAAAATACTACCAAACATTCTTAAAAATATATTTTAAGCACTAGTATAGAATTTTCTCCCTTATATTCCCTGCCCAGTCCTTTTTATACCTCCTGCAGACTTCAGGTTATAAGGGTCAAAATCTTGTGAATGCTGAAAGAGGTAGATAATGATCTTGGCTGTTTTAGACACTGCTCTTAGCTTCATAGCCTTGGCCTGTAATTGAATTTCCCTGGGAATTTTATGATATATTGATTGAACCTAATTAAGCCAAGGACTCGCTCTCTATTATCTGCCTTAGCAGCCTCTACACAGTCATTCAATTCAAACAACATTTACTAAGCTACTAATAAGTATGTAGCCCTGTGCTAGGCCTCTTCTAGACACAAATAATACATAGTACCTTGTCCCCCAGGTTTCCAGAGTCTTGAAACAGTTAGGGTTTATATGCATAGACTCTAACACAGGAAAACAAAGATAAATACTAGAAAATGTAAAGAGCTATCAATCTTATCACAATGTTTGCCATTAATTATTGGGTTGAAATGGTAATGATCAATATTACTTGTTTTTAAAAGATAGTAATTCAGTCGACAGACTTTTAAGCACTTGTTCTTTAAATAGAATATAAGAAACACTGACTCACTGGATGCACCTCCATCACTTCCTTCGTAATTAACCCAGACACGTTCTTCTGGTTAGCCATCCTTCCTGTTTCTCCACTTCTGGAGTTTATTTGAATGTACTAAAGAAGTTTGGGGATTGTCTCTTAGGGAAATTTTTAGATTTTATTTCTTTACCTGAAGAATCTCTTTTTCACATTCTCATTACCTTGTTTCCAGCTTCCATAGTTTGGCTCCATGTTGCCCTGAAATTTTTGATAGCTAAGATTCAATATCTTCTGTGTGACTCTGTTCTTCAGAGAATGCTCCAAAATATGTTGACAAGGACTATGTAAAGTTAAATTAACATTCTTGGCAATCCTTTCACCATCTTTCTTCATGAGGAAGACGGATGCTGTTACGGGTCTCTACCGCCACATGACTTTAAGCCAGTCATTCAAGAATTGAATGAAAGCAAGCTTTAATAAAGACATCTCTCTATCCTAATTTTTTTAAAATAATATTTTATTGTGTTTTAGGTGAAAGTTTGCATGGAAAATGAGGTTCCCCTTTAACAGTTTTTACACAAATTTGTTCATGCTGCTGGTTAAAATTTTTACAATATGTCAGTGTTATTATTTCCATTTTGTTTGTTTCCATTGATCTAGCTACCTTTCTTCTCCTTGTCTTCTTATCTTTGTAAATGTTGACTGTTCGATCTCATGCAGTTAATTGTTTAAGGGCACAAATTAATTATGGGTGATATTGTTTATTTTATAAGCTAATCAATTATTTAGTTGAAAGATGACCTACAGAAATAGCTTCAAATCCAAGTTCAAAAGTTACCTTAGGGCAGTAGACTCAGGAGTTCCTCTAGTCTCTATCAATCCAGCAAATCTGGCCTTTTTAGGAATTTGAGCTTTGTTATACATTTTTCTCTCATTTTATATGGGACTTTCTATTGTGTCCCTGGTCAAAAGAATCGGTAGCCAGGCACCATCTAGTTCTTCTGGTCTCAAGTTAGAGAAAACTGTGGTTTGTGTTGGCTGTTAGTCCCATGGACTAGTTTCATCTTTGAGCCTTTGATTACCTTCATTCTCTTCTGCTCTATGTGAGGAGAGATCAAGTTGTAACTTAGATGGCCACTCAAAAGCTCTTAAAAACTCAGATACTACTCACCAATCTAGGATAGAGAACATCATCTTTGTGAACCATGTCATGCAAACTGACTAAGTTGTCCCCCGAGACTATGGTCTTAAGCCTTCTAACCCAGTAATGTAATCCTGTGTGTTGTTTGAGTATGTCTAAGAAGCCTCCATAACTATGCTGCTGTGTAGTTTGTTAACACTGTGGATATATGCAGCTCACTCAAACATACGTATACATATGCCTACAACCTATAAAGGCTGTGAATTTACTATGTATGCCTTTCTATACCAATATGTGCACCCATATCTACCCACATAACCACACACATATTTTCTGGTTGTTTTTACTGTTGTTGCAATATTGTATATGTAATTAGCACTTATTGAAATTGTTCCTTTTTCTCTTGTACTTCTTAATGTCTTTATTTACCTTACTGTTTTTATGTGCCGTTGAGTCAGACCTGACTCATAGTGACCCCTCCTTGTGTTTCCAAGGCAGTATCACTACAGAAGTAGATTGCCCAACCTTCCTTCCAGGGAGTGGTTGGTGGGATTGAACCGTCAACCTTCTGGTTAGCAGTCAAGTGTCTTAGGCACTATGACTCCACTCATATTTGGTCTGGTTTTCCCATCACCAAAAGTAACAAATGTCTACTATCTAGAAAGTGATTGCCCCTTTCTCCTTCCCATCCTTGGTAACGATCAAAGAACTTCGCTTTCTGTGTGTATATCTCTTATTGATTTTTAATAATAGTAGGACCAGACAATGGGAGCTCTGGTAGCATAGTGCCTAAGGCATTTGACTGCTAACCAGAAGGTTTGAACCACCAGCCACTCCTCAGAAGGAAGGGTGGGCAACCTACTTCCATAGTGATACTGCCTCGGAAACCCAAGGAGAGATTGTTCTGAATCGGGTCTGACTCAACAGCACGTAACAACAACAACAACAACAACTCAGAAACCCAAGAAGGGGTCACTATGAGTCGGATCTGATTCAATGGCAGTGAGTTTGATTTGGTTTTTTGGTTTGGGACCAAACAATGTGTGTCTTTTTATAATTAACATATTTCATTCAGCATAATATCCCCCAGGTTTATCCATCTTAAAAGATATTTTGCAGACTCCTCATTATTCTTTTCTGAAAATTTAGGATTAATCTTCTGGATTTCTATCTGTAGATTTTGTATCATTTTTCATGTATTTTGTCATTTTTTTTTTCATGTTTTCTTCCAAAATTGTTCTAAGGTTTTGTCTGTGTTTTCCTCAATTTTGTCATTGTTTTCCTTGATCTGTCTCTCAGTCCATTGAAGGTGCCTGAATATGATTCTTTTGAATTCCTTCTCAGGGTGTTCCAATGCTGCTTCTTCCTCAGGGATACGTTTTGTATCCTGCTTCCTTATTTCTACTGCTTTATCTTGCTTCTCTGTGTGGACTGTGATGGTCTGTTGTCTCTGAGACATTGTGACTTTTTGTATTTATACTTAATTGGTGATTGTATGTTGGAGTGACTTGCCCAAGATTTTTGTTTTCTTTGTTTTGTTTGGATATAGCTGAGTAAGCAGGGTGTTGTACTCTATTTGCTGGTTGGCAGCACTTATGCACTCACCACCTGTCTCCTTTCCAGCCATCAGGCTCCCATATGTCCATGCTGTCCTTGGCAAGCAGAGCCTATTCTTAGGTCCCTGGAATCTGAATGAGAATTATGTCACTTTAAATATCCAAAATGGTCACTGCATGTACACATTCAAAATGGCTGCACCCTCCAGACAGCCAAAAGTCCACAGCTCACTTTGTCTCCTCCTTTGCTCTTTCCCTTTTTAGTCATCAGCCACCAGTGCAGTCATCCATGCAGCCATTGGCTAGCAGGGCTGATTTTTAGGTTAATTCTCAGGTCCTAACACAACTTGGAAATATTCAGGCTGTCTGTGACATCAGGATAGCTGACAGTCTACAGTCCCATTTGCCTCCTTATTCACTGTTTTCATTCAGGTTCTTCTATTCCCACTGCTGTCAAGTCAGATCCAACTCATAGAGACCCCCTTCTTGGGTTTCCAAGGCAGTGTCACTATGGAAGTAAATTGCCAACCTTCCTTCTAAGGAGTGGCTGGTGAGTTCGAACCACCAGACTTCTGGTTGGCAGTCAATGCCTTAGGCACTATGCCACCCACTTCTGTATCCTTCCTTTCAAAGCTCAGGGCTCCAAGACTATCTTCTGTATCTGTGTCAATTAGTTTCTCTTTTCTTTGTTGAAGAGGGTCTGTGTAGCTTGTCTGCCTATTCTACCATCTTACCAGAAGTCCTCCTCATTATTCTCTATAGTTGTATAGTATTCCATCGTATGTATGTACCACAGTTTGCGTATCTGTTCATTGGTTGATGGGCACCTAGGTTGTTTCTATCTTTTTACTACTGTGAATAATGCTGCAATGAACATGGGTATGCATATGTCTATTCGTGTTACTGTTCTTATATCTCCAGGATAGACATCTTGGAGTGCAATTGCTAGATCACAAGATTATTTCTATTTCTAGATTTTTGAGGAAGCACCGTACTGCTTTCCATAGTGGTTGTACCATTTTACAATTCCACTAGCAATGTATAAAAATTCCAATCCTCCACAACTTTGCCAGGATTTGTTGTTTTCTGATCATTGCCATTTTTGCACAAATGACATGGTATCTTGTGGTTTTGGTTTACATCTCTCTAATGGCTAATGATTGCTGATGTCAGATGGATCTTAGCTGAAAGCAAATACCGGAAAGATATTTCCTTATGTTTTACTGACTATGCAAAAGCATTCGACTGTGTGGATCATAATAAATTGTGGATAACATTAAGAAGAATGGGAATTCCAGAACACTTGATTGTACTCGTGAGGAACCTGTACATAGATCAGGAGGCTGTCATTCTAATAGAACAAGGGAATACGGCATGGTTCAAAATCAAGAAGGGAGTGCATTGAGGTTGTATCTTTTCACAATCTCATTCAACTAGTACACTGAGCAAATAATCTGAGAAGCTGAATTATATGAAGAAGGACATGACATCAGGATTGGAGGAAGACTCGTTAACAACCTGTGATATGCAGATGATACACAACTTTGCTTGCTGAAAGTGAGGATGACTTGAAGCACTTACTGATGAAGATTAAAGACTACAGTCTGCAGTACGGATTACACCTAAATACAAAGAAAACAAAAATCCTCACAACTGGTCCAATAAACAGCTTCACAATGGAGAAAAGATTGACTTGTCAAGGATTTCATACTACTTGGCTCTACAATCAACACCACTGGAAACAGCAGTCAAGGCATCAGACAACTTATTGCATTGGGCAAATCTGCTGCAAAAGACCTCTTTCAAATGCTGAAGACCAAAGATGTCTCCTTGAAGACTAAGGTGTTCCTAACCCAAGACATGGTATTTCTAATCCCCTCTTATGCAAGTGAGAGCTGGACAATGAATAAGGAAGACCGAAGAAGAGTTGAGGCTTTGAGTTATGGTGTTGGAGAAGAATTCTAAGAGTATCATGGACTGCTAAAAGGACTAATAAATCTGTCCTGGAACAAGTGCAGCCAGAATGCTCCTTGGAAGTGAGAATGGCCAGACTTCATCTCACCTACTTTGGTCATGTTGTCAGAAGGAACCATTCCCTAGAGAAGGATATATGATTGGTAAAGTGGAGAGTTAGTGAAAGAGGGGAAGGCCCTCAATAAGATGGATTGACATAGTGGCTGCAGTGATGGGCTCGAGTATAGTAGGGATTGTGAGGTTGGCACAGGACTGGGCAGGGTTTTGTTCTGCTGTGCATCTGGCCACTATGAGTTGGAGATGATTCAATGGCACCTAACAAAAACAACAACAATGTCTCGTGATAGTGAGCATCCTTTCATGTATTTGTTGGCCCCCTGATGTCCTCCTTGTTCATGTCCTTTGCCTATTTTTTGATTGGATTATTTGTCTTTTTGTTGTTGAGTTGTTGAAGTTTTCTATATATTTTAGAAATTAAACCCTTGTCAGATATGTTGTCGCTGAAGATCATTTCCCAGTCTGCAGGTTCTCCTTTTTTCTCTTTTGGTGAAGTCTCTTGAGGAGCATAAGTATTTAATTTTTAGGAAGTCCCAGCTATCTAATTTATCCTCTGTCATTCATGTATTTTCAGTTTTGTGTGATAGACTATTTATGATGAAAATTAGTTCCCTTAGGTTTGACCCTATGTTATCTTCCAGGAACTTTATAGTTAGCTTTAACATTTAGGTCTCTGGTCCATTTTGAGTTAGGTTTTGTGCATGGTGTGAAATATGGATCCTTTCATTTTTATGCATATAGATATCCAATTTTGCTGGCAATGTTTGTCAAAGAGACTGTTTCTTCCCCATTGAATAGACTTTGACCGTTTGTCGAAGATCAGCTTCCTGTATATGGATGGATTTACTTCTGGTTTCTCAACTCCATTCCATTGATCTACGTGTCTGTCACTGAACTAGTACTAGGTTTTTTTGATTACCAAAGCTGTATAGTAAGTTTTGAGATCAGGAAGTGTGAGGTAATCCTTTTAAACTTAACCACATATACAGTTTCAGTCTGCCTAGTTGTAGTCTGTACTAATTGTGGGTTGCTTTTAACTATTCAGGGCCTCCTTCCTATCCATATAAACTGGAGGTTAGTTTTTCCATTTCATAAAGAGTTGTGTTGGGATCTGGATTGAGATTGCATTATTATCTATAGACTCCATTTGGTAGTATTGCCATTTGTACTATGTTAAGTCTTCCAGTCCTTGAATGTGAAATATGTTTCCATTTATGTAGATCTCTTTTAGTTTCTTTCAGCAGTGTTTTATAGTTCTCCTTGTATAAATCTTTTACATCCCTGATTCAGTTTATTCCCAGGTATTTTATCCTTTTAGGGGTCTACCCTAATTTCTGAGAGAAAATTATCTTTAAGATAAATCACAGTTTATTTCTCTAGATTCTCATTTTACATAACCCTGTCATATAACTTCAGAGTAAATAGTACTATACACACAGAGACACATGTGCACATATGTGTGTGTGTATATATATATATATATATATGATTATATGTATAGTATTTCTCTAGACTCTCATTTTATGTAACCCTGTCATACATCTCCAGGTTAAATAGTACTACACACATACACACACACACATATGATAAACATGCATATATAATTATATTGAAGGAGTCATGGTGATGCAGGGGTTAAGCACTCAGCCCCTAACCAGGTTGGGCAGTTTGAACCTACCAGCCACTTCATGGGAGAAGATGTAGCAATTGGCTTCCATAAAGATTACAGCTTTAGAAATCCCATGAAGGAGTTCTACTCTGTCCTATAGGGTCTCTATGAGTCAGAATTATCTTGACAGCAACAGGTTTGGATTTTTTGGTTTGTTCTTATATTGTATTATTACATGACATGTGTGTGTGTGTGTGTGTGTGTGTATAGCTTCAACCACTCCCTCCTCTGTGCTGTTTGTTTTCTGTATATGTTTCTAATTTGTTTGTGTGTGTGTCATTTTAAGTAACCCTGTCAAGTACCTTCATGGTAAGTACACACACACACATAAATATATATATACACACACACATATGTATTTACCCATCCATTGTTATCAAGTCAATACCAACTCATAGCAACCCTATAGGACTATAGGACAGAGAAGAACTTCCCCATAGGGTTTCCAAGGCTGTAATCTTTATAGAAACAGACTGCTGCATCTTTTTCCCAAGGAGCAACTGATGGATTTCAATCACTGACCTCTTGGTTAGCAGCCAAGCATTTAACCACTCTGCCATGAGGGCTCCTTATATGTATGTATATGTATGTGTGTGTGTGTGTGTGTGTATCCTAATACAAGAGAAAGAGGAAGAGAAACATTGTGTGTTTGTGTGTGCATACTTGTAATTTCAAACTTAATGGTTATTTTCAGAAACCCACAATTAGCACAGACTACAATTTAGGCAGACTGAAACTGCATATGCAGTTAAGTTTAAAAGGATTACCTTGCTTTTCTACCACATATTAGCTTGAGGAAGTATTTAACTAAGTTTTAGTTTCTTTACCAAAGTGGGAATGATAATATCTGCCTCTCGGCAATTTCAAGATGATTACAGGAACAAATAGGATGATATTGGTAAAACCACCTTATATAAAAGAAGGGAATTGAGCTTATTATGATCCAAAATTGCCTTCTAGACCTTTGGGTCCTTTGCTACCTATAGACCAATAGGCCACTTAGCTATTGCAGGTATTAAAGATGGAATCCTTTTTTTTTTCTTTTTGGTAATTAACATTTTATTCACATAGGAATCAAAAAGGAACAAACAAACAGAATTAAAAACTCTGACATGGATTCTTAAGGCTTATAAGAATTGTTTTAAATAATATTTTATTTTATTTTCAGTGAAGGTCCCCATTCAACAATTTATATACAAGCTGTTTAGTGACATTAGTTACATTCTTCATAATATATGAGCATTCTCATTATTTCTGTTCTGGTTATTCCATTTCTATTGTTCTAGTTACCCTGTCCCCTTACAATCTCATCTTGGTCTTAAAGTACTTGTTGACTGTTTGGTCTCATATAGATAATTTTTAAAAGGGGCATTCTTTGTCTCTTTTGATTAAAACTACTTATAATCTTGGACCTTAAAACATCTAGGACCAGAAGTTATTCCACTCAGAAAAGTCTAGAATCTTATCTGCATTTATTTATTAAATAAGTGTTTTAATTAATGTTCTTCTGCATCAGGTACAGCAATAAACCTTGAAGATACTAAGAGAAATAATTCACAGTCCCTCCCTATGAAGGATTTGGAATCCAGCAGAGAGAAACAAATAAGCAAATTCAATAAAATTTTATGGAAGCATAAGGAGCTCTGGTAGCGTAATGCCTAAGGCACTTGACTGCTAACCAGAAAGCTGGCAGTTCAAACCCACCAGCCACTCCTCAAAAGGAAGGTTGGGCAATCTACTTCCGTAGTGATACTGCCTCAGAAAGGGTTGCTATGAGTTGGGTCCGACTCGACAGCACATAACAACAACAACATATGGAAGCATATACAGAAAACAAACAGCACAGAGGAGGGATTGGCTGAAGCTAACAGTAGGAAGGGAGTGTGACAAAGTTTGTTGATTGCTTGTCAATTATCCTTCCCCCTCCACACACAACACCATGCCCTAAATAAATTTGAAACTCAAATACTCTCTGTTCCACTTTTCTAGAAACTTAGGGTGCATGTGACATATCACTGAGGTATAAATGAAAGCTTGCTGGGTAGTTTCTGGGAAAGCATTTGCTTTCTTAATAAAAGGGTTTGTAGGAGATTCTATTTCTCAAAGATGTCACAACAATATCTCCCACCTCATTCACTCCTCTTACAATGTGATTCTAAAACTTCTCCCTATAAGAGATGGGGGTCTACATGTGATCCTCAGCCTATATGATCATGAGACCAGAAGAACTACATGGTGCCCAGCTACCATTCTCAACCACTAGGAGTGGGTCTATGGAAGAGATCCTGGATAGAGTTGTGGAACAATGTGGAACGAAACTCAAAAGCATAAACAAACAAACAAACAAAAAGACCAGGTTTGCTGGTCTGATAGAGCCTGGTCAGACTCCTGAGACTATGGCACTAGTTACTTTTCAGGCCTGGAACTGAACTCATTCCTGTGGCTTCTAGGAAAACAGTAGACAGGCATTGGAGTGAGCATTTACATCAGGCAGATACACTCCTTGGAGCGATCACTCGTGGGAGAATAAAAGGGCAGTGTTTGTACAGGGAGACACCTTGATGGGGGGAGGCATGGGAGGGAAGGATACAAGGAAGAGGTAACTACAGGGAGGAAGTGAGAAGAGAGCTGTTCCATTGTGGGGAATAGCAGTCAATGTCATGAAACAAAATGTGTATGAACTGATGTATGGAAATTGAATTTGCTCTGTAAACTTTCACCCAAAGCACAATAAAACTAAAAATAAAAAAAGAAATAGGGTATAGGGAGCTCTGTAGCATAGTGCCTAAGGCACTTGACTGCTAACCAGAAGACTGGTGGTTCAAACCCACAAGCCACTCCTAAGAAGGAAGGTTGGGCAATCTACTTCTGTAGTGATACCGCCTTGGAAACCCAAGGAGGGGTTGCTATGAGTCAGGTCCGACTCAATGACATATAACAACAACAAACCCTTCTCCTTGATCCTGGAGTGATCTCTGTGATTGTTCAGCCAATAGAGTACAATGGAAGTGACATTATGAGATTTCTGAAGCTAGATCAAAAAACTTCCATGCACTTCCACCTTGCTCTTTTGGAATATTTTCTCTTCAAGCCATGCAGCCATGCTGTGAAAAAGACCAAACTAGCCCATGCTAAGAGACTACCTGGAAAGGCCATGTGAAGAGGTTTTTGGATAACAGCACAGCAAAAGTCCCAGTCAACAGTCAGCATCAATTGTTGACATGTAAGCGAGGAGACCTCTCAATGAGTGCAGCCTTCAGCCACTGAGTCATCCCAGCCTTCAAATCTTCCTACTTGAGACCCTAGACATTGTGGAGCAGAGACAAGCTATCCCCACTGTACTCTGTACAAATTCTTGTGCTGCAGAATCTGTGGCTGCTTTATGCCACTAAGAAGCTTGGAAATAATCATCACCTAAAAAAAAAAAAAAGCAAGAATAAAAAGACTGAAAAGTTTCTGTGATTTAACTCTTAACAGGCAAGAGAAAAAAATAAATTATTAATTCTTTGGTTTTTGTTATTAATGAGCTAAATTAAACAAGTAATACATGTTATTATTATTTTGTTCCAATCCCTCAAAAGCAACTCAGGCTAATTTAAACACAAACCAAAATAAATAGAAGAAACTGAGTATCCTAAAATCAAAGTAATTCCAAAAGCCTTAAGAAAGGCAGAAACGAAGGATGTTTGGGGATCTTTTTTGACACTGCCAACAGGTAACTCCACTTCAACTACCACACATACTTACATAGCTGTAGCAAGATTTAGATTCCAGGAGAGTATCTAATTTGCCAAGTTCACATACTGTATACCCACTTTTATATTGGGTGGGAATGGGAAGATGATAGAGAAAGAGGAAGGAATCCCTTGATTCACAGTACCTCCAGAGTCACATGGACTGAGGGTCAGGCAGCTACCCAAAGAAATGGACACTGACCAGAACAAAAGAAATCAATGATTATGGCTTGTATTTATATTTTAGAAATAAATAGAAAATGAAAAGCATGGGAAGAATATAAAAATCACCTACTTCATATTTTTGTGTATATAAGACATTTTTCTAATCATATATTTTTCATTGCAAAAATTGAGTCATATGGTATATAATGCATTGAGATTTGTCTTTTTAATACTTAAAAATACTTTATGAAAACTTTCTATATAAATAATGATGGCATAGAAACATGATTTTAAATTCAGGGTTGTTGTTAGTTGTCATTGTCTTGGCTCCAACTCATGGTGTCCCGTGTACAACAGGATGAAATGTTACATCGTGTCATCTTTATGATTATTGGGATATCTGAGTCCATTGATGTGGTTAGTTTGTCAATCCATACCCTCAAATGAATTGTAATCAAAGAATGATTGGTTGACTAATAAATCAATGTTAAAGTAAAAATTTTGGAATCATAATTTCTAAGCCTATAGTCCCAACTGGGAGCTCTGGTGGTGTAGTGCCTAAGGCATTTGATTGCTAACCAGAAGGCTGGTGGTTCAAACCCACCAGCCACTCCTCGGAAGGAAAATTGGGCAATCTACTTCCATAGTGTTACTGCCTTGGAAACCCACGGAGGGGTCTCTATGAGTCGGATCTGACTTGATAGCAGTGAGTTTGTTTTTTTTCTTATGAGCCACTATTACCTATTTGAATTTTCATCTTTCTGCCTGAATATCTGTCTACCTATATACACACCTATCCATCATCTAGCTACCTACCTATTTTACCAGTCATAATGAGCTAGGTTATGCTGTAGTAACAAACAACCCTGAAAACTCAGTTTATTTCTGCATCCTAGTACATGTCCCATTTCTCCATCTTACTGTATGAAAAACTCTGGCCCTCTAGACATTCTGCACTCAGTAATGAAGACTCCATTTCAACCCAGCAGAAACACAGAATATGGCAAAGCACAGCCAGAATATGCAGTTATACATTTGTTTTCACTTCATTCACAATTTACTGACCAAATAAAATCTCATTAAAAAAAAAAAAAAAGTAGTTGTCATTGAGTCACTTCTGACTCAGGGTGACCCCAGTTGTGTCAGAGTACAACTGTTTTTGTACCTTTGTAGGGCTTTCAGTGGTTGATTTTTCAGAAGTAGATTGCCAGGTCTTTCTTTTGAGGCACCTCTGGAAAGACTCGAACCACCAACCCTTCGTTTACCTGTGTTAACCATTTGCACTACCCAGGGACCCTGCAAATCTCATAACTATGACTAATTTCAAAATGCAAATCTTGTCATGTAACCCTACTATGTCCCCAGAAGGACTAGACTATGTGAGCAGCCCAAGCAATACATTTTTTAAAACAATTTTTAGTAGTAGAAATTGGGTTGCAATGGAGAATAAAATCTTTCCATATTTGCAAATCCTTTAAGAGGATCAGAGTTTGCATCATAAACCATTTCTATCTCAAACTATATTTTGTCCCTCCCCCTAATCCTCTGCTCATATAATATAAAACAAACCAGAAAGTAAGGAAAGAGACAGCTGGTGCTGGTAACTCTCACAGAGGACAATTTTGTGACATGCTAAAAAGCCCAGCATTAATTTTATGTATTATTTTCAACCATTTGCCTTTTTAACATTCTTCACATGTACAATTGAATGACATTAGTTATGCTTATCATGTTGTTTGACCAACGTTATAATCTGCTTCCAAATTTTCCATCACCCTTAAAAGAAGTTCAGTGTCCCTTAAAGCAACAGAAGTTCAGGGTCCCCCTTTTCCCCTCCACTAATAAATTTTGGTCTCTATACCTTTGCCTAAGTAGCTCTGGTGGCACAGTGCCTAGGGCATTTGACTACTAACCAGAAGGTTGACAGTTCAAACCCACCAGCTGTTCTGTGGAAGGAAGATAGGGCAATCTACTTCTGTACAGGTTTACCACCTTGGAAACCCCATGGGGGTCGCCATGAGTTATAAACTGGATGGCAGTGAGCTTCGTTTGAGTTTTTTTTTTTCTTGTACCTTTGCCTACTTTAGATATTTCATATAAGTGGAATCATCCGATATTTGTCCCTTTGTGACTGACTTATTTCACTCAGCAAGATTCATTCATGTTGTAGCACATATTAGACTTCATTTCTCTTTATGGCTGAGTAATAATTAATTGTATGTATGTATTGCATTTTATTTATCTTCTCCTCTCCTGATGGACATTTAGGCTGTTTCCAACTTTTGGAAAAGCCCAGCATTGTTAACTCTAGGTGATCTAAAACAAAATATGCAGTTTTCATCATTTATATTGTTAAAAAAAAAAAAAAAATTACCCAAGGGAGTTGAATGTTAACATTACAGAACTATTATGAGTAAGTCAGACCAGGAAAGTATTATGAAAATAATACCAATAACAATATATAGCTTTGCCATTAGGTTATTTCAAATGTTGCCTATTGAATACAATGGCCGATAAAATGTTTGAAGTCTTTTTTTTTTTTAATAATATAAGTTATAGGAAAACTGTATCTATAGCAACTGTAGAGTATATCTAAGGTATTTTTATTTGTTAAATTTATTGATAGGTGTAAAATTGGCATGGTGGAAACATATGACCTCTAATTTCACGAAGGGGAGGGAGAATCACCATCAGCATCAGCCCAAGGCTTGTTCCTATGAAGTGGAGGTCAGACATACCTTCTCTCTCTAATCTTTTTACGAATTCTGACACACACCATCCCTCCCACAGCACTCTCTACTTCTCTGCTAGGTTCAATAATTCATTCTAATGGCCACACAGAACTCACAGACAATACTCATGCTTCTGGGCCTTATTAAGAAAATAACAGGTTACAAATCAGGATGAGAAACCATTCAGGATACAGCTCTTTGATCAGGAAAGACTGTTCTGAACTGTACCCACAGGCAGGCCTCTCTCTGGCCCTTGATTCCTCGGGCCCTTGGCCCTTCAGCCCATTGGACCACAGGCCAGCTGAACCTCTGCCCTACTCAGGAAAATGTTACAAAGCTCTTTAGCTCTGCCAATAAGAGCCTGGAGGCGCCTCGCAAAACCAAGGCTTGGCCTGAAGGCACTCAGCTCTTTCACTCAGTGGGCCAGGAAGCACACTGTGCCCTCTCCTGCTGGTCTCCTGGTCCTGCTGCCTCTACTGCCACTATTTCACTGCTGATACTTGTTTTGTCTCTCACCGTCTCCAGTGTTGCGGCTCTCTGTCTCCTGGGCCCAGGAAGTTCCCAACATAGAGAGGCCAGGTCCTAAGGACATGCCTCATTCCCTCTTGTTGGTAGTCAGGTCCCCCTTTGCTGCCTCTGGGATGGCTTATTTTAAGCCTAAAAAACATTACTGCTGTCAAATCAATTGCAACTCAAAGAGACCCCTCCTTGCGTTTCTGAGGTGGTATCTCTATGGAAGTAAATTGTCCAATCTTCCTTCTGAAAAGTGGCTGGTGGGTTTGAACCACCAGCCTTCTGGTTAGCAGTCAAATGCCTTAGGCATTATGCCACCAGAGCTCCTCGTTGTTGTTGTTGAGAGGTCCTAGAGGGTTAGCAAATCTACCAATCCCCTCTTTAGGGTTCCATACATCATATTTGCATGGTTCTACCCCCGAAAGGGTATCATGCACCTTATTTGCATTATTAGCAAACTATCCAATCCCTTTGGTGGGCCACAAGCACCTCATTTGTGTAGTTCCAACCAATCATTTTTGGTGGGAGTTACAAGACCATGGTAAAAAGTCATATAAAAGTCATCCATAGTAGATCTTAAGAGACCTTTGCCTTGGAGAAGAGAAGGCATCTGAGAAAAACACATCTTAGTTATCCACTGGAGCAAAAGTGTGCAAACAGCTGTCTTAAGTAGAGGCTAATACAGGAAGCAGAGGAAACCTATGGATTGCTGTTGAAAGCTACAGATTTAAGTCCATTTCTAAGGATGACCTCTGGTAAGACTAGACACCAATGCTCATTTAGAACCAACCTTATCAACTAACTGGTAAATGTGCATCAGGCAAGGAAAGAGCAAAATGAGAGAGATGGTGGGACTCTGGGATCACGGTTTGCAGCTCTCTGAAAGGGGAGGCGAGGCAGGGTAGGCACAACATAGGACTCCCTGAGGCCCAGGAAAAGGCATATTGGGATCTGGGCAGGGAAGGACTTCTTCAAGATGGCAGAGAAGGAGAGAAGGAAGTTTCTTAGAAAACAGCCATAAAGATTTACTGAAGAATCAAAGTTCATTGCAGAGGAACACCCTTATTTGGGGGTTGGGAACTGGGTTTAATTTCTTAACTCTGTCTTCTGCTCACTGAGCAGATGGAGGTGGTTAAAGTGGGTTAATATAAAACATGACTGACTGCCCTGAGTTGACAGGTGTTTCCAGGTTCTAAGAATGGAGGACATGAGCTAGGGGAAGAGGTCTAGATGGGGCAAAATTGGATTAAAAAACACTCTGCAAATCCTGCTACTCTTCAGCTTAGTCCAGTACCTTGAAAATCTGTTTAATATAACAACCAAAATGGTAAGTGTGGTGGTTAAGTTTGTGCATCAACTTGGCTGAGCCTGGTTGAGTGGCTGAGCAGCTGAATGTAGTTATTCCCCATGGTGAGATTGGTAATTATCTCCATGGTGGAATCTATTAGAGCAGTTGAGAAGCTGCTTTGGATATATGGTCTGCTTCCCACATGTAAGAAACAGCTTTGGGAATGGTCTCTAGCTTATGGCATGCTTGAACCCTGCATGTAGCTATGTCATTGTTCAGCAGCCTGACATGCTCTGCCAACCTTCTGACTTTCAATGGACTTGAATTAATTGCCTGCCAGTGTTTTGGTAATATTGGGACAGTGCTTTTTACTTGTCAACCTTGGGCTTGTCAGCCAGCAGCTGTCTGAGTGAAGAAATGCCTCTAGCTCCAGTGGGCTGAGAGCTGGAGGCAGAGCTGAAGCCAAGGTTGAGGGACTTTCTCCCAGCCGCTAGAGCCTGGCACTTTGAACTTGGACTTAAAGCCTCCAAACTGTGAGAGAATAAACTCCTATTTGTTCAAGCCATCCCATTTGTAGTATATTCTTTTTTTTTTCATATAAAATGTTTAATCATATCCTTTCTTATTTTTTTTTATTGTGATTTGGGTGGAAATTTACAGAGCAAATACACTTTCCATACAGCAGTTCACATAAACTTTGTCTCATGACATTGACCACAATTTAGCACAATGCAACATCTCCCCTCCCACTTCCTTCTGATAGTTACCTCTTCCCTGTGTCCATCCCTCCATGCACTCCTACCCCCCTGAGCTGTCTCCCTGTGCCTGAGCAGCCCTTCTTTCTCTCATGCTTATTCTCTCCAAGGAGTGACTCTACCTCAGGTAAATGCTCAACTCATATGCCTGTCTATTCTTTGGCTGGAAGCCACAGGTGTGCATTCAATTCCAGATCTGAAGGGCAGCTAGGGGCCATAGTCTCAGTGGTTCCACCATGCT
>NW_006921599.1:19386900-19394444 GCF_000298275.1 Orycteropus afer afer
TTCCTTATTCCTTCTTCAGCAATCTCTTTGCTGGTATAGAGGAATCCAAGTGATTTTTGGATGTTGATCTTATATCCTGCCACAATGCTAAATCTCTCAATTAGTTCCAGTAGATTTTTTACTGAGTCTCTTGGGTTTTCTAGGTTGTAGTATATTCTTGTCAGAGTGGCACTAGGTAACCAAAATAGAATATGGCACCAGGAGTGGGGTGCTGCTATGACAGATACCTAAAATGTGGAAACAGGAGTAGAATGCATCCTTGACCCAACTCCATAGGAGAAAAGACCTGTCGATCTGCTTCCATAAAGATTTCAGCCTAAGAAACCCTATGGGACAGTTCTACTTGTACTATAAGGTCACTGTGAGTCAGAATCTACTTGATGACACATAACAACAGGCACTATTGTAGAGACCTTGTGTGGCTAACACACTCAGCTTCTAACTGAAAGCTTGGAGGTTTGAGTCTATCCAGAGATGCCTTAGAAGAAAGGCCTGGAGTTCTACTTCTGAAAAATTAGCCACTGGAAACCCTATGGAGAATAGTTTTATTCTGACACACATGAGGTTGCTATGAGCCAGAGTCAATGAAACAGCAAGTGTTTGGTTCAGGTGCTATTCTAAGTGCACCACACATATTAACTCATGTAAGCTTCCTAGGAACCTTAAGAGACAAGTAAAATTAATTATGATCATTCCATTTTACAAAACAGCTTGTTCATATTTGCACTGCTAGTAAGTGTTCATAATGTACTCTACATCACTATTCTTGAGGAGGACCTATTTCTGTGGCTGGTTAGAGCAAATTAATTTCTGTGGCATGGTGAAATGCTTCCCTGGTCCACAACAGTCCACCATTACTTGGTTATTAGAGAGATATTTGAAAGTTGGAGGTAAGAAAAAAAATACGTATGGCATGATTTGATCAGATGTCTCAAATATGGCTGGTTTATGTACAGAAACTTACAAAGAAAAATCCAGACCAGGGAACTATAGCCTGATAGGTCAGGGTTTCTATGCAATATGAGTAGCATTATATTATATAGAGTAGCATTCAGCTATATTAAAAGGAAAAATACAACTTCATGTCATTTGCAGGAATGAAGCTGTCTCATACCTAATTTCTAAGAAAAAAGTAAAATCAAGTCCTTCAGAAATTCTCCAGCAGCAATCAAATGAGAAAAGAAGCATATTCCAATACTGCAATTTTCACAAAGGTGGTCCAGGAAGGAAAGAGGATCCTGGAGCCAAGAAAGGCAGTGTCTGGGCAAAGCTACTAACTAACCCTAACTCTTTCCCTTGTGAGCCATAAAACCCTCTGAATTCTTACTGATACTCTTTCCATCTGCAGGATATCTTTCCCTCTTCCAACTGCAGTGAATGAAAATGACTGTTGGGGAGAAATTAGGTGAATAGTTGAGTTGGATTGCCAGGATGCAAAAGCTCGAGGGTTATACTCTTCGTTGGGGAAAGGATCCAAAGCCTGGAGATACACTGGGTGGAAGGAACTCTGAGGAAGAACTGAAAAACCAAAAACCAAAACCACTGCCATCCAGTTGATTCTAACTCACAGCAGCCCTATTGGACACAGAACTACCCCCATAGGGTTTCCAAGGCTGTAAATCTTTACTGAAGCAGACTGCCACATCTTTCTCCTGCAGAGCTGCTGGTGGGTTTGAACCACTGACCTTTTGGTGAGCAGCCAAATTCTTTAACCACTATATCACCAGTGATCTTGAGAAAGAACAAAACCTCCAAAATTGGCATCAAACCAAAAAAATCTAACCAATTACGGTCAAATAGACTCCAACTCATGGCAATGCCATATGTGTCAAAGTGGAACTGTGCTCCATAGATTTTCAATGGCCGTGACCTTTTGGAAGTAGATCACCAGGCCTTTCTTCCAAGGGGCCTCTGGGTGGACTCAGACCTCCAACTTTTTGATTAGCGGGCCAATGAATTAACTGTTTGCACCATTCAGAGACTCCTAAAATAAGCACAGAGCTCAGGTTTTCTAATAGAGAGTACAACATGCACATAGAGTGGAGAAAACAGGAAACACACAGCCCGCAAATGATAGCACTTGGAGGAAAACAAACTGGTCTCAGATACGGTGGGAAGGCAGTCACAAAGTCACCCACACTTCATGAGAGCAAATGGGGGGTTGACAGAGCTGCCCGAACTTGAGCAAGATGAAAAGGATTAGTCCTGGCAAGGAGGCCACAGTGCCTCCGGGGTTAGGGGTGGAAGAAACAGAGTCTAACAAAAGCAGACAAACACACCCCAGAGCTGGCACAAGAAGGAATTGCCCTTACCAGTCTCAAGGATAAGGCAGAGAAGGCCTATGCTCAGAGCCTTCAAGAGAGGACAGCTATAGGAAAGATTGAAGAGAAGCTTGTGGATAAGGGAATATGCACCTGAGACATTCTCTTAAGGCCCAGCTTGTGAGATTTGAAAGGAATTCTATTGGCTTAGTGGTTAAAGCATTCAACTGCTAACCAAAGGGTTGGTAGTTTAAACCCACCAGTTGTTCCATGGAAGAAAGACGAGGCAATCTGTTTCTGTAAAGATTTACAACCTTAGAAACCCTAAAGGGTTGCTGAGTTGGAATTGACTCAGCAGTAAGTGTGAGGTTTGAAACATTATCCCTTCGTGTGTTTCAAAGGAATGAGTTAGCTACAGGTTTAGGTCCCTTACTTGAACCCGTCAGCGGTTAATTGCCCACCACAATATGTCAGAGACAGCCTAAGCATTTTTCAAAGAATTCTGGTGGCACAGTGGTTGAGCACTCAGCTGCTAACCAAAAAGGTCATAGGTTCGAATCCACCAAGGAGGAAAGACCTGGTAATTTGCTCCCATAAAGATTACAGCCTAGAAAACCCTACAGGGCAATTCTACTTTGTCAGAATTAACTCAACAGCACACAACAAGCACTTATCACGTATTT
This sequence comes from Orycteropus afer afer, assembly GCF_000298275.1. Lineage (NCBI taxonomy): Eukaryota > Metazoa > Chordata > Mammalia > Tubulidentata > Orycteropodidae > Orycteropus > Orycteropus afer. The sequence goes on from NW_006921599.1 coordinate 19,389,845, forward strand.
ACCCATTTAATCCTTGTTGTTTGCATCAAGTCAATCCTCTCATGGTGACCTCATGCACAACAGAACGAAATGCTGCTAGTCCTGAGCCATCCCCATGATTAATTATTGATCAGGCCGTTGCGATTCATAGGGTTTTCATTAATTTATTTTCAGAAGTAGATCATCAGGCCTTTTTTCTTATACCATCTTAGTCTGGAAACTCTGCTGAAACCTGTTTCATATCACAGTAATAAACAAGCCCCCACTGACAGGCGAGTGGTAGCTGTGCATGAGGTGCACTGTTCTGGAATCGAATCCAGGTCTTCCTCATGGAAGGAAGTTACAAGAATCCTATGAAATAGATACTATCATCATCCCATTTTATAGATCGGAAAATTTGCTCAATGGTGGCCTGGCTCCAGAATTTGTCTTCATATCCATTATACTCCCCTGTTTTTTTTGTTTTGTTTTGTTTTTTGTTTTTTAAACTGAAAGGAGTTTTGATCTTTCTCTAGAAGTGGAAGACCCAATATGGCTACAGGGTAGACAGAAGAACTAACCACAAGCCTGCCCAGCCTGGGAGAAGTTAAGAGTTCTTTGATTTTCCTCCCCTCATTAGTGAGTAGGAGCTCTGGTAGCATAGTGGCTAAGACAGTTGCCTGCTAACCAGACGGCTGGCGGTTCAAACCCACGCCACTCCTCGGAAGGAAGGTTGGGCAATCCAACTTCCGTAGTGATACTGCCTCGGAAACCCAAAGAGGGGTCACTATGAGTCAGGTATGACTCGAACGGCACATAACAACAACAACGTTAGTGAGTAGCTGAGCTGGAGGAGGAAGTCTGCACTTTATTTTGCTAACAAACCTTATTTTACATGTAAATAAGCAGTTGAAATTAATCTGATCTCTGTTAAGAGTTAAGATATTTCTCTTAAGTAAATGAAAATCCCTTCACCAACAGGTTTATCTTCCCAGGCTGTAGACTGCACCCATACGTAAAACACCCACACAGGCACACACAGCTTGTAGCAATGTTTTAACACAGACATAATTATGACCCACAAATAAGTATGGCTGGAACATAAAGCACTCCAGTGGAAGTTACATAATAAGCATAGGTGATATCCATTTCCTAGTCCAGCAGTACTAACCCTAGGCAGGCGTTGTGGATTGGATATTAACAGAAGGCAGGATAGGCCATTCATTGTAATGAATTCCTAAAGGCGGCAATCTGTCTTTCTTTTCATCACTACAGGGAATGTAAAATTCCACCAAATAATAAGCCAAGTATAAACCTAAATGTTGCTTGGAGAAAGGCATTTGCCCTGAAAACCAGTGACCATAGAAGTTTTCTCTCTGGACTTAATATCTTGTGTTTTAGAGTTGATTAATCTTCAATAGAGAGAGTAGTAATGGTTCAATGGCAGAATATTCACCTTCCATGCAGAAAGCTGGAGTTCCATGGCTAGCCAATGCACTTCATATACAGCAACACCCATTTGACAGTGAAGGTTTTTATGTTGTTATGATGCTGAACAGGTTTTAGCAGAGCTTCCAGACTAAGATAGACTAGGAAGAAAGGTGTGGTTAGCTACTTCTGAAAATCCAGTGGATCACAATGGTCCAATCTACAACTGACCAGGGGAACAGCGCAGAACTGGGCAGCATTTCATTCCACTGTGTATGAGGTCCCTGTGAGTTGTGGGCTGACTCCATGGCAGCTAACAACAACAACTGAGTGAGCAGAAGAGGTCAGAGTGATAAGAAAGCAAAAAAAAACCCCACCAAACTCACTGCTACGGAGTCGTTTCCAACTCATAGCAGCTCCTCCTTAGGTTTCCGAGGCGGTATCTCTATGGAAGTAGATTGCTCAAACTTCCCTTGGAGGAGTAGCTAGTGATTCTGGTTAGTAGTCAAATGCCTTAGGCACTATGCCACCAGAATGCCTGATAAGAAAGCATAGGACCTATATACTCCACACCAGGCCAAGAAAGAAACTATGTCTGGCTGCAAAATTTCTGTTGTTTTGTTTCATTATCTTTAATTACTGGATGCATAATATTCCATCATATAATATGAACTATTGAACTATTTTCCTGCTAATGGACATTTAAGCAAATGCATTTCTGTAAGTTATATACAAAGTGCAACTTATGAGCCAAAGCATATAGATATTTTGATAGTTACTGTCAAATTACCATCCAAAAAGGATGTATCAATTTATACTCCTAGAAAAGGTAAATAATATTCATAGCCAATGCAGACTGGGAGCTCCTTGTACCCAAGTCATTTTCCCAAATGTTCTACAAGAATTGATTTGTTCATTCCTTAAAACAGCCTTTTAAGATAGTATTTTTATCTTCATTTTGCATAGTTAGAAACAGAAGCACAGAGAATAACTTGACCAAAATTATGGATCATTAAATTGGACTCCAGAGCACATGTTCTTAATCATGTCTCTCTAGAGAAGGGTATCTATTTTCCCATACTCTTACTAATAATACGTATTATCAGTCTTATGCAATGTGTACTGCATTGGCCCTCTTAATGCATTTTTGTTTTTCTCGCATGAGATAATGTGGATGAACATACTATATTCACTCTAAAGCACAAAGAAGACATAAAGGATAAAAGATTAGAAAACTGACTCCATGTAGCTACTTCTCCAGTTGTTGTCACTGTGTGCCTTCAAGCTGATTCTGAATCTTCATGATCCTAAGGATAGAGAAGAACTGCCCCAGAGGGTTTCTTAGGGTGTAATCATAACAGGAACAGATCTCAGGTCTTTTTCTCCCTTGGAGCCAGCACTCCTGGGTTCAAATTGCTGACTTTCCAGTTAGCAGCTGAGTGCTTAACCTTTACACTACCAAGCGTTCTTACTTCCCTAATTTGTTGTTAGCTGCCATCAAACTCGGTCAGACTTATGTGACCCTACATATAAGAGAAAGAAACATTTCCCTAACAGACCTGCATATTAATACTTTTGTGACTAAATAAAAAGGTCTAAAGTGCTTGCCAACAGTGTAAGAATATTAGTGTTATGGATTGAATGATGTCCCCCCACAATATGTGTTGAAATCCTTTCTCCTGTACCTGTGGATTCACCACTCATCTGTCAGTTTGTCATACTGTGGTAGCGTGAGTGTTGTTGTGAGGCTGGAAGCTATGCCACTGGTATTTCAAATACCAGCAGGGTCCCATGGCGAACAGGTTTCAGCAGAGCTTCCAGATTAAGACTGGGAAGAAGGATAGGATCATCCACTTCTGAAAAATATGGCCAGTGAAAACTTTATGAATAGCAGTGAAACATTGTCTGATACGGTGCCAGAAGATGAACCCCTCTGGTTGGAAGGCACTCAAAATACGACTGGGGAAGAGCAGCCTTCTCAAAGCAGAGCTGACCTTAAAGACGTAGACCTCAAGTTCTACCTGAAGGTCTCAAGTTTGAGACCTTCATTTGCTGAAGGAGCATGACTCACAATGGGAAGAAACAGTTGCAAATGTCCATTAATAATTAGAACATGGACTGTATGAAGTATGAATCTAGGAAAATTGGGAGCTGTCAAAAATGAAATGGAATGCATAAAGACTGACATTCTAAGGATTAGTGAACTGAAACAGACTGGTATTGGCCATTTTGGTATTGGGCACAATTATATGGTCTACTATGCCAGGAATGACAGATTGAAGGGGAACAGCAACACATTCATCTTTAAAAAGAACATTTAAGATCTATACTGAAGTACAATGCTGTCAGTGATAGGATAATATCCATAGGTCTACAAGGAAGACTGGTTAATATTACTATTATTCAAATTACATATCAACCACTAAAGCCAAAGATGAATATATTGAAGATTTTTATCAACTTCTGCAGTCTGAAAATGACCAACCATGCAATCAAGGTATATTGATAATTATGGTGATTGGAATGTGAAAGTTGGTAACAAAGATGTATCAGTAGTTGGAAAATATGGCCTCAGTGATGGAAATGATGCCAGAGATCATATGATAAAATTTTGCAAAACCAATGACATTCACTGCAAATACCTTTTTTCAACAATATAAATGGTGACTATGTGCACGGATATAATCAGATAGAATATCTGGTATGAAATTGACTACATCTGTGGAAAGAGGAGATGGAGAAGCTCAATATCATCAGTCAAAACTAGGCCAGGAGTTGACTGTGGAACAGACTATCAGTTGCTCATATGCAAGTTCAAGTTTAAGCTGAGGTAAATTAATACAACTCCACAAGAGCCAAAATACAACCTTGATTTTATCCTGCCTGAATTTAGAGAATATCTGAAGAATAGATTTGATATATTGAACATCAATGACCAAAGACCAGATAAGTTGTGGAAAGACATTAAGAACATCATACATGAAGAAAGCAAAAGTCATTAAAAAAAACAAGAAAGGAAGAAAAGACCAAAATGGATGTCAGAAGAGACCTTGAACATTTCTCTAGAACTGAGAATAGCTAAATTGGAAGGAAGAAATGATTAACTAAAAGAGCTGAACAGACAATCAATGTAATCCACCACATAAATAAAACAAAGGAGAAGAACCACATGATCATATCAATTGATGCAGAAAAGGCATTTGATAAAATCCAA
>NW_006921599.1:19394544-19395097 GCF_000298275.1 Orycteropus afer afer
TCTGCCAACCCTATACATGTTCTTGGGTGCACTCTCCACTTCATATACATACCTAATATTTCAGCCTGTGCACCCATCTATCCACCCATATACCCATGTTTGCTTTCACTGACCATGCCATACTATATGTGCAAAAGAGTTCATTTTTGTTGTCTGTACTTCCCACGCACCTCTCTATGTCTTTCTCTTCCTCAATGCCACTATATTGATCACTCACATTTGGTACATTGCCCTTTTCTTCACCCAAATCAAAAACTTATCTCTATCTATCTAACAGTATTCCCTACCCTACCCTCCCATCTCTGGTAACCAACAAAGAAAATGATCTTCCATAGATAAATGTTTCCTTGATTATTACAATAATGGACTAATATAATATTTGTCCTTTTGCGATTGACTTATTTCACTCAGCATAATGTCCTCCAAGTTCATCCATGTTATGCAGTTTTGCAGATTCCACATTATTCTTTAGGGTTGCATAGTATTCCATTGTGTGTATGTACCATAGTTTGAATATCCATTCCTCAGTTGATGGACACCTAGGTTGTTTCCA
>NW_006921599.1:19413257-19438728 GCF_000298275.1 Orycteropus afer afer
TATGCCTGTCTTTTGTTTGGCTGGAAGCCACAGTTGTGGGTTCAATTCCAGACCTGAAGGGCAGCTAGGGGCCAGAGTCTCAGGGGTTCCACTAGGCTCTATCAGACCAGCAAATCTGGTCCTTCTTTTTTTTTTATTTTGAGTTTTGTTCCACATTGTTCTCCCACTCTATCCAGGATCTTCCACATAGATCACCCTCTGAGTGGTTGACGGTGGTAGCTGGACACCATCTAGTTCTTCTGGTCTCATAGTCCTATAGGCTGAGGATTACATAGTGTACCCATCCTTTGGACTAATTGTTTTCATGAATCTTTGATTTTCTTCTTTCTTCTTTGCTCTGGATGAGGAGAGACCCATCGTTACCTCTAGATGGCTGCTTGCAAGCTTTTAAGATCCCAGTTGGTACTCACCAAAGTAGGATATGGAGTAATGTTTTTGTGTAGTATGCTATGCCAATTGAGCTTGATGTCCCCTGTGACCATGGTCCCAAGCCACAGATCCAACTACTCCCTCCCTCTGGGTAGCTGTCTGTGGCTAAGAAATGACTATAATCTTGTGCTTTGTCAGCTCTACTATATATCTGGACATTCTTACAGAACATTAAAATACACTTATAGAAACATTGTCTGACAGCTCTATACACGGTCTTGGGCACACTCCCCCCTGCATAGACATACCTAATCATTCAGCCTGTCCACCCATCTATCCACCTATATATCATTGTTTGTCATCACTGACAACGCAGTACTGTATGGGCAAAAGGGTTCATCTTCATTGTCTGTACCTTCCATGTACCTCTCTCTGTCTTCCTCTTCCTCAACGCCACTGTATTGATCACTCTTATTTGGTACATTGCCCTTCCCTTCAGCCAAATCAATACTTGTCTCTGTCTATCTAGCAGTGTTCCTTCCCCTCCCCTCCCACCTCTGGTAACCAACAAAGAAAGTTTCCTCCCATATATAAACTTTTTCTTGGCTTTTTATAATAATGAACTAATACTATATTTTTCCTTCTGTGACCGACTTATTTCACTCAGCATAATGTCCTCCAAATTAATCCACGTTATGTAGTGTTTTGCAGATTCTACATTATTCTTTGGTGTTATGTAGTATTCCATTGTGTGTATGTGCCATAGTTTGGTTATCCATTCTTCTGTTCATGGGCACCTAGGTTGTTTCCATCTTTTGGCTATTGTAAATAGTGCTGCAATGAATATGGGCGTGCATATATCTGTTCTTGTCCTGGTTCTCACTTCTTTAGGATTCATACCTAGTAATGGAATTTCTGGGTCAAATGGTATTTCTAATTCTAACTTTTGAAGGAATCACCATACTGCTTCCCACAGTGGTTGTATCATTTGACAGTCCCACCAGCAGTGTAGGAGAGTTCCAATCTCTCCACATCCTCACCAGTATTTGTTATTTTCTGTCTTGTTGGACTTTGCTACTAGTGCTGGAGCAAGATAGCATTTCATTATTGTTTTGATTTGCATCTCTCTAATGGCTAATGATGGTGAATATTTCTTCATGTGTTTGTAGCCTGCCTGAATATCCTCTTTGGTGAAGTGTCTTTTCATGTCAAAGTTATGGTAACTTCTTAGCCACAGCCAACCACCCTGAGGGAGTGAGTTGTTGAGCCTGTGAGCTTGAGATCATGGTCACTGGGGACATCAAGGTCAACAGGCATAACATACTACACAAAAATATTGTTCTACTTTCTACTTTGGTGAGTAGCAACTAGGGTCTTTAAAACTTGCAAGAGGCCATCTAAGATGCAGCAATTGATCTCTCCTCATCTGGCACAAAGAAGAATGAAGAAAACCAAAGATGAAAGGAAACAATTAGTCCAAGGAAATGGTGGACCATGTGAACCTCAGCCTACATGACTGTGAGACAAGAAGAGTTAGATGGTGCTCAGCTACCACTGTCAATCACTCAGAATGGGACCAGTGAAGGAGGTCCTAGATAGAGTGGGAGAAAAGCGTGGAACAAAACTAAAAATCATGAAAAAGACCAAAATTACTGGTCTGATAGAGATGGCTGAAACTCCCAAGACTATTATCCTTAGTTACCCTTCAGGCCTGGAATTGAACTCATTCCCATGGCTTCCAGCCAAACATTAGACAGACAAATAAGGTGAACATTTATATCAGATAGATACATCCCTTAGAACAATCAATCATGGGAGATCAGAGAGGCAGTATTTGCACAGGGAGATAGCTCAGAGGGCAGAAATGCATAGGAAAGAAGGTCACAGGGAAAAGATAATCACAGGGAGAACTTGGGAAGAGAGTTATTACATTATGGGGATTGCAATCATTGTCACAAAACAAAATGTGTGTGAATTGTTGTATGGAAAATGAATTTGCTCTGTAAACTTTCACCCAAATCACAATTTAAAAGAAGAAAAAGAAGGAAGAAATACACAGAGCCACTGCATCAAAAAGAAATGGTTGACATTCAACTGTTTTAGGAGGTCACATATAATCAAGAACCAATGGTATTAAAGGAAAAAGTCCAAGCTGGACTGAAGGAATTGGCAACAAACAAGCCTTCAGGTATTGACAGAATATCCATTTAGATGTTGCAACTAACAGATGCGGTGCTGAAGGTACTTACTTGTTTATGCCAAGAAATTTGGAACAGAGCTACCTGGCCAACTGAGAGGAAGAGATTCATATTTATGCCTATTCCAAAGAAAAGTGATCCAATAGAATGTGGAAATTATAAAACAATATCATTAATATCACATGCTAGTAAAATTTTGCTGAAGCTAATTAAATAATGGTCGCAGCAGTGTATTGATAGGCAACTTCTAGAAATTCAAGCTGGACTCAGAAGAGGACATGGAATGAGGGATATCATGGTTGATGTCAGATGGGTCTTGGATGAAAGCAAAGAATACCAGAAATATATTTACCTGTGTTTTATTGACTATGCAAAGGCATTTGACTGTGTGGATTAAATACAACACATTATGGATAACTGTGAAGAATAAGAATTCCAGAACACTTAATTGTGCTCATGAATAATCTGTACACAGACTCAGAGGCTGTTGCTTGAACAGAACAAGGTGATACTGTATGGTTTAAAATCAGGAAGAATATGTGTCATGGTTGCATTCTTTCACCATACTTACTCAATCTGTCTGCTGAGCAAAGAATCTGAAAAGCTGGGCTATATGAAAAAGAATGCTGGATCAGGATTGGAGGAAGACTCATTAACAACCATTGATATGCAGTCTTCAGTATGGGTTACACTTCAACATAAAGAAAACAAAAATCCTCTAAATGGACCAATGAGCAACAACACAATAAATGGAGAAAAGATTGAAGTTGTCAGAGATTTTATTTTACTTGGATCCACAATCAACACCCGTGGAAGCAGCAGTCAAGAATCTGCTGCAAAAGATCTCTTTAAAGTGTTGAAGAACAAAGATGTCACTTTGAAGACTAAGGTGTGCCTGACCCAAGCCATGTATTTTCAGTCGCCTCATATGCATGTGAAAGCTGGAAAATAAATAAATAACACCAAAGAAGAGCTGATGCCTTTTAATGATGGTATTGGCGAAGAATTACCACGGGCAGCCAAAAGAACAAACAAATCTGTCCCGGGAGAAGGGTAGCCTGAATGCTCCATGTAATTGAAAATGGTCCGACTTCATCTCACCTACTTTGGTCATGTTGTCAGAAGGGACCATTCCCTAGAGAAGGATATCATGCTTGATAAATTAAAGGGTCAGTGAAACAGGGGAAGACTCTCAACAAGATGGATTGACACAGTGGCTGCAACGATGGTCTCAAGTGCAGCAAGGATTGTGAGAGTGGTGCAGGATTGGGCAGTGTTTTGTTTGGTTGCTAGGAATTGGAGCTGACTCTACAGCACCTAACAACAATGTACCTCTGGATAGAATCTAACCTAATCTAATGTAATCACCTTCCATAATACATGTAATATGATCCATCAGTTGAAGTCATACCGGTGTAGAATGATCATAAAATTAATCACTTCTGAGTTCTATAAAAAGCACAGCATAGGCATTTGACTGCTAACCACAAGGCTGGTGGTTCAAATCCACCAGCCACTTCTCAGAAGGAAGGTTGGGCAATCTACTTCCATAGCGATATTGCCTCAGAAACCCAAGGAGGGGTCGCTATGAGTCAGAACCAAATCGATGGCAGTGAGTTTGGTTTTTGGTTTACTGACAAGAAAAGAAGGGAATCTATGTGGCCAGGATCCTGATTTGGACCTTTAGCTTCCAGAAGTGTAAGAAAATTAATCTATGTTCCTTAAAGCCACCCATTTGTTATATTTGTCTTACAGCAGCACTAGGTAACTAATACAATTAGTTAGGAATCTGAGTTGCAGACAGCAGAATGCACTCTAGCTAGTTTCAACAAAACTAGATTTATCATTGCTGTCTAAGCTTACAGAATTTCCAAGAGAGCCAGAACCCATTATGGCAGCCACACAGCCAGAAACAGTGTAGCCAGGAAAAACACTCAACCATATTAGGAGCCTGTCGTGGTGGAAACCTCTTGGATGATGCCTATACCACAGGAGACCTGAAAGTTGTGCCATCATCATAGAGACCCCAGGAGGGTCACAGGATCCAGTCTCCCCATAGGCAACCAGCTCATATTGTTCATCCCACTTTCTGAGTTTCTGTGAAAGCTACTTGTAATGGAATCTGAGAAATGTATTTTTAAAAAAATTTTATTGTGATTTGGGTGAAAGTTTACAGAGCAAATTCATTTTCCGTACAACAATTCATATAATTTTGTTTCATGATGTTGACTGCAATTCCCCATAATGTAACAGCTGTTTTTCTACTTCCTCCCTGTAGTTACCTCTTCTCTGTGTCCTTCCCTCCCATGCACTCCCACCCCCTGAGCTGTCTACCTGTGCAAACACTGCCCTTCTGTTCTCCCACAACTGATCACTCCAAGGAGTGTATCTACCTGAGGTAAATGTTCACCCCATATGCTTGTCTATTGTATGGCTGGAAGCCACAGAAATGAGTTCAGTTCCAGACCTAAGAGCAGCTAGGGGCCATAATCTCAGGGGTCTCACCAGGCTCTATCAGACCAGGAAACCTGGCCTTTTTTTTTTTAATGATTTTTAGTTTTGTTCCACATTGTTCTCCCAATTTATCCAGGATCTCTTCCATCAACCCCCCTCCAAGTAGTTGACAGTGGTAGCTGGGCACCAACTAGTTCTTCTGGTCTCATGGTCATATAGGCTGAGAATTGCACGGTCTATGAGTTCTTGGACTAATTGGTTCCATGCATCTTTGGTTTTCTTCATTCTTCTTTGCTTTGGATGAGGAGAGACCCACTGTGGCATCTAGATGGCTGTTTGCAAGTTTTTAAGACTTTTAAGTAGGATGTAGAACAATGTTTTGTGTAATATGTTATGCCAATTGAACATGATATCCCCTGCAACCACAGGCCCAAGTCTGCACGTCCAACTACATGCTCCCTTTGGCTTGAGAAATATATTTTTTAGCTTTGGAGCCTCTGAGGAACAATCCAGAAAGATTTGCAGTGAATGTTACACTATCAGTAAATTCCACTATAGTAAACATACACTTTTTCTCCTTAAGGAGACAATAAAGATTGCATCCTCTGTGAATGCGGGGGGGGGGGGGGGATTGATCTATATCATGTGTATTTTTCCTGAATTTGCCCTCTTGCCATTTGTCCTAAACATTAGGTTGGGGTTGAGCTATGAGGGAATCAAGTGAATGGCTCCATCTGAAAGGAAAACCGAGAGCAGAACTAGAAGTCAGTAAAGACTTAACATTCTCAAACCAAGATAATTAAAAACCTTTCAATATAATGTAACAGTGGAGGACATCAATGGCATAGACCACCCAGTATTGATCTCCCTGTTCCTGAGACATTCACCCCAGCACCACAACCACTCCCATCCACATGGCTACTGTAGGACAGGTCTTACTCATTTATGTTATTGATAACTCTTGTAAGACTTTATCTATGCAGCCAAATTTGACCAATCTATGGACCCAAGCTAGGATAATAGTGCTTTCACTGATAACTTTGAATTTGTGACTTAGTGGTAGAACCCATAACATATAAAACTAAAGAGCTGTTGGTAGCCCTGTTTACTGTCATGTAGAGAATCCCAGACTTCAGTGAAAAAGAAATGAAACCAACTTCACTAAGTGAAGTCAAAGTCAGGGACAGACAGAGGATTCCAGTAATGTTTGAGCTTCTGGTTCAAGTAGTCCCTGAGACCCAGCTGTACTGCATCCTTCTTGTGATTTTGTATATCTGATCAAGTTTAATGCACCTTCAATGAAAAGATGTATCATACACATACATACATACATATATATGATACATCTATTAAAAAAAACAAACTCACTGCCATCAAGTCAGATCCAACTCATAACAACCCCTCTTTGGGGTTCCAAGGTGGTATCACTATGGAAGTAGATTGCCCAACCTTCCTTCCGAGGAGTGACTGGTGGGTTTGAACTGCCAGCCTTCTGGATAGCAGTCAAATGTCTTAGGCACTACACCACCAGAGCTCCATGATACATTTATCTATATATATATATGATATCCTTGCAATTAAACTATTATGTGTCATCAATTGATAGACTTATTCTATTTCAGAGACACTAAATTTTTTAAAATGTGCATTTTAGAATTAGTGAAATAGAGTAGTTCTTCAACTCTCCCTTAGAGTCTAAGCTAATTCAAGTTGGCTTCCTGTGACTTACAATCAGAAGAATAACTAATATATTCTGCATGTATATATGTATGATGCAGAGAAAAATCTTGACCTGGGAATAGGATAATAATGTGAAAAAGACAAGGCAGTAAGCACTACTTAAGGGAAAAATTGTATCACGCAAGAATTATAAAGAGCATAAATTACCCTGGAAGCAGTTTTGACCACTAGTGCCCTTGATTGCTCCAATCCTACTTAGAGGCACTCTAGTAACCCATCTTGGAGTCCCTGGATGGCACAAATGTTTAAGTGTTCAACTATTAGCTGAAAGGTTGGAAGTTCTAACCTACCCAGAGGTAGCTAAGAAGACAAGCCTGGCAATCCGCTTTTGAAATAGAATAAGTCTACCAATTGATGACAAATAATAGTTGAATTGCAATGATATTATATACGTTATGTGCTGTCGGGTCGGACCCGACTCATAGTGACCTGTCCTTGGGTTTCCGAGGGGATATCACTGCGGAAGTAGATTGCCCAACCTTCCTTCCAGGGAGTGGCTGGTCAAACCCACCAGCCAGCCTTCTGTTAGCAGTCAAGTGCCTTAGGCACTACACTACCAGAGCTCCTATTATATATATATAATATATATATATATATAATATATATATATAAATATAATATATACATATACACACACACACACACACACACACATATATATATGTAATATATATAAGGCCTTGAAAACCCTACGGAGCAGTTCTACTCCATACACATGGGGTCACCATGAGTCAGAATCAGTAACTCCATAGCAACTAACAACAATAAAAATGACCCAGCTTGAGGTGAAGGACTAATGACAGTAATAATAGTTTCAAGAAAGTCAGTTAAGATATTTTCCTATAATTATCTACCATGACCACAATATATACATGAGGATCTTCTCAAGAATGAGCAAGTCCTCAGAATCGATGATCCTGATATACTTAAAATTTTAATAATTAATGATGAAAGGATGGTTCAAACTAAAGAAACTTTGAAACTCTACAAATATGCAAACTTTTCTTTGATAACAAAATAATCTGGCAACTAAGATTTACCTTTGTCAGTGCAGAAAATTCATGCTTACAGGTATAACTGTCCTGCAGCCCACTTTTGCTGTAAATTTGGCTTGTGGTCTTGCTTCTGCCGTAGTGTGAGCTGTGAACTCACTTAGGCTGCCAGATGGCAGTGGGAAGCCCATTAGTTATGCATCACACATGCTGATCAAAACTGAAAGAAATTATGTGCAGATTGAGAAGAGATGCCTGTGAAGCAACAACTAGAATTTTCTGTATTCCTACAGAAAATTTAACATAATCATTGCTCATAAATAAACTCCTTCTCCTGATCTGAGGACCCAAACCTGGGATGACTCCAGAGGAACTCTTCTTGAGGATCATAACATGCACGTTCCCATGACATTCATTAGAGAATGTCAGCCAGCTGATGCCCTTTCAAGGTTATCTAAAAATTCTGAGAACCAGAGGTAAAGTAATATATTAAAAGTTGTGCCTTTCAGGGGAAATCTGTTCTTTAATAGATTCTAGAGAGGAGATGGAAGAATTTAGTTACAAGGAAGCTTGTTAGAATCTTTTCAAAAGAATCTTCTTGAGGAAATATATGGGAAATGTAGTATATAAATCTGGTTGATGAGGAAGGTCCTAAGAAGTACTTTGAAAGGGGCTGCCCACTGCCATTGAGTCAATTCCAACTCATAGTGACCCCATAGGACAGAATACAACTGCCTCATAGGGTTTCCAAGGCTGTAAATTTTTATCGAAGTAGGCTGTCTCATCTCTCTCTCGTGGAGTGGCTTGTGGGTTCTAACTGCTGACCTTTTGGTTAGCAGCCAAATATTGTAACCACTGTGCCACCTGAGCTCCTGTTGGGCTGAGGGTCCCAAAATGTGTAAAATAACATTAACTGATTGTAAAGTTTATAATCCCTCTAAATAAATAAATAAAACATAAAACTCTTTCTTGCTAAACGAAATTCATACAATTTTATTATAATTATGCATTATTATCCATATTCTTCTAAATAGAAGGCACTTCTATTTACATGTTTATATAAAGGTTTGTTTGAATGTACTCTCCTGCGAAAGGATATTTCCTTTTATTGCTTAAGGGAAGTCAATCACTGTAAACATGTCCATGAAAGCTCATTCTGGCTCCGCTTCAAATTGTCTTTTTTGATAAGGAGCAAATGAACAATTATTTCTAGGCTTTGGTTTCCCTAGCCATAAAATAAGAATGAAGTGCCTATCTTTCCCCACCCACTGGGATACTATGAAGAAAAATTAGTCACACAGAGTCATTGCAAAAGGGGAAAGCTTCTGTCCCAAACACAGAAAAGAAAAAAGAAAATGTCTTTCTGATCTATTCCCAAATTTTCTGAGAAAGCCAGACTAAGTCCATAGATATTCACAGAGTGTCTATTCTAAATCCAACAATCTCTATAACCCCCAATCAGCTCTGAGGGAAACTTACTAATTGCTGCCAAGTTAATTTGGACTCAAGGCGACCTCACATGCATCAGAATAGAATTCCAAAGGGTTTTCAATTGCTGATTTTTCAGAAGTAGATCACCAGATCTAAGTAGACTGGAACCTCCTACTTTGATTAGCAGCCATTTGCACCACACGGGTAGAATCTTAGAAGACTACAAACGTGCAACTGCAGTACTTTGTTGTTATTAGATGTCATCCAGTTGCGTGTCATGGCATCTCCACGTTTTTCAGAAATAGATCTTGAGGCCTTTCTTTCTAGTCTGTCTTAGTCATGCTGCCCAGTCCAGCACCACACTCATGATGGGTTGAGAATCAGACAGTTGTGATTCATAAGGTTTTCATTGGCTGGTTTTTGGAAATAGATCTCCTTTCTTCCTAGTCTGTCTTAGTCTGGAAATTTCCCCAAAACCTGTTCAACATCATAGCAATGTGAAACTTCCACTGACAGATGGGTGGTGGGTGAGCGGGATGTGCATTGGCTAGGAGCAGAACCTGGGCTTTTGCATGGGAAGTGAGTGCCCCACAACTGTACCTCTAGGGGTAGGAAAATAGTGCTGAGGTTGAAAGTGAATATCGACCTATAGTGGTAAGGGGTACAACATGAGCACTCCTTGTCTCCATAAAGCATCCTATCTAGTATTCAGTGGAGCCCTGGAACTATGGTTTCCAAGGCTGGCTATGTATATCACCTAGGAAGCTTCTTAAGAATACCAGCAGTCCCTGGGTACCTCTTTTCCCCCAGATCCAGTGACTTGGCATTTCTGGAATGGGGAGGAGTGACTGGTAGATTCAGTAACATTTTGTTCTAAAAGTGAATTTAACAGCTGAAACAAATAATAATAATAATAATTGATTTTGAAAAATTACAGTTCTAATGGATTTCTTCATTAGCAGGAAATTATTTCTAGAGTTTCATTCACTCACTCAGCAGATAGTTATTGTGCATCTGCTGTGGTACTAGGGTTCCATTTGGAAGCAGATCCCCAGCAGTGAACAGGACAAAATCCCAGCTCTTAGGATGCTATCACCACCACAAATTGAACATCCAGAACCCTCAGCTTTTTTTAGGTTGGATTCCTTAATGGAAACAGATGTTCTCCCCATAATTCCACACATTCTTACCCTTTTCCCTTTTTTTTTTTAACCATCATTCCCTCCCTGCACAAAGCCATTTCTATTTATTTGCAAACACAGATTTTAACGCTTGTTCATCTGAAGTACATTAGCCCCTGAATATTTCTACCACTGGTTCTCTAGTCAAACTTGCACGTCTGTGTAACATGTGCTGCTTCCCGGACTTCATTCTCTTCTGTTTTCTATTCAATATGACAAGTAGAAAATGTATCTTAGAGCAGGATATTTCCAAGCACATACCTAAGGTAGATGTGATTTTATGGGCAACACAGACATAACCCATCTATTGACGTGTATATATTGAGACATTCCAGAAAATAAAACACAATGTTCTCGTTCTCTTTATTATTATTATTATTTTGTATCTTTTATTTTATTTTTTATTCTTTTTTTTTAAAAAAAGTTTTTATTGTGTTTTGGGTGAAAGTTTACAGAGCAAATTCGTTTTCCATATGGCAGTTCATATACATTTTGTTTCATGACATTGACTGCAATTCCCCACAATGCAGCAGCTCTCTTCCACTTCCTCCCTATAGTTACCTCTTCCTTTTGTCCTTTCCTATGCATTCCTGCCCCCCAAACTATCCCCCTGTGTAAACACTGCCCTTGTGTTCTTCTACAATTGATCATATTTACCTGAAGTAGATGTTTACCCTAAATGCCTCTCTATTGTTGGGCTGGAAGTCACAGGAGTAAGTTTAATTCTAGACCTGAAGCATAACTATGAGCCATAATCTCAGGGGTCTCACCAGACTCTACCAGACCAGTAAACTTGGTCTCTTTTTTTTTTTTTTTTTAAATGATTTTGAATTTTGTTCCACATTGTTCTTCCACTCTATCCAGGATCTTCTGCACTGATCCCTTTCCGAGTGGTTGCAATGTCCTCATTCTTAAGAAGCAAATCAAGTCCTTTATGAGGGATGATGAAACAATAAAGGTAGCAGAGGCCTGCGTTCAATGATCTCACCAGAGAAGAAGGAAAGATTTTCAAAGATGAGGGCAAATTGTCTCTTCTTGTAGTCTAAAACCAAAATAATGGTGGCCTCATAGTGAACTGCTTTGACATTAAGATCTACTTTCTTTTCTACCCCCTTCCTCCCTTCCTTCCTTCCTTCTTTGCCTCCCTTCCTCCTTCTCTCCCTCCTTCATTCTTTCCTTCCTTCTTTCCACAGGGAAGAGGTAACTATGGGGAGGAAGTACGAAGAGAGCTGTCATATTGTGGGGAATTGCAGTCAATGTCATGAAACAAAATGTGTATGAAGTGCTGTGTGGAAAATTAATTTGGTATGTAAACTTTCACCCAAATCACAATAAAAATTGTTATGAATAAATAAGGCCAACTCCAGGCCAAATCACCTGAAGGGAAATTTGGCCCTTTGAGCTTCCTTTCTCCTTTCTCCCTCTTGCTCCCCTTTCAGCTGTCCTTGCTTCTTCATTAGCATCTCACATCTCCCCAATCTGAAAACACTGCTGCCCAAGGTCCTACTGTGTGCCCACCTCCTTACTAAGGTATAACAACTCAGTATTTACAACTCCACCAACTATTCTGACTCATAGTAACCCCACATGTGTAGAACTGTGCTCCATGGAGTTTTCAAAGGCTGAGTTTTTGGAAGCCAACTTCTAGACCTTTCCTCTGAGATGCCACTGGGTGGAATCGAACTTCCAACCGTTTGGTTAGCAGTGGGGAGTCGTACCCCTTTGCACCACCCAGGGACTCCACTCACCACCCCACCACCTGCTATTCATCAATGGAGTGGATCAGCTGCCCTGGTTGGCAGCTCTTCCTTCTTCCCTGTTGCAGAACGTCCTTTTGGAAGCTGGTTAGTCAGAAGGAGAGGATGACGTACCCAGATAGAGAGGACTGATTATCCAAGTAAAGAGTCTGCTGGTCTCTCCAACAACTCTCTAAGCTCTTGTAATTGTGCTTTCTTCACCACCAACTCCCAGCCTCTCAGATCCAGATACTTTGACTTTGCTGGTAAATATGTTGTTGTTGTTATGTGCTGTCAAGTTGGACCCGATTCATAGCAACCCCTCATTGGGTTTCCTAAGCAGTATCACTAGTGAAGTAGATTGCCCAACCTTCCTTCCAAAGAGTGGCTGGTAGGTTTGAACCACAGCCTTCTGGTTAGCAGTCAGCCTTAGGCATTTGCTACCAGAGCTCCCTCTGGTAAATATAGCAGCTCAAATAAATTACTCCATGCTCATTTGTCAGTAGGAAAAGAGCTGTGGCAAATCTAAACTCATCCTCTACCTCTCTCAGATGTCACCTGTGAATTTTTACAACCTCTAAAGACAATGTCCCCAGCCTTGTTCTCTGACCCAAAGGAACCACTTTAAGGTAAGGAATTTTAGGCTGAGTAGAAAGGGTAGAAGATATATCAAAACTGAAGGAAACTTCAACTTATACTAATATATATATATATATATATAGTATATACTACTACATATAGCAATCCTACTTCCATAGTGATACTGCCTCAGAAACCCAAGGAGGGGTCGCTATGAGTCGGGGCCGACTCGATGGCAAACAACAACAACAACAACAACTACATATACTGGGAGCTCTGGTGACATAGTGCCTGTGATAGTTGGAGCTGTGTGTCAATTTGGCTGGACCACAATTTTGTGTCGTTTAAGCAATTGTGATGTGGGTTATTCCCATGATGGGATCAGATGTATGTTTTCAGCAGCCAATCCACTTAAAGGGAGTTTCCCTAGGGGTGGGGTCTACTTCCAATATGTTTATGGACATCCTGGGAGAAGAGACACTCTTCTGTGGATTGAAATCCTGTTGCACTGCCTACAATTGTCTGTGTGCAAAAAATCCACCATTCGGCCTGGAGATCTTAGATTCATCATCTGTTGAAGTCAACAGCCAGTATACTGCCTGCCAACCTTGAGCTCATCAGCCCCTGCAGCTGTGTGAGTCGGGAAAAGCCTCCAGCTTGATGTTTGATCCAAGAACTTGGGACTTGGCAGTGTGTGAGCCATTTTCCTAGGATAAATTTCTCTTTCTTTCTCTCTCTCTATAAGTTTTACTTCTCTAGAGAACCCAGTCTAACACAGTGCCTAAGGCATTTGATGGCTAACCAGAAGGCTGGTGATTCAAACCCACCAGCCACTCTTTGGAAGAAAGGTTGGGCAATCTACTTCTGTAGTGATATCACCTTGAAAACACAAGGAGGGCTTGCTACGAGTTGCATATCTCACTTTATACTAGTACATCCCAACACAAAACTGGTTCAAAAGGAAAAGTCAGTGACCTTGTTATAATCCTTCTTCTGCAGAAAGAGAAAAAAACTAACATATACTTCAAGTAGCTTTCATGCTTTATAACTTTTCTGGCATATTTTAAATGGAAAAAACTTAATACTAAGAGACTTTACTACCTAAGTGTGTCTCTATGCTTTTCCAACAAAACAGCCTTAGTGTTGAAAAAAATTTTACTAAAATATTGGAGAGAATAACCTTTAAGATGGAATAACTACTGTTTGCTCTTAAACCAAGAGCATGTTATTTTTATTTGAACCCTTAAGCCACCATTGCGTGATTAAAATAATGATATTTCTGGCTTTTTATAAGATTTTTTGTTTTGCTTTGAATGACTTAAATTGTGAAGAGAAACCATTATCCTCACCAACAGAATGTGGTCATTGCTTTCGGAATTTAACAAAGGCTTTTAACTTTGTCATGTAAAAGTTACTAACAAATCTACCTGGTGTTATTGGTTGAACTGTGTCCCAAAAAAAGATATGCTGGCAGACTAATCCCCCACCCCCAAACCCCTATCCCTCCACCTGTGATCTTATTTGGAAATCACATTTTTGCACCTGTAATTAGTTAAGTTCACATGACATTGTACTGGAGCAGAGTGAGCTGTAATCCAACATAACTGGTGACCTCATAAAGAGAAGAGAGACAGCTGCAGAAGGAAGACACCCATGTGAAAATAGAGGTAGAAAATTGGAGTGATGTTGCTAGAAGTCAAGGAACTCTTGGGTCTACCAGAAACTGGAAAAGACAAGGAAAGATCTTCTCCTAGAGCCTTCAGAGAGTGCATGGTTTGTTGACAACCTAAACTGGGACCTGCGCAATCTACTTCCATAAAGATTTACCCCCTCGGAAACCCAAAGGGGGTCACTATGAGCTGGAATGAACTTGATGGCAATGTATGAATGCATGCAGCCCACAGAACTGAGAAGGAATGAATTTCTATTGTTTTAAACTCTCCTCCTGCACTCCCCCCTCCCCCGCCCCGCCGAGTTTGTGGTAATTTGTTACAGCAGCAGTCCTTGGAAACTAGTAAGTCTGAGATCTGTGATTTTATTTGACAGTAGCTTGGAAACCAGCTCTTGTTCTCTGAAGAAGTTAGGTACTCATTTTAAACTAGTGTTCCATTTTCACAACTGTGTTATCTATAGGCCACTGGGCTCTCATTTAGGGTGGTGTGGATTGTGGAGGGAGCATTGATTCAGGAGTAAGAGCATCTGAGTTAAAAATCCAGCTCCACCATCTAGCAGGTATGTCACTTGGGCTCTAAAAACCAAACCCCCTGCCAATAAGTAGATTACAATTCATAGCGACCCTATAGGACAGAATAGATTTACCTCATAAGTTTTTTAAGAATATAACCTTTACAGAAGCACAATGCCACATCTTTCTCCAGTCAAGCGATTGGCGGGTTTGAACCACTGAGCTTTTGGTTACCAGATGAGTGCTTTAACCACTGTGACACCAGGGTTCCTTCTGATTTGGGCTAGGCCTTTAATATCTCTAACTTCTGTGTTACAGAGAGTGGAAACATCCACATTTTGCAGAAGGTTACAAACACTTATGTGTTACATAGGGTTAGGACATCTAGGTAGCTGCTTATTGAGAACATTTTTGTTTTAATTTTTACATATGAGAATGTATTGATATTGTAAAATTAAAATAGTTTTAATGTGAAAAGCATAAAGCTTTGCAATATATAAATGCTCTCACAGATTGAAATATTCTGTTTAAGAAATGGCACCAAATATCTTTAAAATGTTCATATTATTTCATTTGTGCAAATAAATGACATTTGAGGTGATTGTCTATAGCACTCCCACACTTGCATAATCTGCCTCTTTCTTTTTCTTCCTCTTGCCTTTCACCTAGGAGCTCTGGTAGCGTAGTGCCTAAGGCATTTGACTGCTAACCAGAAGGCTGGAGGTTCAAACCCACCAGCTACTCCTCAGAAGGAAGATTGGGCAATCTACTCCCATAGTGATACTGCTTCAGAAACCCAAAGAGGGGTCGCTATGAGTTAGATCCGACTAAATGACAGTGAGTGAGTGATTGCGTTTCACCTACCCCCATACTCTTCTACTTTTACTGTTTCTCTGTTGTTTCTCTTATGGCTTCTTCTCCACCCAAGAGCATTGTTAACAGCACACGGGATTAAAAGAGGTTGCCAACTGGCCACTAACATAAGATAACATTTGTAGCACATACTCTTAAGAGCTCTGTGATATACTCATGCCAGATGATGTATTTCCAAAAATTAGCCATCGAAGATCTTATGGATTATATCAGAACATTGTCCGACTCACTTGCTTTGGACATGACATCAGGAGGGATCAATCCCTGGAGGAGAAAATTGTGTTTGATGAAGTAGAAGGGCAGCAAGGATGAGGGAAAAACTTGGTGAAATGGATGGTTATTGTTAGCTGCAATGATAGACTGGAACATGTCAACAACTGTGGTGATGACACAGGACTGGGCAGCTTTTCTTCTTAAGCTGGAGTCTCTAGAGAAGCAAAACCAGTGAAGCTTATATATGTATATGTATATGTATATGTATATGTATATGTATATGTATATACATACATGAGAGAGAGAGAGAAAGAGAGATTTATATCAAGAAAATGGCTCACAAGGTTATAGAGGCTGGCAAGTCCCAAGTCTGTGGGTCAGACATCAGGCTGGAGATTTCTCCTGACTGACATAGCTGCAGGGGCTGAACCAAGATCACAGATCAGATGACAAGCTGATGGGTCAAGTTCAAAGAACCAGAGGTCAGATGATGATGAGCCAGATACAGGATATAGATTGAGCAAAAAGCCAGAGAGCTTTGCAAGGACATCCACATATATTGGAAGCAGGCCACACCCCTGAGGAAACTGTTTTTCAACTGATTGGCTGCTCACAGGAGATCTCATTATAGAAGTGATTACATTATATCACATTTCCTCATGGGGGATGACTACATCATAACTGCCAAGCTACTGAGAAGGCCCAGTCAAGTTGGCACACAATTTTTCCATGACAGTCACCATAGGGGGAGTTGACTCAAAGGCAGCTGTCTATCTCTCTCTGTATCTTGTATCTTTTTGTGATGTAGAGTTTTGTATCTGTCACACCTCAGATATATTTCCAGTATCTTTCCACATTTCTGTCTGGGATTTTCTCCAAAGTTGAGGAAGACTACTTGGCTGTTTGTAGGAGCAGCCCAAAATAACAGAGGATTAATGTCCCCAGGGTTAACTCAACCACTTAGGGATCAAAGTTCCTATATGAATGTCCCAATCTCCCTTCCTTTGTGATAATTCTGTAACATCCTATCCAGAGGGTCTCCAGTAGGACTGAGCCCCAGTTGTTTTTAGTAGTAATCAGGTCATTAGCAAACCCTCTTTATTGACTTTTTCTCCTTCACTCACTGTTCATTCATCCCATCTTTCTGATCTTATCTCCCAAATAAGCTACTTACACTCAAGGACCTCAGGTTGCAGAACCCAAACTAAGACAACATCTGCAAGCTTTGGCTCTATATGCCTTTAGAAAGGATTTTTTCCATTTGAAAACACATAAACCCAATTCACAGTAGCTTCAGCAAAAAGATGGAACTAATTGACTCACACAGATATCCCTAGGTTGTGCAAACGGTGAGGTCCCCCTGGCGAGTGTTATGGTTTCTATTCAAATCAGCCATAAATCCAGAGAGAGAATTTTCAAAACATCATTTAAAAAAAAAATTTATAGTGATTTGGGTGAAAGTTTTCAGAGCAAATTCATTTTCCATACAGCAGCTCATATACATTTTGTTTCATGACTTTGACTGCAATTCTTTACAATGCAACAGCTCTCTTCCCACTTCCTCCCTGTAGTTACCTCTTTCCTATGTCCTTCCTTCTTTATTATGCATACCTGCCACCAAGCTATCTTCCTGTGCAAATACTGCCCTTCTCCCATGATTGATCATTCTAAGGAGTGTATCTACCTGATGTAAGTGTTCACTCTATATGCCTGTCCATTGTTGAGCTGGAAGCCACAGGTGTGAGTTCAGTTCCAGCCCTGAAGGTTAACTAGGGGCTGTGGTCTCAGGGGTTTCACCAGGCTCTATCAGAGCAATAAACTTGCTCTTTTTCTTTTAATGATTTTGAGTCTTGTTCAAAATTGTTCTCCCACTCTATCCAGGATTTTATGCACTGATCCCTTTCTGAGTGGTTGGCATTGGTAGCCACACACCATCTAGTTCTTCTGGCCTCATGGTCATATAGGCTGAGGTTCTCATAGTCCACTAGTCCCTTGGACTAACTGTTTGCATATGTCTTTGGTTTTCTTCATTCTTCTTTACTCTGGATGGGAGACCCATTGTTGCATCTAGATAGCTGCTTTCAAGCTTTTAAGACCCCAATTGCTATTCATCAAAGTAGGATGTAAAACATCGTTTTTGTGTAGTATGTTATGCCAATTGAACGTGATGTCTCCTGCAATCATGATCTTGAGCCCACAGGTCCAACAACTCACTCCATCCGGGTGGTTGACTGTGCCTAAGAAGTTATCATAACTTTGCTCTCAATTAGTTCTAGTTATAGAGCCATTCTTACAGCACATACAAATCCATATGTAGTAATATTGTTGCCAACCTTATATATGGTCATGGGTATATTCCCTTTTGCCTAGACATACCTAATCATTCAACCTGTCTACCCATCTATTTCCCAGTAGATAAATGGCTGTTATCACTGATAATGGAGTATTGTATATGCAAAAGGGTTTATTTTTGTTGCCTGTACCTCTTGTGCACCTCTCTATGTCTTCCTTTCACCCAAATCAATACTTGTCTCTACCTGTCTAGCAGTTTTCCCTCCCCTCCTATCCCTGGTAACCAACAAAGAAAGTTTACTTCCATATACAAACCTTTCCTTGGTATTTTACAATAATGAACTAATACAGTATTTATCTTTCTGTGAATGACTTATTTCACTTAGCATAGTGTCCTCCAAGTTCACCCTCATTATTCAGTGTTTTGCAGATTCTACATTTCTCTAGTGTTGCATAGTAGTCCATTGTGTGTATATATCATAGTTTGGTTATCCGTTCTTCTGTTGATGGGCACTTAGGTTGTTTCCATCACTTTGCTATTGTGAATAGTGCTGCAATGAACATGGGTATGTATATAACTCTTCATGTCCTAGCTTTCACTTCTTCAGGATATATACCTAGTAATGAGATTGCTGGGCCAAATGGTATTTCTAATTCCAACTTTTTAAGGAATCACCATACTGCTTTCCACAGTGGTTGTATCATTTTACAGTCCCACCAGCAGTGTATGAGAGTCCCAATCTCTCCACATCCTCGCCAGCATTTGTTATTTTCTGTCTTGTTGAACTTTGCTATTAGTGCTGGGGTGAGATGATATCTCACTGTTGTTTTGATTTGCATCTCTCTAATGGCTAACGATGGAGAACATTTCTTCATGTGTTTGTTGGCCACCTGAATATCTTCTTTAGTGAAATGTCTGTTGATGTCTTCTGCTCATTTTTAACAAACAGTGATGGTTTGAGTCCACCCAGAGATGCCTCGGAAGAAATCTACTTCTGAAAGGTCACAGCCATAGAAAATCCTATGGAGCACAGTTCTCTGACAGACATGGAGTTACCATGAGTTATAATCGACTTGATGTCAACTAGTTTGTTTTGTTTCTTTAGTTATTGACTCACATACCTGAAAACTACAGGAGTCAACTTCAAGTACACCTGGATCTAGGGGTTCTCATTGTATTATTGAGATTTGGATTCTCTTTCCTCTCTCACTTTCATTTTCTTATGTTGATTTCACTCGCAGGCAGGCTCTCTCAAGGTGGTGGTGCCCAGATGATTTAAGCTGATATCTCCCCAGATTTGTATCTACTAGAAATAATTTCTCTTTTCCAATAGAAAGAAAACTAAGTTGAGTGCCATTGGCTTAGTTTACTCCACATGCCCATCCTTGAGAACAAAGTAATAAAGCAAAAGGCACAGAAAAGATTTACTGGCCAGGCCTGGGTCACATTCCACCCTTCAAGGAGAAGAGGAAGAATTCACCTCAGATAAATGACATTGGATAGGGATGGTTCCTGGGAGTGAAGTAGGCAAAAAGAGCAGATGTTTTATGTAAATCTACTTATACATATCACATACATATAATTCCACATACACCAATTTAACCAACAAAGATTTACTAAACGTTGTGTATGTGCTAAGCACCTAAAATACTAACTGGATAAAAGAAAAGAAATACAAAAGTCTATTCTACACAAGTTTAGTGGGTATCTTAGTTATGTAGTCCTACTATAACAGAAATACTACAAATGGATGGCTTTAACAAACAGGAATTTATTCTTTCACAGTTTGGGAGGCTAGAAGTCTGAATTCAGGGAAGGTTCTTTTCTCCTCTCAACATCTGTAAGCCTGGAATTCCTTGGAGAGTTCCATGTATCTTGGCATCAATCTTCCCCTGGATCTAGGAGTTTCTCAGTACAGGGACCTGAGGTCCAAAGGATGTACTTTGCTCCTTCCTCTTCTTTCTTGGTGGTAGTTAGGCCCCTCCCTCTCTGATTGCTTCTCTCTGGACTTATCACTTGTAAAATAAAAGATGATGCAGGCCACAACCCAAGGAAGCTCCCTTTACATGAGGGCTGTGACCTAACTAAGTGTATTGTATCTCACCCTAATCCATTTACAAAAGATTGACTAATTACATCATGTTATAATGGGGGATGATCTCATCATTACATAACTGCCAAACAACTGAGAAATTGTATCAACCACTGAGAATATGTGTCAATCCAGTCAAGTTGACACATATTTTGTAGGGACACAATTCAATCCATAACAGTGGGAAAGAGAAAAAGTAGAAAAACATACAGAAAGCAAAAGGGTATCATTTTAATTCATGTTCTATGGAAAGAGGAAGGAGGATATAACATAACTAAGTTGGCCTGGGTCTCTGGCCTAATCTTTTATGATGTCTTTCCTAGATCAGGTGTCAGTAAACTTTTTTTTGACAAAGGGCCAGATAGTAAATATTTTCAGTTTTGTGGGCTAAACTGTCTCCATTGCAACTACTCGACTCTGCCCTCATAGCCTGAAAGCAGTGATAAACTGTTGTCGTGGAGTCAATTCCAATTCACAATGATACTAAAGGACAGAGTAGAACTGCCCTACAGGGTTTCCAAGGCTGTAAATATCTATGGAAACAGACTGCCACATCTTTCTCCTGTGGAGTGGCTGGTGGGTTCAAACTGCCAACCTTTCAATTAGTAGCCAAGTGCTTAATCACTGCAACACGAGGGCTTCTAAAGCAGCCATATACAATATGTATTTTGGCTGTGTTTCATAAACTATTTATGGGCACTGAAATTTTAATTTCATTTAATTTTGATGTGTCAGGGAATATTACCCTTTTGATTTTTTTCATCTATTTAAAATTGTGAAAAATAGAAAATGCATTCTTCAATTGTGGGCTATACATAAATAGTCAATGGACCTGATTTAGCCCAGGAACCAGTTTGCCCATCCTTGACCTAGGTTGTTGCCACAGTACTGCCCCACTCCAACAGTCTCCTTACTGCAGCCAAAGGAATCCTTCTAAGACCAAATCTTATCATGTCATACATCTGTTTAAGACTTCTCAATGCTTTTCATTGCCCTCAGGCTAAAATCCAAAAGTCTTGATAATTGTTTATAAGGTACATTATGATCTCCTGCTGAACCACTTTATCTCCTCCAACAAGCCAAGCACTCCATGTTCCCTGCTTTCATCCTATGTTACCCAAATCGTGCCTACTCATTGTTCTACCCATCACCTCCTCCAGGA
Organism: Orycteropus afer afer; assembly: GCF_000298275.1. Classification (NCBI taxonomy): domain Eukaryota; kingdom Metazoa; phylum Chordata; class Mammalia; order Tubulidentata; family Orycteropodidae; genus Orycteropus; species Orycteropus afer. The sequence continues at coordinate 19,434,756 of NW_006921599.1, forward strand.
AAGCTTCTCAATAGTCTCCCTCAAGGCTGGATTAGTTGTCCTCTTGCAGAAGTTTTTGTTTTTATATAACTTTTATTGTGGTTTGGGTGAATGTTTAAAAAGCAAATTGGTTTTCCATTCAACAATTCATACACATTTTGTTTTGTGATATTGGTTGTAATCCCCACAATGTAACGGTGCTCTTCCCACTTCCTCCCTGTGCTTACCAGTCCATTCTTTCCTATCCCTTTCTGCCTTCTGAGCTTTATCCTTGGGTAAATGCTCCCCTTTTGATCTCATCTGGTTAATTGGTCTAAGGAGTGCATACCTCCTTGCTGTTACTGTTCACCTTATAGGGGTTCCACAATCAACACCAGTGGAAGCAGCAGTTAAGACATCAGATGACGTATTACATTGGGTTAATCTGCTGCAAAAGACCTCTTTCAAGTACTGAAGAGCAAAGATGTCTCCTTGAAGACTAAGGTATGCCTAACCCAAGCCATGGTATTTTCCAATCACCTCATATGTATGTGAGAGCTGGACAATGAATAAGGAAAATCAAAGAAGAGTTGATGCTTTTGAGCTGTGGTGTTGGTGAAGAATGGTGAAAGTACCATGGACTGCCAAAGGAATGAACAAATCTATCCTGGGAAAAGGGCAGGTGGAATGCTTCTTGGAACCAAGAATGGCCAGACTTCATCTTACCTACTTTAGTCAGAAGGGACCATTTCTTGAAGAAGGATATCATGCTTGCTAAAGTGGAGGGTCAGCGATGAAGGGGAAGGCCCTCAATGAGATGGACCAGCACAGTGGCTGCAATGATGGGCTCAGGTATAGCAAGGATTGTGAGGCTGGTGCAGGACCAGGCAGTGTTTCATTCTGTTGTACATAGGTTGCTATGAGTTGGAGCTGACTCGATGGCACCTAACAACAAGAAGATTCTTTGGCTGAAAGATGAGTCATAGTGGGGGCTGATGGTGGGGGTGAGTGGGGTGAATTCAGTTCCAGGCTTGACGGGTGTCTAAGGGCCATAATCTCAGAGGTTCCACCAGTTCTGCAGAGTTTGTATATTGCTTCATATCACAGCACTAATTACACAATATTAAAATTTTCAGTTTGGTAGCCTGTATCTTTAAGTTTCAAGGAAGGCAGGCTTGAGTCATTGGTTTCTCACCTGTTTTCATTTCCTAGGGTTGCCACAACAAAGAACCACAAGCTAGGTGCTTGAAACAACAGAAATTTATTATGTTATCGTTCTTATAGTTTCAGTGAGGTAAAATCAGAGTGTCAGCAGGGCTTCCTTCCTGCAGGAGGCTTTAGCAGGGGGATCTAGTGCTTTGCCTTTTCCAGCTTCCAGACGCCGCCTGCCTTCCTTGGCTCATAGCCCCACATCACTCTAACCTCTGTTTCCATTGCTGCATCTCCTTTTCTCTGCCTTAGTTGTCATGTCGTCTTTTGTGTGTCTCTTTGTCTCTTTTCCTCTTCCCATAAGGACACCAGTCATATTGGATTTAGGACTCACCCTAATGGGCACGACCTCATCTTAACTTAATTACAACTGCAAAGACTCTATTTCCAAATGAGGTCACGTTCACAGATACAAAGGAGCTCTGGCAGTGCAGTGGTTAAAGCATTCAGCTATTAACCAAAACGTCAGCAGTCTAAAACCATCAGCCATTCTGCAGGATAAAGATGAGGCACTCTGCTTCCATAAAGATTTATAGCCTTGGAAACCCTATGGGATCAGTTCTACTCATCATCTGGGGTTGCTATCAGTCGGAATTGACTTGATGGCAGTGGGTTTGGTTTTGTTTTGGTTCATAGGTACCAAGGCTTAGGACTTCAATATGTATTTTGGAGAGACACAATTCATAGTATAATATAATTATATAATGCACCCATACTTTCTAAACTGGGTTCTGGAAAAGGTAGGTGCTCAATAGACATTTATTGGACAAATGAATAAAATGGGGAAAAGGTAATCTGAGGAGACTTCACAGAGGAGGTATCCCCTGAGCTGAGTCTTAAAAGATGAGTAATATTTCACTGGAGACATTGGTTGTTGAATTATCTAATATGCAAAAAGATCCCACTTCAATTCCTAGTCCATACACCACATGTGCACCCACCACCCAACTGTCATTGGAGGCTTGTGTGTTGCTATGATCCGAACAGGTTTCAGTAGAGCTTCCAGATTAAGATGAACTAGGAAGAAAGCCCTGATGAGCTACTTCTGAAAATCAGCTAATGAAAATCCTATGGATCATAACAGTCAGATCCCCAACTAATTGTGGTGATGGTGCAGGACTGGGCAGAATTTTGCTCTATTGTACATGGGGTCTCCATGATTGGGGGCCAACTTAGTAGTAGCTAACAACAGCAATAGTTTATGAAATTAACATGGGAATTGTAGGCATTTCCAGGCAGAGTGACAACATGCTTTGTTCTCAAGGATGTAAGTGGGGAAGAGTATTCTGCACTCAAGGAACTTCAAGGTAGTTTGGTATGGTAAGAGTGCATGTTGTATGTTGGAAAATTATATGAAATGAGGCTAGAGAAATAACCTGAGACTTTGTAGGCTAAGAAAATTAATTTCATCTTAATTCTTCAGGTAATGGGGAGCCTCAAAAGACAAAATTTGTTGAATTTTCATTTAGAAATGTCACTTAGATCTCGTTCTCCATGTAGATGGTGTAGATCCATTGAAAGTGCTTGGGATAAAGTAGACAAGATCATTTTGAAGTAGGATTGACTGGAGTTGGAGGTCAACTACAAATTAGGAGATAAATTTGGAGTCTGCTGCAATAGTTCATGTAAGAAATAATGACCACATGAATTAAGGAAATATTAGTGAAAGTATGTATTTGAAAATCAAGAAAAATGACTGCTGGAAATATAGAATTTGTAGTTACAGCCTATAGGTATGTGTTGTCTAATACAGCAACCACTGGCCCACATATGTGGTTATTTACATTTGAATTTAAATTAATCAAAATTAAACAGAATTTAAAAATCCAGTTCATTGGTCACATTAACTGCATGTCCTGTGCTAATTAGCCACATGTGGCTAATGGCTACCATATTGGACAGCAAAGTTCTACTGGACACTACCACATAGACTATATATGAAGTGGTAGGTAAGGGTAACCTTGTCCAGGAAGAATGTAGAGAACAGGACAAGAAGAAGGCTGAGAAGAGATTTTTTAAGGGAGCAAAGAAAATTTTTAAGGGAATGTCATTAGGAGGGACCTAACAAACAGAAAAAGAAGAAAAGGAAGCCATGAAGGAGATCCAGAAAGTGAGAGGGGTAGAATGGGAAACAAAAGGGAAAGAGAGCTATCAGGAAAACCAAGGTAGGAAAAAAAAAAAAAAAAAGGAGTTTCTACCCATGTTATTGTTTTTGTTAGGTGCTGCTGAATCAGCTCTGACTCATAGCGACCGTATGTACAACAGAACAAAACACTGCCCAGACCTGCGCCATCCTCACAATACTTGCTATGCTTGACCCCATCATTGCAGCCAGTGTTAGTCCATCTCACTGATGGTCTTCCCCTTCTTTGCTGACCCTCTACTTTACGAAGCATGATATCCTTCTCCAGAAAATGGTCCCTTCTGACAACATGACCAAAGTAGGTGAGATGAAGTCGGCCATTCTCACTTCTAAGGAGTATTCTGGCTGTACTTCTTCCAAGACAGATTTGTTTGTTCTTCTGACAGTCCAGGATATTTTTGGTATTCTTCACCAACACAATTCACATGCATCAATACTTCTTCAATCTTCCGTATTCATTATCCAGCTTTCACATGCATATGAGGCAATTGAAAATACCATGGCTTGAGTCAGGTGCACTTTATTCTTCAGAGTGACATCTTTGCTCTTTGAATACTTTAAAAAGGTCCTTTGCAGTAGATTTGCCTGGTACAATATGTCATGTGTTGGATAGGGTTCTCTAGAGAAACACAAAAACCAGCAAAGTATATATATATATATATA
>NW_006921599.1:19442932-19445413 GCF_000298275.1 Orycteropus afer afer
CCTCCAGGGATGCGGTACTGCTTTTGGTTTACTATTTTTGTAGGTAGAGGCAGTTCTAATGGCTTCCATTTGGCTTTTCCAACCATAATATGTCATTTGCTGTCTTGACTGCTGTTTCCATGGGCATTGATTGTGGATCCAAGTAAGATGAAATCCCTGACAACTTCAATATTTTCTCCATTGCTTATTGGTCCAGTTGTGAGGATTTTTGTTTTCTTTATGTTGATGTATAATCCATACTAAAGGCTGTAGTCTTTGATCTTCATCAGTAAGTGCTTCAACTCATCTTCCCTTTCAGAAGCAAGGTGTGTCATCTGCATATCACAGGTTGTTAATGAGTCTTCTTCCAATCTGATGCTGAGTTCAAATTCTTCTTCATAAGCATCCAGAAGCATCATAATGGTCCGGAAGCATCATTAGTTGGAAAACATGGCCTTGGTGAAAGAAATGATGCTGAAGACCACATGACAGAAGTTTGCAAGACCAATGACTTACTCATTGCAAATACCTTTTTTCTACCCATAGGCCCATTTAAGATACATGGCTAACAATGTTCCCTTAAACTCACAAGAAAGAGGTACAATCAGACAACCAAATAAGAACTGGTAGTTTGTGTTCCTGCTTCTTCTTATTCCAAATCTCATTCTAATCATTATCTAAATGAATTCACTATCTGGGCACTAACTCTCTTCTACAATTGTTTTTTTCCACTTCTCCATGAGAAACTGCAAAGAAAATAGTTCATAACTCTTCTTTCCCTTAATCCCTGCCAAAATGTTTGGCTACATGACATCAATGACAATCCAGTGTGTAGGCTCAAAATAAATGTTTAAAAGGCAAGGAAAGGTAAGTCTGAAGATGGCAGTGAGTCCGAATTGTTCTTCAATCTCTCTTTATGCTCACAAGAAAACAAAAGGACATTTAGGTAGCAAAATCAAAGAGCTACAGGTAGCATTTACAACAAAAGTAGGTGTCAGAGTAACCCCATGAATCCCAAAATACAAGTGAGTAGGAACAGAACACCAACAGCCATCTCACATCTGTTTGTGAGGAAGAAAGAGAGAATTGGATTGTGCTTGTTGGACCTGAGAACAAGAGAAGCTCCAAATAGCTAACAGAACTTTACTGGGATGCTCAAGGGATGTGAAAATGGCAGCTGAAACTGGGAAGGGATTTTCTTCTAGTAGCAGGTGAGTGCAACAGACTGTTGTAGGATGGGCTAAAGGAGCTAGAACAATCTAGCTCTCAAAACTGACCTGCAGGCTGCCTTTCAAGATAGGGTCCCACACAGAGGAGAAACTGCTGGGAGTATGATGGTTAATTGTATGTGTCAATTTGTCTAGGCTACAGTGTCCAGCTGTTTGGTTAAACTCTAGTTCCAGATGTTGCTATGAAGGTATTTTATAGATGTGATTAACATTTACAACCAGTTGGTTCTAATGTGGTGGGCCTCATCCATTCAATTGAAAGCCTTAAGAGCAATAAGCAAGGGTTCTGACAGAGAAGGAATTCTGCCTCAAGACTGTAACACATAAACTCTATTTGAACAGCAGCCTCCCCTGATTTATGGATTGGGGATTCTTTCTCTCTATCGCCATACACACACACACACACACACATACACACAAACATATACACATACATAGAGAGAATATATATATGTGTATATGTAGAGACAGAGAATGTGTGTGTGTATGTATTTTCCTGGTTTTGCTTCTTTGTTCAAGAAAACAAAGTTCACATAAAAACAAGCAACAGAAAACTATGAAGCAATCTTATACAAAATTTTTAGAGAGAGAATAAGGAGTATCAGTGACTGCTAAGATCCCAGAAAGAGGGGTAACCAGACATTGTGCCTCCTAATAGTCTGACCAAAGGGATCAAACCCAGACTGTGGATCCAGCTGCCAACCACAGGAAATGCAGAGGCGAGAGGAACATAGTGCGCTACACGAAACCAAAAAACCAAATCACTGCCATTGAGTCGATTCTGACTCATAGAGACCTCCTTTGGATTTCTGAGGCAGTAAATCTTTACGGAAGTAGATTGCCCAGTCTTCCTTCTGGGAGGGTGCAATGTGCAAATTTCAGACCATGAGGTTAAACAGCCCAGGCTCTTTGAATTAATTTCTGGAACTTCTGAAACAACCACAAACTTGGTGGCTTAAAAAAAAAAAGGAATTTATTTTCTCACAGTTTTGGGGGGCTAGAAGTCCAAAATCTAGGTGTTGACAGGACTAGTTCCTTCTGAAGGATCTCAGGGAGAATCTGGTCCATGCATCTCTCCTAGGCTGGTTGTTGTTGTTGTTGTTGTTAAGTGCCGTCGAGTCATTTCTGACTCATAGCGACCCCATGCACAGCAGAACGAAACACTGCCTGATCCCACGCCAGCCCCACAATCCCTGCTATACTTGAGTCCATCATCACAGCCACCGTGTCAATCCATCTCGTTGAAGGCCTCCCCCTCTTTCATCCACCCTCC
>NW_006921599.1:19450788-19481392 GCF_000298275.1 Orycteropus afer afer
GGGTGCTTTGGGAGGAACAGTTGGTGAAAGGGCTGGAGGGAGGCAGCATGTCTGGCCTTGCAGTAATAGGCCTTGGGTTACTGCTGGTAATCCTGCCTTCCCCTTGTAGGGTTAGAGGAGGTCAGAACATGTGGCCTCCTTGTCGTTTTTGCACCTAGTCTGGTGACTGTCGACAGCCACCTAGTCTGGTGGCTGTCGATAATCCTTGGCATCCCTTGACTTGTAGATGCACCATACCAGTCTCTGCCTCTGTCTTCACCTGGTTTTCTTCTGCATGTTTCTCCTCTTCTCTTTTCTTTTGGTAGCATAGTGGCTAAGGCACTTGACTGCTAACCAGAAGGCTGGTGGTTCAAACCCACCAGCCACTCCTTAGAAGGAAGATGGGGCAATCTACTTCCGTAGTGATACTGCCTCGGAAACCCAAGGAGGGGTCGCTATGAGTCGGGTATGACTCGACAGCATATAACAACAACAACAACTTCTCTTTTGATTTAGGGCCCACTCTAATTTGGGATGATCTCATTTTGAGAATCTTTATTATATCTGCAAAGACCCTTTCTCCAAATAAGGTCACATTCTCAGGTTCAGGTGGACATGTTTTTGTGGGGACACCATTCAACTCACTACATTCTTCAAGATAAATTGTAAGGTAAATAAAAAGAATGGATGAAGAACCATATACTAAATAAGACTTAAAAGATGTATCAATTTTTCTTAAATGTGCAAGACTATACTATATAGTATACTATAGTATAGACAGGAAGCTCTGGTAGCATAGTGGCTAAGGCACTTGACTGCTAACCAGGAGGCTGGCGGTTCAAACCCACCAGCCACCCCTCGGAAGGAAGATTGGGCAATCTACTTCCGTAGTGATACTGCCTCGAAAACCCAAGGAGGGGTTGCTATGAGTTGGGTCCGACTTGAGGCACATAACAACAACAACAACATAGTATAGACTATGTGGTGTAGTGCCTAAGGCACTTGACTGCTAACCAGAAGGCTGGTGGTTCAAACCCATGAGCCACTCCTTGGAAGGAAGGTTAGGCAATCTACGTCCACAGTGATACTGCCTTAGAAACCCAAGGAGGGGTCACTATGAGTTGTATCTAACTCAATGGCAGAGAGAGAGAGAGAATACTATAATAGTTTGTAGAGTATAATAATAGTATAATAGCATAATAGTTTGTAGAGATACAGGAGTTCCAGGGTAGAACAAACAGTTAAGTGCTTGACTAACCGAAAGGTTGGCACTTCAAATCCACCCAGGGGTACCTCGGAAGAGAGTCCTGATGATCTGGTTCTGAAAGATCACAGTTAGTGAAAATCCTATAGAGCATATTTCTATTCTGACACACATGGAGGCCACCACTAGTTGGAATCAACTTGAGGGCAACTTAGGTAGTATACACATTTGTACAATCAAACTTCAAAGAATCACAAGGAAGGTAAGACTAAAAATACCAGGTTAAAAGTTAGTTTTAGTGTGAGTGAGGGGGTTGTGATGAGGATGAGGCACCTGAAAGGGGGACTTCAGGGGTAGGTGGCAAAATTATATTTCTTGGGTGGTGGCTACAAGGGTGGTCACCTTATACTAATTCATTAAGCCATAGACTTATTTTGTTTGGCTTTCTGTAACTGTATTTTATGTTATAATAAAAATGTTTTAAATAGTCAAGGAAACACACACCTCTGAGATAATACCTTTTTTTTCCATTTTATCTGAATCACCTTATCTGTTAACTGAGAGGGGAAGGAGCAATTTGCAATCACATTACAGTCTAAATAAATAGTTATGCTAACAATGGTTACATTAGTTGCTTAGAAGATACTGCATACAAGAGAGTTTTCTATGCCGTGGTTGTCTAAGAAGGCAATTTATAGTGCATAGATTGCTAGGTTATGGATGCCTGTAGGGCAGTGTTTCTTAAAGCGTGTTCCATGGACCACCTGCATCAAAATCACCCTGTTTGTAATGCAGATTCCTAGACCCCAACCAGAAATTTGGGTTCGGTGGATCTGATTGAGAACAGTGCTTTCTGCTCTAAGCTTCTCCTAGCTTTATTTAAAAACATAGATTCTCTATTCAAACAATACCTCTCTGGTCAAAGAACTGATGACCAGAAGCTTTACAGTGATATCTAGACCACTATGTATAATAAATATAATGGTCAGTTTTCTAGGATAAGCATTTAGAAATTTTTTCATTAGTGTTTGATGTCGTAATAGCTTAAGAACATTCTCCTCTTTCTTCCTAACTATGAAGATAAAGCAGAGAATGTGATTTCTCTGTGCGCAGTGCAGTGATTACTTGGTATGGCTTTTCTAGCCAGAGTCTTTGTGACTAGTCTTTCTAGACAGTCTTTGTGATTCCCACTGGATTACTGGGTAGGACCATGCAAAAGGTTTGTAAAACTCTGATTTGGGGATTGATTAGTTTTGTCACTCTGCCAGGCTTAAAACAAGCCTTCCTAGAGGCAGAGAGGGATCTCATGGCCATCCAAAGAGAAAAGCTGAACAATGTGGAACAAAACTCAAAATCATTTGGAGAAAAAAAAAAAAAAAAAGGTGGGGACCAGGTTTGCTGGTCTGATAGAGCCTGGTAGAACCACTGAGACTATGGCCTCTAGCTGCCCTTCAGGTCTGGAATTGAACCCACACCTGTGGTTTTCAGCCAAACAAAATACAGGTATATGAGTTAAACATTTACCTCAAGTAGATACACTCCTTGGAGAGAACAATCATGGGAGAAAGAAGGGCTGCTTATGCACAGGGAGACAGCTCAGGGGGCAGGAGTGTATGGAGGGATGGACACTGGGAAGAGGTAACTATGGGGAGGAAGTGGGAGGGGAGCTGTTGCATTGTGGTAAACTGTGGTCAATGACATGAGACAAAGTATACATGAGCTGCTGTATGGAAAGTTAATTTGCTCTGTAAACCTTCATGCAAATCACAATTAAAAAAAAAAGAGAGAAAAGCTGGAGGTGAAGTGGAGCATGTCCTTGGACCTGAGATCCCTGCCCTGGACCTCTTTAACTGAGAGATGCCCTGGCAGAGAGACGGTGACAGTGGAACCAAGAGGCACGAGACAGAGCTGCGGGCTTACCTGGCCCACAGAAGCAAAAGCCAGGCCAAGAGACCAAGGGCCAGAGAGGTGTGCCTGATGGCATAGCAGAGGGGAGACTGTCCTGATCAAAGACATGTATCCTGCGTGCTTTCCTGAACCTGAATTCTAGCCTGTTACTTCCCTAATAAACCCCGTAATAGTGAGTATTGTCTGTGAGTTGTGTGTGGCCATTGTAATGAATTATCAAACCCAACAGTGAAGTAGTGAGTGCTGTGGGAGGGATGGTTGATGTTAGAACTGGTAAAAGGATGGTGGCATGTCTGGCCTCATAGGAATAAGCCTTGGGCTGCTCATGGTGATTCTGTCTTCCTATCGTGAGGAGGTCAGAAGATGCCACCTTTTTGCAGTGTGGACAACTAAATTGCAACCTAAAGGCCCAAATTCTAAAACTATTTTTCTCCAGACCATAAAATTTAAAACTGTATACTCTGAACCTAACATAGCAACCAGATCTAACTGAACTAAATTAGAGGTACATTTGAAACTCTAGATGTCTCAAAGACTTCCTGACTTACTAAAACTACAGTTTTTTCCATCAGAAGATTTAATATTGAATACCCACAGAAATGTTACATCATATTTTTATTTGGGAGTTATTCATAAGCATCTTACGGATGTTGGGCAAATCATATTCATCAATTGAAAATGAAGACATTTGGGGAACTTCAGAGAGGAGGAACAAAATAGATAAATGACATTTTATCCATCCCCATCTGTATCTATAAGAAGCTCTGGTGGTGGAACGCCTAAGGCATTTGACTGCTGGCCAGTTCAAACCCACCAGCCACTCCATGGAAGGAAGACTGGGCAACCTACTTCTGTAAAGATTTAACACCTTGGAAACCCAATGGTGGGGTCACTATGAGTCAGAATTGACTTGATGGCAATGAATTTCGGCTTTTTGTTTTTTTTGGTTTGTTATTTTATCTGTATATACTTACATAGGAGCTCTGGTGGCGTACTGCCTAAGGCATTTGACTGCTAACCAGAAGGCTGGTGGTTCAAACCCACCAGCCACCCCTCAGAAGGAAGATTGGGCAATCTACTTCCGTAGTGATACTGCCTCGGAAACCCAAGGAGGTGTTGCTAGGAGTTGAATCCACTCGACAGCAGTGAGTTTGGTTTTTTGGTTTATACACATACATGTGTGTGTGTGCATGTATATAAACAGGAATCCAGAGCTTCTTATGTTAATTGGCAGAATGAGAATGGGCAGGGAAAGATTAGAAACACCCATGAAGGCATTTAGGCACAAGGTTAGCAATTTTAGTTGTAGGAATGTGAAGAAGTTTGGTCATACAGCTGTTGTAGCCCTTAATCTCTAGTGCTCAAAGGGACTACCTAACGAAACTTGTTCAATGCAGATTCCTGGGCCCTACCCCCAAGGGAGTCTCATTCCTTAGGTTGGAGTAGAGCCAGAGAATTTGCATTTTTACAAGTTCCTTAGGTGAGCTGGCTACATCTGGTCAGTAAGCTACACAGAAAAACCTTGAAAAGGGGCGATAGCTCAGATTGGCAGGAAGTGTCCAGCAAGGCATAGCATCTTAGCAGACATGCAGAATAAGGTGAGTAGGAGATGGAAGGTTTGAAGATTCTGGTAGGCAGGTTAATAGGCTCTATTAGTTTCCTGTGGCTTAACACCGGAATTCAAGTTGTTGGCAGGGCTATCCTTCCTTAAGAAGCTGTAGGAGAGATTCCCTTTCTTGCTTCTTTCAGCTTCTGGCATTTCTCGACTTGTTCTAATCTTTTTCTCCATCTTCACAAGGCATTCACTTCTTTTCTGTCTCTTCACTTTGTGCCTCTTCTAAGGATATTTTCTCATTTGATTCAGGATCCACTTCAGTGGTGTGTGGTTAAAGTATATGATTGTTAACCAAAAGATCTGTGGTTTGAACCACCACAGACCTAGTAGAGGAACTCGACTTCAAGGGAGGGCCAAAAATAAATAAATAAATAATAAACCAAACTCCATGGGAGAAAGATGAAGTAAAGATTTAGAACTATGGAAACCCTATGGGACAGTTGTACTTTGCCCTAAAGGGTCACTATGAGGAGCAATCAACTGGATGGGAGTAGGTTTGTTTTTTAGTTTGGGATGCTCTTATTTCAATCTTAAACTCCTTAATTATGTCTGCAGAGTCTTTTTCCAAATAAGGTTACATCTACAGGTTTCAGAATTTTGAGACATGGACCTATTTGCGGTGGGGAGGGCATCATTCAACTCATTACACAGGCCAATTCTGGGACTAGCTGCCTTGGTCACTGTCAGAGAAAGAGAAAGGGCACTGGTGATTGGCAAGTGCAGCCTAGTAGAGGAACTGGACTTCAAGGGAGGGCCAAAAATAAATAAATAAATAATAAACCAAACTCAATGTCGTACAGTCTATTTGACTCATAGTGACCCCTCCTTCGGTTTCTGAGGCAGTATCACTACAGAAGTAGATAGCCCAATCTTCATTCTAAGGAGTGGCTGGTGGGTTTGAACCACTAGCCTCTGGTTAGCAGTCAAATGCCTCAGGCCCTACGCCACCAGAGTTCCCAAGGCCAGAAGGGCTTATCTCAGGAACCAGCTGGAGGCTGTTCACAGACAGATGTGCAGGTTAGAGAGGGATAAGCAGCAGAGCTGACTTTATGTTATCACCCGGAAATTCTGAGTCAGGATTCCATAATCCCTCCTAACCAGGACATGATTGTGGCACTAGTGTGGGACAAAATTAAGTTGTCCCAGCAAATGAAGATTAGAGGCTGGGGAGTCATGTGGCACTACAGAACTGCAAAGCAGGACCTCATAAATAAGTAGAATCATAAAAAAAAAAAAAAAAAAAAACAGTTGCTGTCACGTTGACTCCAACTCATGGTGACCCTCAGTGTGTCAAAGTAGAACTGTGCTCTACAGGGTTTTCAAAAGCTGATTTTTCAGAAGTAGATCACTATGATCTTTCTTCTGAGATGTCTCTGGGTGGAATCCTCAAACCTCCAACCTTTCTGTTAGCAGGCCAAGCTTGTTAACCATTTATACCACCCAAGCCAAGGGTGGCGGGGGGAACCACAACCTACCACCATTGAGTCGATTCTGACTCAGAGCAACCCCCACGGGGTTCCCAAGGCAGTAAATCTTTACAGAAGTAGTCTTGCTTCTGCGGAAAGGCTGGTGGGTTTGAACCACCAACCTTCTGGTTAGCAGTCAGATGCCTTAGGCACTGTGCTACCACCCAGGGACTCCAAAATCATAAATTTGAAAACAAACAAATAAACAATACAAAAAAACCCACCAAACCTGCTGCTGGAAAGTCAATTCCAACTCATGGTGACCTGATATTTTAGAGCAGACCTGCTCCATAGGGCTTTCTTGTATTGTGATCTTTTACAGAATCAGCTGGTAGGATTTTCTTCCACAGCGCTGCTGGATGGGTTTGAACACCTAACTTTTAGGTTAGCAGTCAAGTGTGTATGTCAAGTGCTATACATTTATTACATCATTTCATATAACCTTGCAATATGTCTATTATTGTTCCCATTTAACATGTGATAAAATGGAGGCTCTTAAAGATTAAGTACTTTATATTAATCTTTATAGCTGGCATAGCTGGAACTTAAATCTAGGTCAGTTTGACTCCAAAACCACTGCTTTTCTGCTGAAACTTGTTTTTGTTGGTAGGTGTTGCTGAGTTGATTTTTGACTCATAGTGACCCCATGTGACAGAGTAGAGCTGGGTTTCCTGGGCTGTAATCTTTACAGAAAGTAGATCACCAGGTCTTTCTCTTACAGAGCTGCAGGGTGGGTATGACCCACCAACCTTTCAGGTAACAGATAAGCATTTAACTGCTGGGCCACCAGGATTCCTTCCCTAACACTTGCTACCTTTCCACAAATTAGAACACTGTCTTAAATTTTACCATCTTAATTTCCAACAACTCCTTCTTGTGTCTTTCAACCTTTCCTTCTACCTCCTCAACCTATGGTTCACAAGACATAAAATGTCAAAACACCTGCTATTGTTTTTTTAAAAAACAAATACCTACATTGAAAAATACGACTTTGTTAAGTTAAATGATAAGGAGTTCTGGTGGTGCTGTGGTTAAGGCATTGGGATGCTAACCAAAAGGTCAGTTGTTTGAACCTACCAGCCTCCCTGTGGGAGAAAAATGAAGCAGTCTGTTTCCATAGAGACTTACAGCCTTGGAAACCTATGGGGTTTGCTATGAGTAAGAATTGACTTGATGGCAGTGGGTTTGGTTTTGTTTTAAGATGAATGATAAAACTTTTAAAAGTCTTCTAAACCAGCAGCACAGATGTGGATCTGGATTATGAATACTTGGCTTTTTGAGGCTGTTGGGAGTTCGTGACGGGATTCTGTTCACAATCTCAATTTTAGGCTTGTCGTATCTTAAAATGCATGTCTATTATGACTGTGCACATTGCACCATAATCCTGTATCCCCCACTACCACCAGCAAATACATGCTGGTAGCGATGTTCTGCAGGTGGCAATCTTCAAGAACTTAAAGTACTAACTTCCTCCACAGTGACCTAGAGGAAAAAACAACAATGATGGGACAGCTTCAAGGAAACTGTTAATATGTTATGCCTCTAGCTCAATCAGGAAATGATGCCCTTTAAGTACCACCTAATGCGCCCTAAAGATAGTTGTCAATTCTGTCATACAGTGTCAACAAAGGTTTGTGTACTAGGCAAACTTTGATCTAGGCAAATTGATCATCAACTAGCTTGAATGCAAGACCAAAATATACCTGAGCCCAGTACAAGGCTTCATGATACTTACAGCTCATCCTATTTCAAGAGAAGGTAACTATACTAGTTGATGTTGAGTTGATTCCATTGAGTAGAACTGTGCTCCACAGGGTTTTCAATAGCTGATTTTTCAGATTAACAGGACCTTCTTCCAAAGCACCTCTGAGCAGGCACAAACAAAATGGAGGATGATGGATTGAAGGGCCATCAAAAGCAATTCACTGCACTGCATACCTCTGAGTACGCTCAAACTTCTAAACTTTCAGTTAGCAGTGAAGCAGTCAACCACTTGCATCACCCACGTAACAGGATCGAAGTATTAAGGACTTCTAGCCTGAACTGAGTATCTAGTCAGGACTTTCATAAACCCCTGAGAATATGAGTTTTTGGAAATAATAATAATAGTAAAGTCTTGTGAAAGGGGTCAAAGTATTGCACTCATTATCTGGTGAGCGCTTGTTCTCTGTGTCATGCATAATTCTCAGGGAACTAGAAATAATAATTGGCCGCTACACATACCTCTTTCTCCACATTCCCACAGGGTTTCGTTTTCCTGCTGTCTCACAGGGTCAATCTTCAATTTTAGGATCCACAAATACTTGCACCGATGCAGAAGTCGGTTTGATAATAATACAATAGTATTTTTTTAAATGACAACTGTTAATTTACTCTTCTTTAAAATTTTTCCCTTTTAAAATACTTTGGAGTAGGCTTAGGTCTTCGTGTTCACTTTGTCGAAGAACTTCCTAGGAAACTAAGGGCATAAACACTGCAAAACGCTGCTGCGCAGACGTGTAGCGCTCTTTGGGAGCACCACGTCATGGTGGGAAGTCTGTACTTTTTAGGATTACTGCTTGGAGGTTTAGAGACCTACAGTTTAGTTTTAGGTTAGCCCTGATTAATTGCCCTTGGCGCTTCTGAGCCCCAGTAAGAAGGAGGTTTGAACGGGCGAGGGGGTTTCCCAATACTTGTGGTAAGAGTTCACTTGACCAAACATTCAGGGTTGATTTTTACTTCGTCTCAATCGAGGCTAATAACGATGCTACCAAGAATGATCTAGAATGTCAACTAAAAGGTCCCCGCAGTCATGTCAACCAAGCCTTCTGCACCCACGATTCTGTCAGCCCACATGTTTCTATCAGCCTCCGCCAGATAATCAGCTCTCGCCGCGGCATTGGTTGGATTTCAGGAAGGGAGAAACCCACGATTTAAAGGGCTCTGTTTTCACCTGCCAGGCAGGCATCGTCCGCTTGGTCCAACTTGCCTTTGGCACGTATTTGGCAACATCTCCCATCGTTGTTCATCTACTACACTGACTAGTCAAAGAAAAAAGAGTTACCGAAAGTGTCCCTTTGGTCACCTTGAAAATTTCCAAAAACGAAACTTGTGATCGACACTCAGACTGCCCGGCGCTGGCTGAATCCCTGCCCAAATCAGAAGTGCCGGCCTGGCGGGGTAAACGGGGAGGGGGCGGGGACAGAGGCGTGGCCTGAACCAGGCGTGGTCTTCCGTGGGAGAGAAGGAAAGGTTTTGCCCCACCTCTCCCCCCCCAAAAAAAAAAAAAAATCCCACTCAGCCCCCAGCCAATCAGGGAGTTCTATGCAAATAGAGCCCTGTCGCCTCGGTAACCATGATGCACGGTAGCCAATGGAAACCAGCAAGTCGCGGCCCTGCTCCACGATTGGAACTGAAGTAAGGCGATAGAGACCCAATGGGCTATGGGAACGGTCCGCGGCGGGTTGCGGGGCGGGGATATGCAAATATGGTTTGAAAAGCCGGCGGGAAATCTGAGTTTCGCGGGAGGACCTTGGCGCGTAAACCGTATCCCTTCATTCATTGTCAGCAGCAGCTTCCTGGAGCCATTTTTCAGCTGCCGGCCGCGGCACCCGAGCTGCCGCCACCGCCTCGCAATCCGTTGCATCGGCAGCCCCCGAAGCTTCCATCCTCCCTCGGGGCTTGATATCCGTGCGGCCAGGACCCTCCTCTCTCCAGGGCCCCGATTATTTTTGGCCCCCGGGGCCCGTTCGTTGCGGAAAAATAAAAAGAAAAGAGAGAGAGGGGGTTCGGAAGCGCCCGGGCAGGGAGGAGAGAAGGAGAGACTTGGAAACTCCAGCTGCAAATAATAAAGAAATTGAAAGCAATACGTTAGTATACCGTAACAATAAAAAAGAGCAGGAGCGAGAGATGAGAAAGGGGATCCAGCCCGCCCTGGAGCAGTACCTGGTGACCGCCGGGGGTGGGGAGGGGGCGGCTGTTGTCGCCGCCGCCGCTGCAGCCTCCATGGACAAAAGGGCACTGCTAGCCAGCCCGGGCTTCCCCACCACCGCCGCCGCTGCCGCCGCCCCAGGCGCGTACATCCAGATCCTCACCACGAACACTTCCACCACCTCTTGTTCCCTCCAAAGCGGCGGCCCCGCCGCCGGCCCCCTTCCCAGTGCCCCCGGCGCGGAGCAGACCGCCGGCAGCCTCCTCTACACCACGCCGCACGGACCCTCCAGCAGAGCCGGGCTGCTGCAGCAGCCACCAGCGTTGGGACGCGGCGGCAGCGGCGGCGGCCCTCCGGTAATACCCTCCGGTCCCCAGCCCAGGCGGGAGGTGGGCTTGCACCGTGCGGGGTGGGAGGCACGATGCGGACCGCCTCGTGGGAGTGCAAGGCCAAGCGTCGTGAGCCTCGACAACTGGCCCTCCAACAGGGGGTTCATTGTTAGATTCGTGTGCTTCCTCCCCCGGTGCCAAGAGGGTCGGTGGACTCTGTAAGGCTGGTGGGGCAGCGGGGATTGCCTTGGCAGCGACCACATCAAACACTAGCAAACTTTCCGCGCGCTCCCCCTCTTCTTTTTTGCACTTTTCTGTATCCCCTCGCTTTCCCCTCCCCTCCAACTCGAAGCTTCCTCTTTCTCGGAGCGTAGGAAGGGGTCACGCCCCGGATGGAGAAGGGGGTGGGGGAGGGAGTAGTGAACTGGGGAGTGGGGGCACCCCAAGGGGAAGAAACCCGGGGACTGTTGGGTTGATCGCCCCCAGCAAGGCCACGGAGGCCCGTGGGCGGCCCGAGGTCTCTAAGACATGATTCGAGCGCAGGGGCTCCGCTGGTCTGCGTTTGACACATTTTGGGATCTGTAACTCCAAGCAACAAAGGGGCTGGAGGAGTGTGGGGGAGGTAGAGCTAGAAGCTGGGTGCAGGCTAGGGTGTGCACTGTCTGGGGATGAGGGGCTAACGGACTGGCGCCCCGGCCTGGGCGCATCCTGGCGGCAGCGGTGCCCGCGTGGCCCGAGCGCCCAGGCCTTCCTTGCCGGGCCCCGGGCCTGCCCTTGACCCGCCTCTCCCCTTGCTCCTTCCTACCCCGCCCTGTCCCCCTCCCCGCCCCCCGGCGACGGAGGGCGGGGGCAGCTGGGTTCCCGTCCCGCCGCCTGGGTCTGTCCCTTTCCCCGGGACCCGCCGGTGACGTTTCGCACACGTGCGCGGAGGACGCGCCTGTGACTAGGGAGGAGGCGGCGGCGGGAGGGGGCGCTGGAGGGGGAGAGGGGGGCACCCACTTCCTCCTGCTCGCCGGCTCCCTGGCCTGGGACAGTCCCGGCGCCCTCGCACCCGCCCCCGGCACTGCCACCCTCCCTCTCCTCCCCACCCCCACCCGCGCCCCCAGCGCTCGCCCTCGCCCGGCGCCGCTGGTCTGCTCGGCCCTCCGGGCCCCCTCTCCAGCCTGCCCCCCCCACCTCGCCCCGGAGCCAGGCTGGTTTCGGAAATGCCCTTACAGCAGCAGGTTAGTGACCGGGACAGCGTGGGGGCTGCCGCCGCCGCGGGAACACCGGATCATATTGGGGGGCTGAAGCCGCGAGGGTAGGCGGTTTAGCGGGGTTTTGGAGTGGCAACGGGGGGTTGGGTGCTCGAGGGAAATGAGTAAGCAAGAAAATCTAACTAAGTAAATGCCCCGGCCTCCGATTCTAGGGACCTCGAGGCAGGAGTGTCCGCCCCAGGGGGAGGGTATGGTGTTTATGTGTATATTTTCCAGGGGGCAAAGAGGGATAGGCGATTGAAAACCGGTGGGGGCTCTCGCCAATGGCCGAGTTGAGCTCTGTTTTCTATCTTCCTTCCCTTGTGCTGGAGGGGGAGGGGGCGGGTCAGAGGGTAGGGTGTCTGTAGGATTCCCAGGCCACCCGCCACCCCCTCCCCTTTGTCCCTGTAATTTATAAAGCGCCTTGGAGAGATGATTTAGGTCAGTATGCGGCTTCCCTTTTTGTTGATAGTAGAAAGAAGTGTGGCTGGAGGTCTCCTCCTTTCTCCTTTTCTCTCCTTCATTCCCCTCCTCCATGTCTCCTGTCTTCACCCTCGTGGTGAGGCTTGGCCCGGACGAGGCTAGAACAGAACCCGACTCTTAGATAAATGGTTGGTGGATATTACCAGTTGTTGACCTCACCTTGTCTCAGTTCCAAATGGGTTTATTTTTTGGAGAATCAAGATTCTGCAGGGGGTCTTCAAGAAGTCTGCACCTAGGCAGCAGTTTCAGAAATAGGATGGGTTTTGGAATAATTAAAAATTTTATTTTCTTACTGTTGGCAATTTCTCCCCGTGGAGCTTCACTGCTTTCCAGCCCTAGAGGTACTTGCTGGGAATATGTGATGTAGTCTCTCTCAAAGAAGCTCTTGGTTTTAGTAACTAGGGTCTGCCAGCAGGGGGGAAACGGAGTATAGTACCTGCTTACACATACAGTATCCCGTGTGCTTGATTCTCTCAATCACAAGAATATTCCGAGCTTTTATTAGCATTGAGTACTATTACTGACTTAACTAAAACATGCTTGGACATGTTGTAAGCATATTTTGCCCCCTACACAGTTCTGTTACTATATCATAAACCTAACCTGAAACAACCAGCTTTTGACATACTTCTTGGATTGGGTTCAGAACTACAGGGGTAGTTTTGATAATGGGGAATTTTGAGACCACCAAATGGCCTTTTTTTTTTTTTAATTTTGGAGTGCTTTGTGGGTCAGGACTCCAAGACTGTCTGGCCAAATTTATATGTAGTTCATTGTATTTAGGTGTTGAAAGTATAAAATTACCCTCATCACTGTCCGGATTATTTCAAAACATTATCCTCCTCACTGTGAGATTATTA
Source organism: Orycteropus afer afer (assembly GCF_000298275.1). Lineage (NCBI taxonomy): Eukaryota > Metazoa > Chordata > Mammalia > Tubulidentata > Orycteropodidae > Orycteropus > Orycteropus afer. The sequence continues at coordinate 19,463,778 of NW_006921599.1, forward strand.
TTCCAGAAATATATGTCACTTTGATTTTGTGCATTCACAGAATATTTTTCATTACAGTAATGGAAATGTTACTTGAACACATACTCTGAGCATTTGTATATAACAGTCTAATCTTTGCTAAACCCTTGGTTAATCTATACTTTTAAGAGCTATTTATTTTGGGAGTGTAGGATATTTACCTAGGCAATATATACAAAGTTATGCACCCTAAATATAAAGTTTGATTTAATGTTTTATTTATCAATATTTTATGAAATTCCTCTAAGTTTCTTGGAATTTTGTTGATATTCTTTCTCTAAGTAGGAATGACAGGATGGTGATAGTTAAATGATTAAACAAAGATAAGACCATTTAAATACTTCTCTTCCAAGAAGAGTTTGAGAACTCTAGTTGCAGACCTACCTCCTTCCAGTTCAAGTTCTTTGTTAATAACATCTAAGAACATGAGCAGAAGCAAATTCTTTCCCTTTTTTAAATGGGAGAAAACTACATAACTACCTTCTTAGTAGATGTATGTCTTCTCTCAATTATAAGATCTTAAGTAAATAATTGGAGTTTGCTCCTCTAAAATAGGGACAGCAGGAATACTTAAAAGGTTTTGGTATGGATTAATAAGATAAAATACATATAAAACATTTAGCACCAAAACCAAAAAACCCACTGCCATCAAGTCGATTGCAATTTATAGTTACCCTTTAGGACAGAGAAGAACTGCCCCATACGGTTTGCAGGGTTGTAAATCTTTATGGAAGCTAACATCCTTCTCCCACAGAGCAGCTGGTGGGTTTGAACCTTCTACATTTTGGTAATACTATACCAAATACTTTAACCACTGTGCCACCAGAGGTGTCTGGCAAATAGTCAACACACAATAAAAGTAATAAGCACAAATACTCTTTCTGTTTACTTAACAGAAATAATGTGAGACCAAGTAAATACTGTCCTTTAGTTGACAAATATGAGCAAAGTGGTTGAAAGTTTTCTAAAGCGATATTTTTAAAGTAATTAGTTATTTGTGCCTATTTTTTATTTTTAAGTATACAAAGTACTGCCATTCTGGCGATGGGTAAAACATTCCCATATAGAGATAGTGGCATTCAATTGCCTGAGCATGTGTCTTGAGTTGTGACAAATTTAGGTCAGCTTATGCCTGAGTTCCACTCCTTCATGACTCCATGGACCTGCCATCTTTTGGATGCAGTCTGTACTCCATAGTTTTTGTTAGAACTGAACTCCCACCTTCACTATGTCAGAGACATACTGTAGGTTAATTCCATTTCAGATGGTGATCTGTTGGAAATAGAAAAACTGTAGAGAAACCATAGACAGAAGGGCTAGTGAATGGCACAGAAGGGATTCCATCATTATTTTGCCTCTTCGTTCTTCTAAAAAAGAAGCTGAAATTATTTCATTTTGACTTCTAGAAAATTTGAGCTCTATTAGTGCAAGAGAAAATGGCCTATCACATCTGATTGAATTTAATCCAGTTATAGCAACCTGTTGATTATCCTTGGGAAGAGACCCCTCAGTGTTGGAAATTTTAGTGTAAGAATGAAGGAACCATAGGTGTTATTTCAATAGGATCTCTCTCTCTTTTTCTTTTCTTTTTTCTGAACAAGTATAAGAGAAGGAAAATGCTGGGTTCCTGTGGTTCTGTACTCAGTAATCTTGCTTCTGCTGAGATAAGTGGTTGATGCCAAGTTTGAGCTGGGAGAGAATTTTTAGTCACTACATACCCCAAAATGGAAGTTTCAATATATTGCAGTGCCCAGACTTGGGCAGTACAATTAGCGCCAGTATAATCACTACCAAGGGCGCCACTCTAATCGTGCTCTGAAACAAAGCACCCTTAAATGTGGCACTGAGCTGAAGAGCCAAGCTCAGGAACAGGAGAGGATTTTTGTTTTTCTATAAATCATCACCTTGTATAATACTTGGAAGAGTCGATTCTGAGATTAATGTTGTGCTATGTAACGCTAACTTGAAAACAGAAAATAATACTCCGAGCTTAGACAGCAATAAGTAATAGCATCTGCAGATTAAAAGGCTGAGGGGCAAAGGGTGCTTTTATTCTCCTCTCTTGGGTATAAAGTGGTAGTAGTTTTCGTTGCAGTCTTCTGTCTTTTATCACTTTCTTCAGTGATACACCATCTACACCTTTAACCCCTTTCTGTGGGACTTGGACCCATTTGGCAAATAACTTCCACTATCAAAGGAGCCCAAGTGGCGCGGTGGTTAAAGTGCACTTGGCTACTAACCAGAAGGTCAGAAGTTCAAATTCACCATCCGTTCCACAGGTGAAAGATGTGGCAGTCTGCTTCTGTAGAGATTCACAGCCTTGGAACCCTTATGGATCGATCAGTCTGAGTTTGTCCTCCTATAGGATCACCGTGAGTTGGAGTTGACTTGGCAGCAGTGGGTCCCCCCCCCCATATTAATCCTTAATTACCTGTCTAGTTTTCTAACTTAACCTGATATACAAATATTCTGTATGTATGCCCAGTATATATCCACTTTCCCTGACTAATGAACTCCCATTTCTTTTTAACCATCTACTTTCTACTGACTTCCTTAAGTAGGATGAATGAAAACCTACAATTTCCTATGCTTATAAAATGAAGTCCCTCACCAATTCTTGTGAAATCACCCCCAAACATTGCAAGGTAAAAAAAAAAAAAAAAAAGATTTAAGTTCTTACCAGATTCTCTGTTTCATTTTGTTTTTTAAAAGAGAAACTTCCATGAATTCTTTGAGGTACTAAGCATGTGGTTTAATGAGTATTTTCATGCTTGTTAGCAGGTTAAAAATAGTGTTTTGGAGAATACAATTGCTAAAAAACATTTTTTCTACTAATCATTTTTTGTGGCACTAAGAAAGGAAGATAACTGGGAAAACAGTAAATACAGGAAACCACTAATGGTATCTTCCTCCTACTTTGATCCTCTCTTTGGCTTTAAAGGGTGACTTGGAAAATAAGTCAATACGTCTTACGTCTTACGTCTTACACGCCAGAAAAGTTTTTTACAACAGAAGGTGAAGAAAGCAACAACTGAGATAGTGATAGGAACCTCAGGGGTTTGAGGTTTGCAAAATTAATTAACATAGTTTTACTTAAGCTTCCACTTTTTCCTGTACATAAGGAGCTCTGGTAGCACAGTGCCTAAGGCATCTGACTGCTAACCAGAAGGTTGGTGGTTCAAGCCCACCAGCCATGCCATGGACACAAGCCTGGGCAATCTACTTCCATAAAGATTTACTCTCTCAGAAACCCAGTTGGGGTTGATGGCAGTGAGTTTGTTTTTTTTGTTTTTTCTCCAATAAGAAGAAAATTGGTTTATTTTCTGTTCTCAGTTTTGTTTTAACTACTCTCTTTCCAAAAGCCATGTGATTTTAAAACTCAAAGAACGTATTAGTATAAGAAGGCATTCTCTGTCTCCCCACAACCTTAACTGGGAGTCAGTCTTGAGGTCTTCCCAAACACCTACAACATAACTTTGAGAGAAATGATGAAGACCACTGGTTGCCAGCAAGACAAAGAACCTGAGCAACTCGGGGCACTGCTTAGCTTTGTAAACTGAGGACAGGAGATTGTCATGTAGATAATGTCGTTCCGATATTGATAGCACTGAGAAAGGATAGCTTATGTAGTTGTTGTTGTTGTTATGTGCCGTTGAGTTGGACCCGACTCATAGCGACCCCTCCTTGGGTTTCCGAGGTAGTATCGCTACGAAAGTAGATTGCCCCATCTTCCTTCCGAGGAGTAGCTGGTGGGTTTGAACCGCCAGCCTTCTGGTTAGCAGTCAAGTGCCTTAGCCACTATGCTACCAAGCTTATGTAGTAGGGAGGGGATAAAAAGAATAATTGAATAATTGACAGTAGGCTGCTTTCTGTTGCTTGAGCACAAGCAGTGCCATTTGTAGTGTCCAGGCAACATTCTTAAAACTTGACAGTCCCTAAGAAAAAATGGAGGACCATCCACTGAAAAAAATCAGTCACTGAAAACCTTATGATGCACATTTCTACTTTGTCACACATGGAATCAACATGAGTTGGAGTCAACTCTATGGCATCTGATTTTTGTAAGAAAAAATAGTTTAGCATAGGCAATGATTTGATACGTTTGAGAACTTTGAAGTACCAGAGTTGCCATCTGACCCGATCCCCTCATCTTGCAGGCGAGAAAATTAAGGCCCAGTTCACGTAAGTGACTTACTGAAGTCACAGGCTAGCTAGTGGGAAAGCCAGACTGAGACTGAGGACTCTTGAATTCTTACAGGAAGCCTCAGTCACCAAGAGAAGGTTATGTCTTCTATGGCCTGTATAAGAAAACTGGGATGGGTAGTGTAAATGGTTAACATGCTTGACTTTTAACCAAAAATTTGGAGGTTCAAATCCACTGAGAGGCATGTTGGAAGAAAGGCTTGGCAGTCTATTCAGCTATTGAAAATCCTACGGATCATACTTGTACTCTGATACACATGGGGTGGTTATGAGTTGGAGTCAGTAAGAAGTGATGTATCTATATTTCTACTTATTTTTAATCGTTTTAAGTTTTCTTCAGGAGTGTGAGATATGTGAAGAAGCCCTGGTGGTGCAGTAGTTAAAGCGTGCTTTACTGAAAGGTGGTCGATTCAAACCCCTCTTCAAGAGAAAAATGTGGCAGTTTACTTTTGTAAAGATGACAACCTTGGAAACCCTATGCAGTAGTTCTACTTTGTCTTACAGGGTCATTATGAGTCAGAATTGCCTTGAAGGCAACTGATTTGGGTTTGTGGTGTTTTTTTTTTCCTGGTGGGATGTATATAATACATTTAGATTTACTTCAGGAGTAGTTACTTAAAAAAAAATCCACAAAAGTGTACTTTCAACAGTTTACTTGTCAACAGCAACAGTTCATTTCCAAAGATACAAAATAAGTGAAGCTTTAGAGCCTAAGTGAAGGTAAAAGGTAAATAATAAATAAAAAAGCACATAGAAGGAATGTCTAATTCATATATGTACAATAATATTTTTAAAGCCTCATGATATTTGCAAATTTAATTATTTTCTGTGGATATGACATATATGGTGCTCAAAAAGTGAAAAGTATACTTCATGCAGAATAGAACCTAAGAGAATTTTTTTAAACTTACTTTGGGAGAGGGACATAGCATGGCCCTGGAATTGGAGGTCTGGTCCTAGGCCATCCACGTCCCGAGGGACTGTTTTGGTTCTCACAGGGCCATAGCCCAAGCCCAGTAACTTTGAGCAAGGTGCTCTTGCTGTGTGGTTGGCTCCAGGAAGATTGCTGGTTTAACAAAGCAGCTAATCAGTTAACTCTTTGCAAGGAAGTCATCATCTAAAAGAAATAATTTCCTTAAAATGTCTTTCACTTGAGGCACTGAGAAAGCTTAAAAATAGAATCTCTTCTAGCCCTGAGGCCTAAAAGTGAAACATAATCTGGCATGGCTGTAATTCACCAACTAGTCCTTACAGCATTATATAGCTTATCTATAATCCACAAATCAGAAAGGTACCCTTTCTTAACAGCTAGTGAGCATTCAATAGTAATTGATGATGAACTTTGTAGTTACAAGTGAGCCTGACTGCATCTGAAAGACTTTTTGATAGGTGGAGTCCTGCTTTCAGGGAGTAGAGAGGTTGAATGTCTTGGTCTTCCCATCCGCCTCATGCCTGGCCACCGTGGAGATCATTTGGCTCTTTCGGGCTTATGCTTATATGACGGTTGAGAAGGGCTTCTGGGCTCTAGTTTTCATGATATGGAAATATGGTGGCTCTGGATTTTGAGGATCACTGGCAATGAACTTGGAGCCTATAGCTTTCACTCCTTCTTTGTTCTTCCTTATTTCTGATGCTTTGGGGGCTCTAAGAATATGTAACCTGGAGCAACAGCTCAGAGGCTTTAACCCATCCCATCCCATCCCTCTCTGGATCTGGCTAGAAGAGAAGGTGCTCATGGGAACATATTTCTGGTTACTGCTCTGACAAGAATATACCACAAATGGGATGGCTTGAACGAATAGGCATGTATTCTCTTACAGTTTGGAGGCTTTAAGTCCGAGTTCAAAGTGCCAGGCTCTAGGGGCTGGGTGAATGCTCTTTAATCTTGGGCTTCAGCTCTGCCTCCTGCTCCTGGCCCACTGAAGCTGGAGGGATTTCTTCACTCAGATGACTGCTGGCTGCTGAGACCGACATGCCCAGGCTCAAGTAAAAACCACAGTCCCAATGTTACCAAACCAAATGGCAAGCCATTAATTCAAATCCATTGAAAGTCCTAAGGTTGTCAGAGCATGGCAGGCTGCTGAACAGCAACGTGGCTACATGCAGGGTTCAAGCATGCCATAAGCTAGAGACCGTTCCCCAAGGCTGCTGCTTGTATATAGGAAGCAGACCACATCCCTAAGGCAGCTACTCAGCTGCTCACAATAGATTCCACCATGGAGTTAATTACCAGTCTCATCATGGGGAATACTACATCCAGTTGCCCAGCCACTCAACCAGGCCCACCAAGTTGATATACAAACTGAACTACTACAAGTATATAACACACACTCCTCACATAAAGGCAAAACAAGGGGCAGCTGAGTATATAATGGAGCCTGGAGGCAGGGTGCCTGGGTTCTTACTCTTACTCCATTGCTTACTAGCCCACCACTCACTATTATATATCTTTGGGGAAATGAGAATGTCTGCATCTGATTTCATCATCTGTAAAATGGAAATAATAAGTACTTAGTTCACTACGGTGTCCCTGGATGGTACAAATGGTTAACACTCTTGGCTGCTAACCAGAAGGTTGGAGGTTGGAGTCCACCCAGAGGAGCTTTGGAAGAAAGATCTGGTCATCAACTTCTGAAAAATCAGACATTGAAAACCCTGTGGAAGGTAGAAGTATAGGCATGTATGTCTATAGGACAGCATATGTGAGTGTGTCACATGTAAGTACAGGTGTATCTATAGGTGTATGTAAATAATGTTTGTGTGGGGTACATATATATTCATAGATACAGTAAAGTACATGGGGGCACAGTATGTATTCAGACAATCTGTGGAATTATTTTACTGGGTTGAAGGGCTTAGGACCGTAGTCTTGTGGAATAACTTAATCAGTTGGTGTAACGGTTCATAAAGTTGATGTTCTATACCCTAGTTTTATTGAGTAGCGCCTGGGGTCTCAAAAGCTTGCAAGTGGCCTACAAATGTTGATCTCTACTCATCAGGAATAAAAGGGAATGATGGTCACCAAAGACTCAAAGAAACTAGTCCACAGAAGTAATAGCCTGCACAAACTATAGCCTCTTCTAACCTGAGACCAAAAGAACTAGATGGTACTCAGCTACCACTACTGACTGCTCTGACCAGGGACACAGTAGAAGATTCTGGTTAGAATGGGAGAAAAATGTGGAATTAAACTTAAAGTCATAAAAAAGACCAGACTTACTGAATTGATAGAAACTGGAAGAACTGCTAAGACTATTACCTAACATACCCTTTGAATCTAAAACCGAAAACAGTCCTGGAGGTCATCTTTTGGCCAAACTGTACATTGGATTATATAATTAGCAATATCATCTGTGGGTAATGTGTCCCTTAAACAATTAACTATACAAGACCAAATGGTCAATATTTACCCAAAACCAAAGATGAGACAGCAAGGAGGGGAAGGGAAGTTAGATCAATGGAAGTAGAACAAACAGAAAGAAAATAATGAGAATGCTGACACATTGTGAAAATTCTAACCAATGTCACAGTATAATTTGTATAAAAATTGTTAAATGAGAACCTAATTCAATGTAAAATTTCACCTAAAAGGAAAAACAATTAAAAAAAAAAAAAAAGAAGAAATCTCTGGAGCACAATTTTATTCTGGCATAGATGGGGCCACCATGAGTCAGAATCGACTCAACAGTGACTGGTTTTTTAGAGGTAGTGATACAATTATTCTTTAGATACTAAGGAGACCCGGGGTTAATTCCTAGCCAATGTACTACATGCTTAGCCATCACCTGTCTGTCAGTCTTTTTGTCACTATGTTGCTGAACAGGTTTCAGCAGAGCTTCCAGACTTAAGATGGACTAGGAAGAAAGACCTGATCATCTGAAAATCAGCCAGTGGAAATACTGTGTATCACTATGGTCCAATCAGCAACCAATCATGGTGATGGTGCAGGACTAGGCAGCGTTTCCTTCTACTGTGCAGGGGGATCATCGTGAGTTAGGGGCCAGCTCAACAGCCGCTAAGAAAAACAATCTTGCTGGCTTAGGAAGATTAAATGAGTTAATATTGTAAAGTGCTTAGAATAGTGCCTGGCACATAGGAAAGATTATACATTAAATAGGTGATGGAAATGCCCTATACAGTGCTGTTTTGGGCTAACCTTCTGTGATTTATTTTCTCACATAGCCCATAGTGTTCATTTATATCCAAGCCCCTCTTTAAAAATGGTGATGATGGAAGGGGACAGGAAGAGGGAGACAGGGAGAAGTGAGCCATGGGGTGGTTTGCATCTCATGCAGTCCTTGGGGTCTTTGCATCTCTACAAGCTATCCAGTGACTTGGGGAGGGGCAGAAGAATAAGTTTATTGTACTAGTACTAAGGGCAGCAATAGTGTCATGAATACAACCTTTATTACTGTGATTCAATATGTTAATAAAGTTGCACTATTAACATGAATTGCCCTATTAACATAACTTCACTTCTATTCAATAATCTGTGGCTTAAGACTGAACGGAGAGAATTAGGGTCTTGGAGCTCCCTGAACGTTGTTGGCTTGGAGGCCCCAATGCTGGTAGTGTGGGACTGTCTTGTTCTCTATATAAGGTATAACCTTCTGGGCTTCCCTTCTCCCTTTTCCCTTTTCATCTGTCTCTCATTCCTCTTGTTAGGTTTTATCTGTTCCCTTTTATCTCTCATCTCTCTCTCTGCCTGGCTCTTAGAAGGATGCTGGAATTGCAGCCTTCAGTGGCTGCTTCCAGAACTTATCAAATTAATTATAACCCTTTTCCCTGGCATTCGAGGTATGATGAAATCTTGCCTTTCCCGTTTTGCCTCCTATTCCTTCCAGCTCAGATCCTGGCATGGCAGTGTTTAGGTGGCTGTGGTTTTTTCCCTCTAGCGCATTTGCTCTTGAGTTCTTTCTCTTCTGTGTTGCCCCTCTTGCTGCCTGCCTTCCCACTTGCCCATCAAGGCCCACATCAAGGGAACCTCATGCACAGAGCCTTCCCTGATTCCCCATTGGTCTTGACCCTTCCCTTCCCCTAAGTTACTGCATCTTTGCTGTAGCCTGTCATCATCTGCCTTGTATACTAATCACTTTGTCCATGATTTCATCCTTCAACTAATTTCTAATCTCTGACCAATGTGTAGTCCTTACAGTGCCTTCTATACTCTTGTCTCTCAGGAGAAAAGTCATTTTCATTAGGCACCTCCAAGGTGCTTGGCACCCCAGTTGTCTTGTTGGGGATGCAAAAGAGGTATGAAATGTGATCTGCCTGCTCTTGAATTTACAGTCTGTTTGGGGAGACCAGCTTTAAACATGAGTTGATTTTCAAGCAAGACTAAACAGAAGTCAGGGAGAAGACAGGACTCATCTAGTCCTCAGCTGTAGGGTGTTGAGAGGAAGTGCCAGAGAAGTAGGTGAGAGTCACCAGACTCCCCTTAGGCCGTGAGATGGGGAGGTGAGGGCTCCTGGGTGGACTATCTTAGAGCACATAGTGGAGGGTGCATATTTGAATCATCTGGGGAGCTTTTAAAACTATGATATCAGGGCCTCTCCCCAGACTAATTAAAATCACTGGTGTGGGATCCCAAAATGTGTCTTTTAAAAACATGTCCTAGATAATTTTAACCTGCACACTCTGTTGGCACTATTTGGGTAAGTCGAAAAGCAATTCCTGGCTGAGGAAACACCATAAACCGAAGGTGGTGATAGTGTTAGCTGCCGTTGGTCCTCAGCTTATGTGGAGCTCATTACAGTGGGTTCGGTCCTGCACCATCCCCTTGATTGGTTGCAGATTGGACCATTGTGATCTATAAGCTTTTCAGTGGCTGATTTTCAGAAGCAGATTGCCAGGACTTTCTTCCTAGAAGCCTGTTTAGCATCATACAACACATAAGCCTCCACTAACAGATGGGTGGTGGTTGTGCATGAGGTGTATTGGTTGGGAATCAGACCTTGGTCTCCTGCGTGGAAGGTGAGAATTCTACCACTGGACCACCAATGCCCCAAACCAAAACGTAGGGAAGTAGAAAGTAGGTCAGTGTAAGAAGAGACCAGTTTGTCTGGATTTAATATAGGGGAATTGTGGGGCTTTGTGTTGGGTATGTTGATAAAGCTAGTCTAGAGTAGGGATTGCTTTCCTACAAGTGTTGGGCAGGTGGTAAATGGGCTGGTAGGCTATATTAGTGGTGAGGACTGTGGTTGAACAATGTGATGCCCCATCAAAATGGGAGACTTTGACCCTGCTCCGGGCCACAGCCACCGTAGGAGAAGGCAGGACTGCATGCCAGTAGATAATCAACCTTCTCAAAGTGCCAGAAATCTACTAGTTTAAAAATGTTGGCTCGATTAAAAAGAAAAATGTGTTGGCCAAATGAAATGTGTCTCTAGGCCAGATTTGGCTTAAGGGCTGCCACTCAGCAGTCTCTGGTCTATGGGATAATAATAGCTAATGTTTATTGAGTGTCTGTATGTGTTGAGGGCACTAAACTAAGTGCTTTGCAGGTATTAGCACATTCAGTCTGCATAACAACCTATGAAGTGGGTATTATTATCATCCTTGTTCTACAGAGGAGAAAACAGCAAGGGGTTAAGGGGCTGGCTCTGGGTCTCGCTATAAGTGGGGCAACCAAAACTGAACCCAAGGGGCCTGACTCCAAAGTATCAGTTTATTCTCAGTGGTCACTGGCATTATATTAAACGTATAGTAAGGACCCAAGACCTGGGGTGGTGCAAATGGTTAATATACTCAGCTGCTAATAGAGAGGTTGGAGGTTTGAGTCAACACAGGTACCTCAGAAGAAAGATCTAGCAGTTTATTTCCACATCATGAGTCCTTGAAAATACTATGGAGCACAGTTCAACATTGAACCACATGGGATCACCATGAGTTGGAACTGAATTGGCAACTAATTTGGTTTATTTAGGAACCCAAGATACCTGTCAAAAAGAAGTAACCCAGTGTTTCCCAAGTTTACTGATAATAAGAATTGCTTGTGGTATTTGTCCTAGATGCAGATTTCCAGGCTCCATCTCAGCTCTCCTCATTGGAGAAGCACCAAGAGATTCTAATTGTAAAAATGGCATGGGAGGCATCTGACCTCCTCTGACTTCCCGAGGGGAAGAAAGAATCAAGATGAACAGCCCAAGGCGGATTCCTATTAGGCAGATATCAGCCATGCTCCCACCCTCCAACCTTTTTACCAATTGTGATACCAGTGTCCCTCCCACAGCACTCACTACTCCTCTGTTGGGTTTGATAACCATTGCAGTGGCCATACAGAACTCACATTCAATACTCACACTTATGGGGTTTATTAGGGAAGTTAACGGGTTACAATTCAGAATCAGAAACGACTCAAGATACAGTTCTTCAGTCAGGACAGCCTCTTCTCAACAGTGCCTGTAGGCATGCCTTTCTTTGGCCTTTGGCCTCTTGGCCCCATGGCCCCTTGGCCTCTGGCCTGCTTGGGCAAGTCTTACAGAACTCTTTAAGCTCTGCCGAAGCACCCCACTCTGCCAGTAAGTCTCAGCCTGAAGGCACTTAGCTCTAGCTCAGTGAGTTGACAAAATTAGCTCCAAGTGCCCAGAGTCACCCCATTCCACCAGCAAGCCCAAAAGCACTCCGCTTTCTCCCTCCGTGGGTGTGGAAGCCCACTGCATAGTCTCTTGTCAGTCTCTTGGTTCTGCTGCTGCTGGTGTTGCTGCTGCTTGCTGTCTCTTGCCAGCTCAGCCAAATGTTAAAACTCACTCTCTCTCAGGTCAAGGAGGTTCTGTGCAGGCATGTCTGGTCCAAAGGACACACTCTACTCCTGGCTTTTCTTTCTTGATGGTAGTGAGATCCTCCTTCTAGGGTGGCTCATTTTAAGTCTAACCAAAAAGAAAACCAAACGCACTGCCGTCGAGTGGGATGCGACTCATAGTGACCCCTCCTTGGGTTTCCGAGGTGATATCACTATGGAAGTAGATTGCCCAATCTTCCTTCTGAGGAATGGCTGTTGGGTTTGAACCGCCAGCCCTCTGGTTAGCAGTCAAATCGACCAATTCCCATGTTAGGGTTCCATACACCTTATTTGCATGATCGCACCTCCACAAAAGTACCTTACACCTTATTTACATTATTGGCAATCTGTCTGATCCCCTTTGTGGGCACTATCACCTTACATTTGCATAATCCCACCCAGTTGTTTGGTGAGAGTTACAAAGACCATCGCTAGAAGGGCCACATTAAGTAATTTGCTACACTAGTGGCTAAGACACTTGCCTGCTAACCAGACGGCTGGCGGTTCAAACCCACCAGCCACTCCTCGGAAGGAAGGTTGGGCAATCCTACTTCCATAGTGATACTGCCTCGGAAACCCAAGGAGGGGTCGCTATGAGTCGGGGCCGACTTGACGGCACATAACAACAACAACAACAACAACAACAACAACAACAACAACAACTGTGATCTAGAAAGTTTGGGGAATGCTGCTTTAGGTAGTTGAACACAGGAAAAGCCTTTTGAAACTCACACCCAGGTGAATGCAGCGACCTCTTGCAGAACTGATGTGCATTATGTCCATCTTAACCAGCTAACGTGCTCTCTGTAAGGCAGCTTCAAGTCCACCCACCTTGGAAGAAAGGCCTAGTAATCTATTTCCAGAAAAATCAGCCATTGAAAACCCTGTGGAGCACTCTGACACACATGGGGTCGCCATGAATCGGAGTTGACTTGAACTGTGGTCTGGAGAGTGCTCGAGTAGTGGTCAGCTGGACAGAACAGCCTAGCAGACCCCAGGGACCCAGGCCAGGATGTTTTGGTACCTCTCACTTACCCTTTTGTTACCAACTTGTAGTTTTCCAGGTTATTGCCAAGAAAAAGAGCCCAAAGATGGGTTCCCAAGTGTTTGAGGATCTTAAGCTCAGAAGGGTCAAACTGGGCACAGTTGCTTCATGCCAGCAGCAGGGGTTGGGGTGTGTATGTGGTGTGCTGGATTGCCAGCTTTCGAGGGGTTTGTTTTGTATTGTTGTAGGAAGGCTTTTCAATCTCTGGGGCATGGGCCTGCTAGGAACAGGTAGTGATATGAACAGAAAGCCAGAGACGAACCAGGGCACATCATTTGGAGGGTGGGTATTATAGACCATATGAATCTGGAACCAGAAGAGCAACAGTGACTGAAAAGGATAGGATAGAAGTGAGGGACACTTTAAGGGAGAAAAAAACAAGACCTTAGACTTCCAAGATTTCTAACTCTGGGTCTAGAAGAATGGATGAGGCTGAGTTCTTGTTCTGTCTGGGTGCGTGCCATGTGAGGAAATGGTTAGTCTGGTTTGGTACAAGTTGGTTGGGACACCAAGTGGAACCTTGGGCTGAGACCTGGCAGTGTGGCTTTGGGCTAAAGGTTGTAGTCGAAGGCTTGATGAAGGGTCAACTAGATCAAGTTGATTCTGACTCATAGTGATCCCCATTGGGTTTCCAAGGGTGTAAGTCTTTATGGAAGTAGATTGCCTCGTCTTCCTCCAGTGGAGCAGCTGGTGGTTTTGAACTGCCAACCTGGTTGGCAGCCAAATGCCTTACCCACTACCCTACTAGAGCTCCTTTGATAAGGGATAGTGGGCCAAGAATTGGTCTCTAAAAAATAGACCTTTCATCATTTTCACTTATCCCTCTGTAATATGAAAACGAGACAAATTCATCAGGTTGATTTTTGAGGATCAATACTGTCATGGCTCTCAGAGACAAGCCATCAGATGTTATTTATTGTGTGCTTTACCAGGTCTGTGCTTGGCTCCTAACTGCTCTGAGAAAGCCCATACTTTGCAACCTCTCAAAGAAAGCAAAGAGCCAGCTGGAGAGCACTGTGTGCATAAAGAAAGGTCACATAATTATGCCCCGCACTAAGAGATGGCTCCTTTTACCATTATTTCTAATACGGTGATTTTGCTGCTTATTTAAAAGAATGAAAAAAAGGAAATTGAATTTACTTTCTTAAGCTCTAGCATATTAAAGTTTAAAAATGACTCTGAGTACTCTGGAGGAAAAAGCCATATAAATGCTAAATATCTTTATAATTAGACCTTAAATACATAGGTAACTTGTGTTTAAGCCTGTTTTTAGCACTCTTTGAATTAACTGCTTTTGTTGCTATTTTAAATGGTAGCAATTGTGAGGATGATGCTAGCTAATAGGGTAAAGTTTGCTACCTTTCATGTTGTGGCTTTTTCCTTGTTAGCATTTAAGATACCTTGCTTCTGGGAATGGTCTATAGAAAGTAAGGTTTATGTCCTTGAAGACCCATGACACCAGGATGGAGTACTTGAAGAAACATAAGACTGGGAAAACTGGGTTTAGGAATTTGTTCTGCTGCTTAACAGCCATATGACCTTTTACAAATTAATCTATGATCTATAGTTACCTAAAATAGTCATCTGTCTCCTTCAAAATGTTGTAAGGATGAAATGAGATAGTGTTTATGGGAGATGCGTTTTGTATTCCTAACTTAATGTGTCCTACATGGTAGGAACTTGGGAGTCTTAGTTGAATCTAAATTCTCACTCTTTTTACCCCCTTCAGGGATTCTTTTTTTAAATAAACTATTGAATGAACATTTATTAGGCACTCATTTTTTGTAGAACACAGTTCCTGTTATTCTAGGGGTTTCAGAGGTGAGTAGGATACCCTTCTTGCCCTCATGAAGTTCAGCAGGTGATAAGGAAGATAAAACATATTCTTTAGCTAACCAGAAGGTTGGCAGTTCAAACCCACAGCTGCTCCTTGGAAGGAAGTTGAGGTAATCTTCCGTAAACATTTGTTGTTGTTATGTGCCATCGAGTTGGCCCTGACTCATAGTGACCCCTCCTTGGGTTTCCGAGGCAGTATCACTACAGAAGTAGGATTGCCCAACCTTCCTTCTGAGGAGTGGCTTGTGGGTTTGAACCACCAGTGTTCTGGTTAGCAGTCAAGTGCCTTGGGCACTATGCTACCATAAACATTTACCACCTTGGAAACCCAATGGGAGTTGATACGAGTTGGAATCTACTTGATGGCAGTGGGTTTGGTTTTGAGTTTGGCAGTGGGTTTGGGTAACTATAAGACAAGATACAAAATAATGAGGGCTATAAGAAATGAAGACTTTTAGATGTCCAAACCTGAGGCAGAGGACAAAGAAGCTAGTGCAGGGTTTTGGTACTAGTGATGTTTTGGGACAGATAAGGCTTTGTTTTGGAGCTGTCCTATGCACTGTGGATGTTTAGAAGCATCCCTGGTCTCTACCCATTAGATGCCAGTAGCACCCACCCCCAGTTGTGGCAACGAAAAATGTCTCCAAATGTTCTGCGGGGTGGGGGTGGAATGCAGCATTGTTCAGTTGAGGACTACTGAACTAGACCTTGAAGAAAGGGCAGGAGATACAGAATCATTTATATGTATTTACTGTATACAACATGCATTTAATTCAAAAATACAGTATACACTTTAAAAAAAACCCATCAGTGGCACAAATGGTTTATGCTCAGCTACTAACTGAAAGGTTGGCGGTTCAAATCTACATGGTGGCACAGTGGAAGAAAGCCCTGGATATCTACTTCTGTAACATAGCCATTGAAACCCAGTGGAGTACAGTTCTCTTCTGACACATGTGGAGTCGCCATCATTTGGAATCTACTCAATGGCAACAGGTTTAGTTTTGTTTTTTAAATAGATTTGAAAAACAGATATTCCTTATAAGTGATTTTTAACTTGCAATGCCTGAACCCATGGAATACCAGAGTTGGAATTGTCTGCTGTCACTCTAGGTAGACTACACAAAGTACAGGTACTCTGTGTAGCCCACTGTAGTCCTGTCTTATGATTGGCCATAATATTAGTTGGTCTCTAGGAAGCCTCTCAGTGACTTGGAGAAGAAAGGATCAAAGTCTGCAATTCAGGGAAGGCCAAGGAAGTTTTGCATTTATCATTGACTCAACTAAGTAGTTAAGACTGAACTTCTACTCAGGATCAGTTCCTCAGCATGGTTGTTGATTCCAGCTTTACCACATCACAGTTGTGTGGGCTGGGCATATCACGTTCTCTAGAACGTGTTATTCACCTATTTAATAAGGAAAATTGAGGTGACTACCTCCCAGGGTAGGAGCTTCTGGTAGCATAGTGCCTAAGGCACTTGACTGCTAATCAGAATGCTGGCAGTTCAAACCCATGAGCCATTCCTCAGAAGGAAGGTTGGGCAATCTACTTTTGTAGAGATACTGCCTTGGAAACCCAAGGAGGGGTTGCTATGAGTCGGGTGGGTCCAACTTCTTGGCACATAACAACAACAACAACAGCAAACCTCATAGGGTTGTTGTACAGATTGAATGTGTTAATGCACAAAGTGTTTGTTGCCAGTCATCGTCTATATTATTATTGTCGTCGTTATTAAGTTGAGCTTCCCTTTCAGGGCAGTTCATTGGTAAGCAGCCACTCCCTTTGTGGCAAGAACTTCCACAGCCATTTGCCCTTCTTGTTTACTCATCCCCACTGGCCATGGTTTCAACCTTAGGCCGTGTTGATTCGTTTGACTCCCTCGCCACATGTATACTGAATGCCTGGTATCTGCCAGCCACTGTTTTTAAGGTACAAGGAGCCCTGGTGGCATGGTGGTCAAGTACTCAGCTGCTAACAGTGATTGGAAGCCACCAGCTGCTCCATGGGAGAAAGATGTAGCAGTTTGCTTCTGCAATGATCACAGCCTTGGAAAGCATATGAAACAGTGCTGCACTATTCTGTAGGGTCACTGTGAATCAGAATCAACTCGATGGCAGTGGGTTTTTTGATTCTAGGCATTGGGGATACAGTAGTTTTAAAATAGACAGAACTCCCTGCCTTTTTTCGTCTGTGTCATAATTGGTGAAGATTTTGCCATGTAATAGATAACCACATTCTTGTATTTGATAGATCCTGATCTGTGTTTTTTTGTTTGTTTGTTTATAGACTGATGGTTCTTAAAAGTGTGGTCCTGGAAACAGTAGCATCACTTGGGGACTAGTTACACATACAAATTTTGGGGGCTTTGCCCCAGACCTACTAAATCAGAAACTTTGAGGGTGGGATAAGCAGTATTGTTTAACAAGCCCTCCAGTTGATTCCAATGCTCCATGTATGAAAGCTACTAAAAAAAGATACCTGCCATAAACAATTTTCCTTATCGAGAAAGAATTGGTATTACCTGGTGCCATCAAATAAAGATGCTGCTCATACAGTCCAGTTCTAATAAAATCAGCATTTATAAAAAGATAGTCTTAAACAAATATGAACCCCTTTGCATATACAGTACTGAGTTGTCAGTGAAAGCAAACATGGGTATAGGGACGGATAGGTGGGTGAACAAGCTAAACAATTAGGTATGTCTAAATGGAGAGTGTATCCAAGATCATATA
>NW_006921599.1:19482348-19483673 GCF_000298275.1 Orycteropus afer afer
AAAAAAAAAAAAAAAAAAAAAGATACTCTTAGATGTATCAAGATAGCTCAAAATTGGCAGCTCCTTTTCATCTCTTCTCTGATTCTAACTGTTCATCTTTAAAATGAGAGTGTCCTGGGATTTTGGAGGATTCCTGAATGCCACAGCATAGGATTTAGTAACCTAAATTTTTAGCCTGCCTTGAGCCATTGTCTGGTGAACAGGAAAACTGTTTCTTCCATCTTTTTTCCAAAGGACTTTTGACATGTTTGTTTAACTTTTTTGATTCCCTATCTTTTAATTGTCCTCTTATCTAGCAAAATTAAAAATCTTTATGACTGTAACCAAATTGCCATCCAGATGTAAGGCTAATTTGGAGATGAAATGGTTGTCATCCTTACATGTCTGGTCATTTGGATATTTAAAGATACTGTGAGGGACTAAATGAGAGTCCCTATGAAAGCACCCAGCTGGGAGCACCCAGGTGTGGCTGCCACATAAATGTTAGTTCCATCTTGTCCCATTATATACAAACTGGTAAACTCTACTGTAAAGAGAAGTGAAGTCCTGATGCATGCCACAATATGGGTGAACCTTGAAAACATCATGCTGAGCGAAATAAGTCAATTGCAGGACAAATACTGTATGATCTCACTTCTACTAAATAAGTAAATATATAGAGAAACCAAAGATTATTAGTGATTACCAGGGCTGGGAGGAAGAAGGAATTTTTGCTTAGGGGGCATTGAGTTTATATTGTTGTTAGGTGCTATTGTGTCAGCTCTGACTCATAGTGACCCTATGTACAAAATGAAACACTCCCTGATCTTGCACCATCCTCACGATCCTTGCTAAGCATGAGCCCACTTTGTAGCCACTGTGTCAGTCCATCTCAATGAGAGTCTTCCCCTTTTACGGTGACCCTCTATTTTACCAAGCATGACATCTTTCTCTAGGGAATGGTCCCTTCTGACAACTTGAACAAAGTGGGTGAGATGAAGTATGGCCATTCTTGCTTCTAAGGAGGATTCTGGCTGCACTTCTTGCAGGAGAGATTTGTTCTTTCTTCTGGCAGCCCATGATATTTTCCGTGTTCTTCGCCAGCACCACAATTTAAAGGCATCAACTTTTCTTTGGTCTTCTTTATTCATTGTCCATCTTTCACATGTATATGAGGCGACTGAAAATAGCATGACTTGGGTTAAGGACACCTTGGTCTTCAAAGTGTATTTTTGCTCTTTATCACTTCCATCAGGTCCCTTGCAGCAGATTTGCCCAGTACAATATGTAGTCTGATTTTTTTTTTTTTTTTATTAGGATTTGGGTGAAGATTTACAGAGTAAATT
>NW_006921599.1:19490913-19496907 GCF_000298275.1 Orycteropus afer afer
CCAAATCTGCATCCTTTCCTTCAAGGCTCAGGGGTCCAAGATTATCTTCTGTGTCTGTGTTAATTGGTTTCCCTTTTCTTTGTTGAAGAGGGTCTCTGCAATCCTTCTGCCTAGTCCGCCATCTTGCCCCACCTCTCTGTTGTCTGATTTCTTGACTGCTGCTTCTGTGGATGTTGATTGTGGAGCCAAGTAAAATGAAATCCCTGACAACTTCATATTAATTTTATATTAATGGTCGTGAAATGACTTAATTAAGAGGATATCAAGAATGGTTGCACAACTTGAAGAATGTAATCAAGATTATTACATTTACATGATGTAGAAATTGTTGAGATGGTGTATGTTTTTAAGCATATTTTAACCACGGTTAAAATTATAAAAAGATACTAAATAGACACCACATTTCTTTGTGTACAAAGCTATGGATTATGGAGAGTTTGAATAGATATGAATAACTATCATAGAAGTTAGAACCAAAATCATGGTATCAGAGATCTTGACTAGTTAAAACTTAGAATTAAATACATAATTAAATAAACTTAATCTAAAATATAGAGATCACCTGATTTTTTTCATGAAAATGGGAGGAAAAAAAAAGTTAGCTCACATCAGATTGGTTTTTGTACTACCCCTGAACCTGCGTCTCCTTATAAGTAACTTAACAATTTAACAACTGTCATTCAATTTGCAAGCACTAATGATTTACCGCTATGTTAAAATGAGTGTTTCGGATGGAGTAAAAGTTCCTTTTGAAAATAGACTGTGTCTTGAAGATGCATGTGAAAAAACTATTTATTACCCAGGTTTTCTTAGTGGTTCATTTCTAAAAATGTCTCTTTGGCCATTGATGTGTATTTTTTACCCCTTTCCCTTCACCTTCAGCCAAAACAACTTCTGGTTAAAATGACAGTTTTAAATTTGCCATTTGTGGTTGATTATATTATAGAGGGTAGGACAGTAAGGCCACCACTACTCATTTCTTGCTTCCTGCCTTGCTTTAGAGTGTAAGGATCGGCATTTTCAGTCCCTTGAATTTCAGCATTTGCTGCTCTATTTAGTAAGGGTTGCCAAGGTGTGGCCCTTTCACGTCCACCACCTCTGAAGAAGATCTAAGCATAACTTGGCTGCTGCCGTCCTTTCCAAAACCTGCTTTGGGGTCTGACATGTAGACCTGCCCTCTCACTTCCTTGTTTAGAGTAAAAGAAATAGGAATAGAGCAGCTGTCTACATAGTCAAGGAGTTCTGATGGCATAGTGGGTAAGGCATTTGGCTATTAACCATAGAGTTAGCAGTTCAAACGCACCAGCTACTTCGTGGGAGGAAGATGAGGCAGTGTACTTCTGTAAATACTTTACAGCCTTAGAAACCCAATGGGCGTTGCTGTGAGTTGGAATCAACTTGATGGCAGTGGGTTTTGATTTTGGTTTTGGTCTACATAGTCAATATATTTGGTGGCTGGATAACTAGGTATGGAGCTAGAGCTATATTGCCACTGTGATGAATTACCAAGTGTGAGCTTTGTTGACTCTTGCTTTTCATTTCTTGTAATTAAAGAAGAATGTTAAAATGGCCAAGGTGGCTAGTTGAGTGCCTGCTTTAGTAGAGTAGTTCTCCTGGTATACCAGTTACACTGAGCAAATCTGCTGTAAAAGCAAATCTGCTGTAAAAAGTGTTAAAAAGCAAAGATGTCACTTTGATGATCCAAGCCATGGTCTTTACAGTTGCCTTGTACATGAGAAAGTTGGATGGAGAGGCGGTGGGGGGGGACGACTAAAGAAGAATTAAAACATCAAATTGTGGTATTGGTGAAGAATATTGAATGTACCATAGACTGCCAAAGGAAGGACTAAATCAGTCTTAGAAGAAAAGCAGCCAGAATGTGTCTTAGAAACAAGGATTATAAGACTTTGGCCCACTTATTTTGGATATGTCATCAGGAAAGACCAACTGCTAGTAAAAGATGTTGTGGTTGGGAAAGTAGTTGTTGTTGTTGTTATGTGACTCATAGCAACCTGACTCATAGTGACCCCTCCTTGGGTTTCCGAGACAGTATCACTACGGAAGTAGATTGCCCCACCTTCCTTCCGAGGAGTGACTAGTGGGTTTGAAACGCCAGCCTTCTGGTCAGCAGTCAAGTGCCTTAGGCACTATGCTACCAGAGCTGCTTGGGAAAGTAGAGAGTCAGGTAAAAGAGGAGAAACTCTCAGTGAGGTGGTCTGGCACAATAGCCACAACAATGGACTCAAACATACCAATGATTATGAAGCTGGCACAGGACCAGACATTTCGTTCTGTTATACATGAGGTGGCCATGAGTTGGAGCCAACTTGATAGCTAACAGCAACAGCAAATAAGATGTCAATATGACAAGGTTTGGTCCCCAACTTTGCTTGTGTAGGAACTCAGGTTTACTGCTCTGGAGGATGTTGTTTTTGTTGTGTGCCATCAAGTCGGACCAACTCATAGTTACCCTTTCTTGGGTTTCCAAGGTGGTATCGCTACGGAAGTAGATTGCCCAACCTTCCTTCTGAGGAGTGGTTGGTGGGTTTGAACTGCCAGCCTTCTGGTTAGCAGTCAAGTGCCTTAGGCACTATGTTACCTGAGCTCTGGAGGATACTTTGTATTAATCCAAAATTTGAAAGACTAATATACCAGAAATATATCTGCCTAGTGGAAGTTGCAGAAACTGGCATTGCTTTGTTTTCCTGATCAGAAGGTTATTTGGCAAGTCAGACAGAAAGCATCGAATGATACTATTACACCTGCTCCTCACTTTGTCTTATTACCGGGCATTTCGCATTACAACAATAGTAAAAACTCGTACCTATTTTAGGTATTAACAGCATATGACTTGCCGTAACACACTGAGGTGTAAGACCAGAATAATGATAGCTGTGATGTAAGGTGTATGTCAGCTTGGTTGGGCCATGATTTTCAGTGGTTTGGCAGTTACCTAATGATGTAATCATCCTCAATTTGGTAATCTGTGGTGGTCATCCTCCATTTTCACATAATACCTAATCCTCGGAACCTAACTATGTTGACAAGTGAAGAGTGGGTATAGTGTCCTCTTGCTGTGACGGTTTACCTGTAGACTATACCTGCAGAGGTGAGAATATTGCTGAAGTTTGAGGAGTGTAATGGACCCTTGTTTGTTTTTAACTTTTTATTGTAATATGGGTGAAAGTTTATAGAGCAAATTCATTTTCCATATAATAGTTTATACACATGTTTCATGACATTGATTACGGTCCCCACAATGTAACAGCTGTCTTCCCACTTCCTCCCTGTGGTTACCTTTTCCCAGTGTCCTTCTTTCCTATGCATTCCTGCCCTCTGAGCTTTCTCCCTGTGCCAGTACTGCCCTTCTGATCTCCAGTGGTTGATTGTTCTAAGATGTGCACCTACCTGGCATAATTGTTCACCTCATAGGCCTGCCTATTGTTTGGCTGAAAGTTAAGCCATGGGACTGAATTCAGTTCCATGGCTGAAGGGTAAGTAGAGGCCATAATCTCAGGGGTTTTATCAGTATCTATCAGACCAATATGACTGGTCTTTTTTTCTGACTTTGAGTTTTGTTTCATATTTTTCTCCTGCTCTATCCTGAATCTCCAATATTGGTCCCTTTCTGAATGGTTGGTACCATCTAGTACTTCTGTTCTCGGGGTCATGTAGGCTGAGGTTCTCATGGGCCTCTAGTCTTTTGGACTAATTGTTTCCATGCATCTTTAATTTTCACTCTTCTTTGCTCCAGACGAAGAGAAACCAGTTGTTCATCTTAGATGGCTGGTCACAAGCTTTTTAGACCCCAGTCACTACTCACCAAAGTAGGATGTAGAACAGTATTTTTATGTACTACTATGTTATGCCAGTTGAGCTTGATGTCCCCTGCAATGATGGTCCCAAGCCCTCAGGCTAAGTGATGTACTCCTTTAAGGTTTTGGTTGTAGCTAAAAAGTTATCATAACTTTGGTGCGAATAGTTAACACGGTCAATCGTTCAAGTCCACCCAGAGACCCCTGAGAGGAAAGGTCTGGTGATGTACTTCTGAAAAAGCATCCATTGAAAACCCAGTGGAGCACACAGTTGTGCTCTGACATGCAGAGGGTCACGGTTAAGTTGTAGGCTCCACAGCATCTGTTGGTGGTGCAGGTGTTAGGGAACACAGACTTTTTTGCCTTTATTTATTTATTTTGAGAGAAAATACTTATTTTTAGTACATGCATATTATTTAAAGAAATCAAAGAATATAAAATAAATGGAGTCAAAATTAGAATTCTCTCTTCTTTCCTTCTTAGTTCTGTTTCCCTTCCCAGAGGTAACCATAATTAACACCTTGGCCTTTTCCTGTTATATCCATTTGCAAAGACATATTTCACATAAAAATACAAATGGTTCAAAAATACAAAAAAAAAAAAAAAAAAAACCCTGTGATTATTTGCAGTTTTTGCTTAGCAATTTATCAGACATATTTCCATATCAGTATATATCCATGTTTCTTACACTTTGCAATAGTTGCTACTGCCATGTCCGTTATGTGAATATGCTAGAATGTATTTACTTATTTCCATTTGATGGTGATTTGTTGTTTCTAATATTACCTACTTGTATTATAAACAGTGCTGCACTGAATATCCTACATACATGCTCTGGTAGCATAGTGCTTAAGGCACTTGACTGCTAACCAGAAGGCTGGTGGTTCAAACCCACCAGCTACTCCTCGGAAGGAAGATGGGGCAATCTACTTCCGTAGTGATACTGCCTCGGAAACCTCATAGGAGGGGTCACTAGGAGTCAAGTCTGACTCGATGGCACATAACAACAACATATTTTTCTGTAGGCAAGATTTTTGTACGTTGAATTTTTGTGTCACAGGTCACATACATTTAAAATGCTAATGGATACCACCAATGTAAAGAGTTGCCTATTCTCTCATACTCTATCCAACACTGGATAGCAGTAGTCTTTTCATAAGATGTTATCTCCTTATTTTTAATCTCTGTTTCCTTAACTATTACTACTGCTGCTACCACCATCACCACTGCTAGTACTATTATTGCTGCAGGCTAACATTTACCGATTGTTTTTATGTGCCAGGACTTGTTTTAAGCACTTCACATGTAATTTACTTATTTAGACTTTTACATCCCTTTGAAGTGTGGGTATGGTTATCATCCTTATTTCACAGATGATGGAATAGGGATAGTTCAGTAAATTTAAGCATCTTTTCCCCAATTTTCATTTATTTGGATCTTTGCTATTTGTGTTTACAAGTTTATTTATAATTTTCTTAAAGAATTATACTCACTGCCGTTAAGTTGGATCCGACTCATAGTGACCCCTCCTTGGGTTTCCAAGGCAATATCACTACGGAAGTAGATTGCCCAACCTGCCTTCCGAGGAGTGGCTAGTGGGTTTGAACTGCCAGCCTTCTGGTTAGCAGTCATAGGACTTTTTAAGTAAATTATAGCTATGAGGTTTCTCTATGTGAGGAGGACTATTTTTCCCGGTCATTTCTCTTTGAATTAATATATACTCTATTTCTCCTACAGACGTTTTGCATATTGTCTGTGGGGTGTGTGTGTGTGTACGTACTTACAATCTTTACAGTTTATGGGGTTAGTGGCTTATTTGGGATCCCTAAATTATGAAAGTGTTCTCCTATATTTTCTTTGTTTTATGTTTTTATTATTTTGATCTTTCACCTTAACCTCTTCGAAGAATGCATGTGTGGTGTGTGGTGTGTGTTTATGTGTGAGTGTGGTGGTTATGTTTTTGTGTCAATTTGGCTGGGCCTGGTTGAGTGACTGCGCAACTGGTGGTAGTTATTCCTCATGATGAGACTGGCAATCAACTCCATGGTGGGATCTACCACAAGCAGCTGAGTAGCTGCCTTTGAGATATGGTCTGCTTCCTGTATATAAGGAGAAGCCTTGGGAATGGTCTCTAGCCTATGGCACGCTTGGACCCTGCATGTAGCCGTGTCGTTGCTCA
>NW_006921599.1:19497092-19502488 GCF_000298275.1 Orycteropus afer afer
GAGTGAAGAAATGCCTCTAGCTCCAGTGGGCCAGGAGCAGGAGGCAGAGCTGGACCCCAAGGTTGAGGGGCTTTCACCCAGCCCCTAGAGCCTGACTCCTGTTTGTTTGAGTCATCCCATTTGTGATATATTCCTGTCAGAGTGGCACTAGGTAACCAGAACAGTGAGTGTATGTTAAAGGTCTCTGTTTTTTTCCCAAATGGATAGGTAGTTATACTGGTGCCATTTATTGAATATTTCAGGCTTTCCCCAGGAATTTGAAATCTCACTTTTATCTGCTAAAGAGGGCATGTCAATGTGTATGCTAGGGGGCTCTGGTGGCTAGTGGATAAGGCACTTGACTGCTAATAGGAAGGTCAGCAGTTCAAACCCACCAGCCACTCTGCAGAAGGAAGACAGGGCGATCTACTTCCCTAAAAATTTACAGCCTCAGAAACCCACTGGGAGTCGTATGAGTCAGAAAGGACTTGATAGCAGTGAGTTTGGTTTGGTTTACATATATGTTAGTCTATATCAAGACCTTCTACTCTGTTCTGCTGATCTTTGTCTTTTTTTTTTTTTTTTAAGGAAATGCATACTGCTTTAAATATAATAGCTTTATGGTATGTTTTACTATAAATAGGGTGAATTCTGCCCATCTCATCTTATGTTTGTGTTTTTTTCATTGAAATTACAGTTTTCGCAATTATACTTTCTTACATGTTTAAGATTTGGGACTCACTCTCTCCCCACCCACCAGTATTCTTAGGGTAAGAGGGAAGCTAATAATTGCCTACACTTATTGGATAGTTTTCATGCACTGAAACAACAATAAACATTTTACATGTTTCATTTCATCTAATGCAGCAGTAGCCCTTTGAGGGCTGATACTAATATCCTCACCTACATGAGGAAAATGAGGCTTATCTTTAAGCAAAAACTTGAACAATTTTTCAAGGCCACAATTCTTGATGATGGTGGAATCTGGGTTGTAGACTAAGTCCAAGTGATCTCAAAACCTCTCTGTTAACCATTATGTGTACAGTCTCCTCTCAGGATGTTTACAGGTTCTTCCTAGGGCTTTTAGGTGTTTCTCTTAATTCTCTGGGGCGGTCGTTGATATTTACAGAGTAGAGTGTTTAATGAGTGAAGTGGAAGACATCTCTTCAGGGCTTACATATTGGGGGGCAGCAAGAGTTTAAAAGTTTCACTTTGCAGAAGGTATTTGTTCAGCTTTAGGACATGAGTCAAGGTAAGACTATAGTGTGAAAATTTACACAAATCATTTATCAGGTGCTTTTTCTTATGTCACAAAGAGGTGGTGGTTCAGTGGTAGAATCTCACCTTCCACGTGGGAGATCCTGGTTTGATTCCCAGCCAGTGTGCCTCATGCTCAGCCACCACCCTTACCTGTCAGTGGAGGTTGTGTGATGCTGTGATGCTGAACCAGTTTCAGTGGAGCTACCACACTAAGAACTAGGAAAGAAGGCCTGGAGATCTGCTTCCAAAAATCAGCCAGTGGAACCCCTGTGGATCACTGTGGTCTGATCTGTACCTAATCTTGGGGATGGTGCAGGACCAGACAGCATTTGGTTTCACTGTCCGTGGGATCACCCTGGGTCAGATGCCAACTCTGCAGCAGTTGATAACAAGTTAGAGAGGGAGGTGGTTTGGAATACAGACACAGCTCTGGCCATGAGGATGGGCATTCTGGTGAGAAAGCCCAATACATACCACTCACAGTGAGAGTTTCTATTTTTCCAAGGAGAGGGCAACATCTTTAGTGGAGGAATGAATGCTTGTGATGGATCCAGAAATACTTGGCTGGATCATTTTTTAGAAGGTTGGGCAATCTACTTCCATAGTGATACTGCCTTGGAAACCCAAGGAGGGGTCGCTATGAGTTGGGTCCGACTTCACAGCACATAACAACAACAACACAACATGTATAAATCAGTCTAACAGTCTTAAGCCTTCCCTTTTTCTCAGATGGTTGCCTCTTGATTCTGATTCTGTCAGGTGCCGTCTGCTGGTTCCTTAGGGGTGAACATCAGGAAAGTAATTTTCTTTGGAGAACTTTGAAACTGCCTCCCAAAGAGATGTCCAGCTGAGCTCCCACCAGGAGCCTTGGAAAAGAAATCCTATTTATTAGTAGGAGTATATTGATTTTGTGTGTTAAATGGACCCAGAGGCCTGTGACAATGAGTCCATTTGAAATTATAATTTAAAATATCAAACCAAATAGCTGTGCAGAAATACTACCCCAGAATATAAATGATTAGATGCTTAGTGAATTTCTCATGTGCATGTAATTAAGTTGGCAATTAGAAATGAAGGTTGTTTTCATATCCTAAATCCTTTGCTTCAGCAATCACTGGACTATGGATAGAAGAATAGCTGTTAAATCTTAGAGACCTTTATAAAAATATATAGTTTTGCTTTGTTCATTTCTTTGCTTGATCACACTACCTGATCTTGTATTATAATAAAATAGAAGGCACTTAATCCAAGAATTCTTATTTTTACTGCATGACTACACTTCTAATTTTGTGAAAGCCTACAGATTTCCTCTCACATTGAAAGGTAAATATATAGTTACTAGCACATGCTGTCCCAACCTCAGGAAGCCCTGGTGGTACAGTGGTTAAACACTCAGCTGCTAACTGAAAGGTCAGTGATTCAAACCCACCAGCCGCTCTGTGGGAGAAAGACATGGCAGTCTGCTTCCATAAAGATTACAGCCTTGGGAACCTTATGAGACAGTTCTTCTCTATCTCGTAGGGTCATTATGAGTCATAATCGGCTCAATGTCACACTTTTGACAGATGACAACAATAACAACCCTGACCTTATTCCTGATGTCTGTACTTAAGGGTGAAATGAGTCTACTCAGGTTTTCCCAGTCACCCTGTTCACTATATCTGTCTGATCACAATCTAGTGTTGATTTGGGATTATGACAGCAGGTGAGCCTGCAAGGGCTTGGTAGTAACAGGTCAACTCAGAAGTCTTTACTTTGCTTTGGCTGATCTGGGCTTTCCCTCAAGCCCAGTGCTTAAGCTTTTATGGGCCAACTCTGCTAGCAGTCTTTCTCTACATTTCTTGTAAAACATACTTTAACTTCTTTCTTCCCCAACTCCCCTCCCCACCCCCAACCCCAGAAAAACTGCCTTGGCATCTTGGCTTTTTCCATTTACAAGTGATCTGTCCACTGTAACTGTAGCTCCACTGTGCTGATAACTGTTGAAATTAGACCTACAATTTCAATGTGGCTTCATGATTCTATGGGTGAGGCATTTTTCTCTTCAGATAGTCTGTGGTATATTGGCATCAAACGACCAGCTCTCCATTCCTTCTTTACTGTGATGTTGGGGGAAGAAAATGTGGTAATAAGTGTATGAAAGTGATTTAGAGTTCAAAGTTCTGTATAAAAGCACACAGTGTTAGCTATTTTCTGTGTCTATAATGAAGTAGAGACAGACAAGGTAACCACGACTACCACCTGTCTCACCCCAAGTGTGTTAAACTGACTCCAACCTAATTGCGTTCCTTATCATATAATAGAAATCATGAACCCTCCCTATGTTCGTTCTTACAACTGCTTCTTACCCTAATGAGGCTTTGTAACCCAAAGATTAAATGTTTCATTTATGCTTCATTGACTGAGTTACCTAAACATTTTCTAATGGGTCATTTTTCTCATAGAAGTTCAAAGCAATAATTTGATACTGCAAGATATGTACATGATAAATGTTGTTCCGTTTGTGCTTGGAGGCTGGTCAGACTGCACGGTGATTACTTACATCATGAGCAGAGGAACAGGAAGCTGCTGAGGAAAGAGGAGTTGGCTGGTGCATGGGCAGCAGTGTGGTTTGTTGTGTAGTGAGAGCTCTTGACTAGAGACCCAGGAGCCAAAGAATCTGGTGTGGGTATCACGACCTCGGTAGGTGGGATCAGTTAGCCTTCCTCTGTGTTCCAATTTCTTGTCGGTCAAATATGAGTGATCTCTGACAGCCTCCGTCAGTTTGAACATTCTGTGACTATCCACTAAGCCATAGGGATTCACAGTAACCCTTGAGTTCTTGGGGGCTTGCTGAGGGTATTGCTGCTCAGACCAAACACCAAACTTACTGCCATCAAATTGATTCCAGCTCACAGTGATCCTATGTGCTACAGAGAAGAGTTACTCCATTTTCTTGACTGCAGCCTTTTACAGAAACAGATTGCCAGGCCTTTCTTCCATGGCACTACTGGATGGGTTGGAACTGCCAACCCATTTATGTTATACAAATTCTTTTCACTCATTTAATCCTTGAAATGATATGTGAAGTAGGTAGAGACATCAAAAAAAAAAAAAAAAAAAGAAAGAGGAGGAGGATGGAATGAACTAGAAAGGGAGAGTTCCAGACAGACATTTAAAAAAAAAAAAAAAAAAAAAAGAAAGAGAGGTTGAAGTTTAATTTAAAAGGAAGCTTTGTGATAGACGTTTTAAAACAATTGACAGAATTTAGTGAGTAGCTAAATTCCAGGACACAGTAGAAGGTCCTGGTTAGAATGAGAGAAAAATATACAACAAAACTAATTTTTAAAAAAAAACAAAAAACAAAACTTACTGGACTGATACAAAATAGAGGAACCTCCAAGAATATTGCTCTAAAATATCCTTTTAACCTAGAACCAAAACCACTCGCGGAGGTCACCTTTTAGCCTGAACAGTAGGTTATATTCTAAAATAAACATTATCAGCCATGAGTATATGTCCCTTAAACAATTAACTGTATGAGACAAAACAGTCAACATTTACCCAAAAGCAAAGATAAGAAGGCAGGGAGGGGCAGGGAAGCTAAATCAATGGAAACAGAACAAGCAGAATGGAAATAATGAGAATGCTGACACATTGTGAAAATTGTAACCAATGTCACAAAACAATTTGTATAAAAACTATTTAATAATGCACTATGTAAACTTTCACCTTAAAAACAATAAAATACTGAAAAAGGAAAAAAAAAAATTAGTGAGTGGCAGGGAGTCCCTGAGTGGCACAAATGTACTTAAGCACATTTAGGTTAGAAGTACACTACTTGCACCACCAAGGGACCTATTGCTGCTCAAGGAGGTGCTAATTCTGCCATTATGCATTTGGAGTATCATTTGAGGTAACCCTGTCTTTGTGCAACAAGGGAATGACATAGTGGGAGTGTTCTTTTTAAAGTCCTATGGATTAATTATGATGTTTATTATTTATGTTTTCATTCCTGATAGTGTTCTTTGAAGAGAGCTGGCACCAGTTCATTTTTGTTTCCTAAATTTTGGTTTTTTGGTAAATTTTATTTATTTTGTCATCGAGAATACACACAGCAAAACAGACCAATTCAGCACTTGTTATGTGTACGATATAGTGACATTGATTACATTCTT
>NW_006921599.1:19503098-19512894 GCF_000298275.1 Orycteropus afer afer
AAAAAAAAAAAAAAAATGTGCAACCATTCTCACTTTTCTGAGTGGCTTCTCCCTCATCGACATAAGTACACTGCTCCCTAAAGTTGCTATCTCATCTCCTGAGTTGTTCTCGGCAATTTGCTCCCATATGAATAGTTCTTAAAAGAGCATAATGCTCAAGGCAGACCTTTTTCCACTATGTAATCTAACTACTGTTTAGTTTTAAGAAGACTCTAGGGGATATTTTTGGTTTAAGGTTTAAAGATTATCTCAGTACAGTAGTTTCAGGGGTCTTGTGTGTGGAGTCCATGAGAATTTGAAATTTTGTTCTGCATTTCCCCCTTTTGATCAGAATTCTGTGGAATCTTCAGTCACAATATTCAGTAATGGTAGCCAGCACTAACCAGTTCTTCTGGTCTCATGGAGGCAGTTGTTCACAGAGGCAATTAGCCACACATTCCTTATCTTCCTGCTATTCCTGATTCTTTTCCTTCCTTTGTTGCTCCAGGTAAATAGAGACCAATTGTGCTTTGGATGACCACTTGCTAGCTTTAAGACCCCAGGCACTATGCCACAATTTAAGAGGTAGAACAGAGGCACTAAAGGCTTTCTTAGGCCAGTTAATTGGGATGACCCAGGAAATCATCAGCCTAAACCTCTAAACTAAGGAACCAAATTCCATGAAGTATTTGTACATAAGTAGCCTCAGCAGCTACTCTTTTTTTTTCTCCCCCCGTCATTGTTATGAATACATCTATCACACAGTTTTTGCCAGTTCAACTTTTTAGATGTGTACAACTTGTTGACAAACAATTAAAATCATTGGTTGTGCAACTCTACCCTTAATCAATGCAATTTGCTACCAGTTCATTATTAATTCTAAGTAGATCTCAGAGTTGGGGTGTGGTTCTTACGGTCCTTGAGATGGGCCTGTTCAGGTGCAGTAGGCCCATGGGACTGTTAGTACAGGATTCTGGTTGAAGGCCCGTGTTAATAGTCATCCAGAAATCACTGAGCATTACTGGGTGCTGGGTATTACTGGGCTGGGTGGTAGGAATTTGGTCCCTGTCCTACCAACAACTCACTGAACTGCCTTTAAATTCTTGGCAACGATTTCGTGAAGTACGGAAATGTTATTTCCATATTACCAATGAGAAAACTGAAGAAAGTTAAAGAGATTTTTTTGTTTTTGTTTTTCCTCCACTAGTGAGAGAAGTGTGTAAGCACTTGCACTCTCAGTGACTTGGGTTTAATTTACAGTGCCTTTTCCCCTCACCAGCTCTGGAAGCTTGGGCAAGTTATGTCACTTTTCCAGACCTGAGTCCTCACCTGTAGTATGGGGCAGTTAATGATCTACCTGTCAGGGTTGTTGGGGGACTGGATGAGAGCATAGAAAATGCACATAAAGGTTAGCTCCTACCGTATATGATGAGCAGATGAGAGGTGGAACTAAAAGCTTCAAGTCTAAATGCTGCTCTGCAGTGTAGCACACACCTTCCTAGCATGGAGATAGTTAGAAGCATCTTTAGATAGCAAAACTAAACCAAATCCAACCCACTGCTGTCAAGTCAATTCTGATCATGGAGATCCTATAAAACAGAATAGAACTTCCATATAGGGTTTCCAAAGGAGCTCTGGTGGTGTAGTGCCTAAGGTATTTGGCTGCTAAACAGAAGGTTGGCAGTTCAAACCCACTCCACAGAAGGGTGTAAAGATTTACTACCTTTGTGGTAGTTCAGTTTGTGTGTCAACTTGCCTAGGCCTGGTTGAGTGGCTGGACAGCTGGCTGTAGTATTCCCCATGATGAGACTGGTCATCAACTCCTGGTGGAATCGACTGTGAGCAGCTGAAAAGCTGCCTTAGGGAATGTGGTTTGCTTCCTGTATATAAGCAGAAGCCTTGGGGAATGGTCTCTAGCTTATGGCATGCTTGGACTCTGTATGCAGCCATGTCATTGTTCAGCAGCCTGCAATGGTCTGCTGACTTTGGGACTTACAATGGACTTGAGTTAATGACCTGCAGTGTGGTTTGGTAACATCAGGACTGTGCCTTTTTACTTGTCAACCTTGGGCTTGGCAGCCTCAGCAGCCAGCAGCTGTCTGAGTGAAGAAAAGCCTCTAGCTCCAGTGGGCTGGGAACTGGAAGCAGAGCTGAAGCCCAGGGCTGAAGGGCTTTCACCCAGCCCTAGAGCTTGGCACTTTGAAGTTGGACTTAAAGTCTCCAAACTGTAAGAATAAACTCATTTGTTTAAGCCATCCCATTTATGGTATATTTTTTTCAGACTGGTACTAGGTAACCAGAACAGAATATGGTACTGAGAGTGGGGTGCTGCTCTGACAGATACCTAAAATGTGGAAATAGGAGTGGAGTGAGTCCTTGACCCGAGACCCTGGCAGAGAGACCCCGGCATATGGCATGAGAGACAGCAGGAGCAGAGCTAAGAGACCAGCATGAGAGATGGCAGTAGCAGAGCCCAGAGACTGACATTAAACAGCAACAGGCTTACCAGCCCATGGAGGAGAAAGCCGGGTACCATTGGGTAGGCAGCTGCCTGGCAGAGTGGGTTGCCTTCAGGCGTTAATTGGTAGAGAAGACCGGCATGAAATGAGTAGCAAGTTGGCCGGCCCACAGAGCAAGACAGCTGAGTGTTTTTAGGGCCAGAAGATTTCCTGCGGAGTGGGTTTCCTTCAACATTAATCGGTAGAAGCGGAGAGACCAAGGAAACAGAAGCAGAGCTTCCTCAGCCTGAAGGGGTAGGACCATGGCCTTTGGGCATGGAACGACCACAGCCCCCTAGGTTTCAAAGAGCCAGGCCTTCACCAACTTGGTTCTGGAGTGTGGGGCTGCTCGTTCATGTGAGCCAGTAGGATGGAGCCATAGCTGCTGCCCAAGAGTGAGGGGGCAGGGCTGCCATGCTCAAGAGGGAGAGGAACAGGCCCACCAGGCCCTTGGGTGAGGTCACCACTTAGAGGAACCAGGGAACTGGAGCCACCCAGTGAGAGAGATCTGTACAGATGCGAAGTTGACAAGGGGTAGAATTGTGGTAGTTCATTTGTGTGTCAACTTGTCTTGGCCTGGTTGAGTGGCTGGGCAGCTGGGTGTCTTCCCCAGGATGAGACTGGTAGTCAACTCCGTGGTGGAATCTAATGTGAGCAGCTCAGTAGCTGCCTTAGGGAATGTGGTCTGCTTCCTGTATATAAGCAGAAGCCTTGGGGAAGGGTGTCTAGTTTATGGCACGCTTGGATCCTGTATGTAGCCATGTGGTTGTTCAGCTGCCTGCCATGCTCTGCCGACTTTGGGACTTACAATGGACTTGAATTAATGACCTTCGGTGTGGTTTGGTAACATCAGGACTGTGCCTTTTTATTTGTCAACCTTGGGCTTGGCAGCCTCAGCAGCCAGCAGTTGTCTGAGTGAAGAAAAGCCTCTAGCTCCAGTGGGCTGGGAGTTGGAAGCAGAGCTAAAGCCCAAGGCTGAGGGGCTTTCACCCAGCCCCTAGAGCTTGTCACTTTGAACTTGGACTTAAAGTCTCCAAACTGTAAGAATAAACTCGTTTGTTTAAGCCATCCCATTTGTGTGGTACTAGGTAACCAGAACAGCCTCAGAAATCCAATAGGGGTTGCAATGAGTTAGAATCGACTCAATGGCAATGAGTTTATTGTTTTAAATAGTGTTTCCAAGGCTGTAACTCTTTATGAAAGCAGACTGCCACATCTTTCTCCAACAGAGCCACTGGTGGGTTTGAATCCCTGACCTTTTGGTTAGCAGCTGAGTGCTTTAACCATTGCACCCCCCCCCCAAAAAAAAAAAAAAAAAAACTCATTGCCGTGGAGTTGGGTCCGACTCATAGTGACCCTTCCTTGGGTTTCTGAGGCAGTATCACTATTGAAGTAGATTGCCCAATCTTCCTTCCAAGGGATGGCTGGTGAGTTTGAACTGCCAGCCTTCTGGTTAGCGTCAAATGCCTTAGACCTACACCACCATCCCTTTAGATAACCAGTTGCCATCAATTTGATTGCAACTCATAGTGGTTCCATGTGTGTCAGAGTAGAACTGCACTCAATAGGATTTTCAAAGGCTGATTTTTCAGGAATAGGTTGCCAGGCCTTCTGAGGGTCCTTGGGGCAGACTCAAACCCCCGACATTTTGGTTAACAGCTGAGTGTTAACCGTTTGTACCACCCAGGGACTATTCTAACAATTTTGTTTAGCCTGAATGTGATGCACGTTTCTTTTTTGCCCCCTTTCTGTTTTGTTCTAAACTGCCATGTAGTGATATTTTTAAAAATTACTGGGAATGCGAGATTCTGTAATTGCTAGGGAAATTACATTAAAGGTCCCTTAGACCAATGGTTCTCAACAGGGGCAACTCTGTTCACCCAGGGACATACAGCCATGCCTGGAAACAATTACGGTTGTCACTGCTGGGAAACTAATGGATTGCTGCTATACATCTGTAATGCACAGGACAGTACCCCCACAACACAGAATTAACCTACTAAACATGACAATATAGTACCAAGGTTGAGAAGCCCTGCTCTTGAGTAGTCCTGTTCCTACCACAGGCATTTTTTTTCTCCCTTTTACTAACAAGTTAGATAGTCTTCTCAAACAAGGTGAGTGCATTTTCTACAGTTTTATTGTATTTCATATGAATAGTCTTCAAAGTCCTAAAAACTTAGGACCACTTATAATACATGGGGAGAAAGAGGCTAAAAAGGAAACAATTTTGTTTTTCCTTATACTGTTGTTTGAGACATGAAGAAAATCTTGTGATCCAATCAGAAACTTTTCTCAACAATTTTCTTTTTGTTGTTTTAGTATCACATAATTCATAGTGATGTTTTATTTAAGCACTAAAGAGTAGCATGCTATACAAATAAAATACTTCTATTGCATTTTGATCTCTGTTTATACAAATATATGCATGGCTTTTTGTTCTTACATTCATGTTTATTTCTAGGGGGATTTTGATAATTTGTTCTTAAGCAGTTTCATTTCTTTCCAATTGAGTTGTTAGAATGAACTATCAGTTCTAAAACAAATCCTCTCTTACAATAGCAGCTTGTTCTAACTAGTCATGCTTTGAGCATTCTGCTATGCTTTATTGATGCTAAGACAGCAAGTTTGTCTATATTTTATTTAACACAGATTTACTTTTAAATTCTGATTTTGCTAATTTTCTATTTTGGAATATGACCATAGGGTAGAGTTGCCAGATAAAATACAGGAACATCAAGTTCAATTTGTATTTTAGGTAAACTAGGAGTAACTTTTTAGTAGAACTATGTCCCATGCAGTAATTTGGTGGTGGATGGTGGGGGTGGGGAACCAAAACCTACTGCCATTGAGTTGATTCTGACTCATAGAGACCCCTATTGGGTTCCAAGGCAGTAAATCTTTACTAAAGTAGATTGCCCCATCTTCTTTCTGCGGAGTGGCTGGTTAGCAGTCAAAGGCCTTTGGCATTGTGCTAACAGAGCTCCTCATTTGGGATATACTTAATAGTAGATGATTATTTGTTTACCTGAAATTTTACTTTAACTGGGTCTTTTGTATTTTTAGTTGCTAAACATGACAACCTTAAAGAGAGGACTCAGTAACTGGAAAATACCAGGAAATACTACTCATGTCTGACATGTCCCTACATAACTTGATCTTGGGTAGTGTGCTTTAAAAAAATGTTAAATCGTAAATCTCAGATACTTATTTGCCCAAAAAAAGGAAGTCATTTTCTGAAGATAATTTAGAAAATTTGTTCCAAAATCATATTTTTTAGTCTTGAAGGGTAGCTTCAATAAACTGGAGTGAGTAATCACTTATATAATGTTCAGAAGTGCCATGTTTGATCTAACAACTCAATTCCAGAAGTAAAACCTGGAGGGGCAAGAGAAGTCTTTTTATGGATTGCTTTTAAACCCTATGGAGCACATTTCTCCTCTGATACACATAGGGTCACCATGAGTCAGAATTGACTCAACAGCCACTGGTTTTTTGGTTTTCCAGGAATTACCTAAAACTTAAATGAGATGATTATACAGAATTTAAACTTTGCTGTTCATAACTGGTAGAGTTCCTTGAGTTGCTGAGGGCTAGTGACAATAAATGAACAGGCTGATTGGAAAAGAGTTCGATTACCTTTGGAAAATAGGAACACAAAAAGAAAACCCAACCAAAATTCTCATTTAAAGTACAGAATTCCTAAGAGTCTGCTGAAAGTGAGCATGCTCAAAACATAGTATTCCTTGATGCTTCTTTCCAGTGTCTGATGACACCCATATCTTTTGGGAGGAAAGCGAAAGACCTAGGATGGCAAAATCTGTACATCTTTGTGACCTCAAAATGGGTCTGTTACAGAATCTTGCTGCCTTCAGCTACTTTAAAGATGTTACTGCCTCTGGAAGAAGACTTAGCTGTGTCAGCTCTGGTCAATCACAGATGTCCTTCGGTCTGCCTCCATTCTCAGCCACCACTGCAGCAGTATCCAGTGAGCTCATGCCGACATTACCTTGTCTAGGGTATGTGCAGCACTGCTGTTTGCTTCCTCCTAACCCACCAGCCAGACCTTGGAAGGAAGGTTGGGCAATCTACTTCCGTAGTTATATCGTCTCGGAAACCCAAGGACGGGTCGCTATGAGTCAGATCTGACTTGACGGCACATAACAACAACAACAACAACAACAACAAGGAGTATCTCCAGTGTCCCCACTGCATACAAGTAAATCCTGCAGGTGAAGAGGAGTTAATGCCCTGTGGGCAACCCCAACTCATGGAGAATGAATGCCACTGGATACGTCTCCCTGCTTCCCATCCTTTAGGAGAACAATTCTAGGGGGATTATGGACGTTTCTTGGGAGGTCTTAATGGAATTAAGCCTCTGTTGCCCATAGCCATGACCTTGTTTGTTTACCTTTAAATGATGCACCTCCCTCACTTTCCCTGCTCCTTCACTGCTTCTTTTCTGGGATAATTTCCCAAATAAACTACGTGCATGGAATTCCATGGATGGAATTCCAAGGAGTTGTGAACTTGAATAGTGTCTTAGCTTCCTAGTGCTGTTGCCATAACAAAAAATAAAGCAAGTGGGTAGCTTTGAAGAATAGAACTTTTGTTTTCTCACAATTCTGGAGGCTAAGAGTCTAAGCCAGGGTTTTAACCATCATGATTCTGTCTGTAGGCCTCCCCTAGTTTCCAGTGTCTGCCAGCAATACTTGGCATTCCTTTGGTTGTACTTGGGTGTCACTTGGCATTTGTCTTCCCCTGTGTGTTTATCTCTGTGTCTGTTCTGCGTTTTTAATATGACACCTCTCAGAAATGATTAGGTTTAGGGCCCAACCTACTCTGGAATTGCTAATTAACGTAACAAAAGGAAATCTCTATCCCAAATGGGGTTAAATTTACAGGTACAGGGGTTAGGACATCAGCATAACTTTTTGGGAGATGCACAATGCAATCTGTAACAGGTAGGAAAGATTTCACTTTTTTATTTTTCTACCCTCTGAAATTGGAGTCCCTGGGTGATGCAAATGGTTAAGCACTCAGCTGTTAACCAAAAGCTTGGTGATTTGAAGTAAGGCCACCCAGAGGCACCTTGGAAGAAAGGCCCTGGCAATCCAGCCACTGAAAAGCCTATCTAGCACATGGGGTCCCCATGAGTTGAAACTGACTTGAAGGCAACTGGTTTGTTTTTTTAAAAACTGAAATTTATCATTTCCTTCCATTAGAAACATAGACAATAAAACACAGTAGTACTGGTACTTCCTACAACTAGGTCATGAATAGAAGCCACATATTTTCATAAGACATTATACATGTTCCAGATATCTTGAAGTGGCATTTATGATCATCACTACATCAGAATTACAATGATTTTTTTTTTAGACTTCCTGCTGGATCTTTTTATACTTACTCCTCACTTACTATTTCCTTACCCAGTATTTCACATTTACGACAATAGTGAAAAAATCTACTATCCGTCTATTTTGCGCATTAACAATGTATGTGTGGCAGTGAGGAATGCCAAGGTGCCAGGCAAAGTAATGCTAGCTGTGATGGTTAAGGTAATGTGTCAACTTGGCTTAGCCGTGATTCTTAGTGGTTTGACAGTTATGTAATGATGTAGTCATCTTCCATTTTGTGCTTTGAAGTGGTCATCCTCCATTTTTACATAACACTGATTTTCATATAATGACTTGATCTTCGGGACCTAATCATGTCAATAAGTCAGGAGTAGATGTATTTAAAATATCAGTAAAGGAGCACATGGATTACTATGTCATAAATTTCTTTTTAGTATTTGAATAGCTATATTGTGATACATATTTAGTATGACAAATACATAGTGCCTAAGGCACTTGACCACTAACCAGAAGGCTGGCAGTTCAAACCCACCAGCCACTCCTTGGAAGGAAGGTTGGGCAATCTATTTCCGTAGTGATACTGTCTTGGAAACCCAAGGAGGAGTCACTGTGAGTCGGATCTGACTCGACAGCAGTGAGTTTGGTTTGGTTTGGTGAAAAAACAGTTAAGCCCTCAGCTGCTAATCAAACAGTTGGTGGTTTGAACCCGTTATCTGCTTCGTGGGTAACCTGCATTTTGCTCCTGTAAAGATTACAGCCAAGAGTTTCCTATGGGACAGTTCTACTCTGTCTTTTAGGGTTGCTATGAGTCAGAATCAACTTGTTGGCACACAACAACATGTATTTTATTTGAGATATGTAAAAACATTAACCTGAGGTCTGTGGGTTTCACCAGAAAGCCAAAAGCATCCATGGCACCAAAATGAAAGAAGCCCTGGTAGAATTATGTAGAATGAGATACTGTCATCTTATTTTAAATTATGTTAGTGATGATTTCTATCCAAAGTGATCCCAGCCTCCTAGCTCTGAGCTTACTGCTTTCTTTCCAGATCCTCTTTTGTAAATGTCAGGTTAGATTTTTTTTTGTGTGTGAGATTCTGCCTTCATAGTTTGGTTGGAAGAGGCACTCACCTTGTCAGGACTGTAAGAAAGAATATTACAGGCTTTGATGATTGAGCAGAAAAATCTTAGGACAGCTGGTCAAAACAAGCTCATCCTGCCTTGTGGGAGGGACATAGCTTTTCAGATGATCTTTTGGTTAAGACCTTAATTAAAAACAGCCTAAATTCACTCATGGCAAGAATTTATTAAAGGAAAATAACTGTAAGCAAATCCATGTTGTGCTGTAAGGAAAATAACTCTGTAGTGGAAGTCAGGCATGAACTGTGGTGAATTTAGTGCAAAGTAGCCAAGAGACCGTGGACTGGTTACTACTTACCATTATGTGATCTATGTAATTAAGGGGTAGATCTCAAAGATCTAAGAGTCTCTGAACCTGAAGATGTGATTTGTGGCATTATTAAATGTAGTTTAAACTGTGAAATCAAGGTGTCAGAAAAACAATGTACAAGTAATATATCATCAGTTATATTTCTCATATGCTGCTTAAGTCTTAAGCTTACTAAAAACATCTAAATGTATCAATGGATTTATCACTATTACCACAAGTGTCCTGCTTACCTTTTCTCTGCAAACTATGTAGAGGAAACGTATGTTTCTTCCAAAATGCCTTTGTTAGATATGACTGTTAGTACAGTAGAGCTTCACTTTTTTATTACCTTTAGTGCCAAACCTGCTATCATCAAGTTGATTCTGAGTCATAGCAACCCTAAAGGACAGAGTAGAACTGCCCCACCCACCAGCCACTCCTCGGACGGAAGATGGGGCAATCTACTTCCGTAGTGATACTGCCTCAGAAACCCAAGGAGGGGTCGCTATGAGTCGGGTCTGACTCGACGG
>NW_006921599.1:19513079-19517860 GCF_000298275.1 Orycteropus afer afer
TTTCTTGGCTGTAATCTCTATGGAAGCAGACCTCCAAGACTTTCTTCTGTGGTGCTGCTGGCTTGCTTGAAACCAGCAATCTTTGCTCTAGTAGTCCAGCGCAAACTGAGCCAGTCTGCCCTGAGACCCCATTCACTGCCACAAGTGTTAGGTAACCCTGAGCAGAACCAATGGTGTCTGCTTCCAAAAATCAGGAAAGGTACATACATATCAGAGCATGACAGATAGATAGGAGATGGGGATTTAGAGAGTGACCAGATTTGGGGCATAGACAGTGGAGAGCTTGACGCAGGAACATGGCACCAGAGCCAAAACACCAGCCCCAAGTGCCCTGCACAACACCAAGTTGTAAATGGGTGTGGCCCGAGATGAATAAGATCCTGCTGGATTATTTAAGACTATTTCATGATTTTTATTTGTGCTTCCCAGCAACAATTCTTTGATGTTGTTTACTGGTATATCCATTTTACAGAGGAAGAACTTGATACCTACTTGGATTATAACTTGCCCAAAATCATGTAAAAAACTCATAGTCAATCCAGACTATGTAGGAGACTCTGTATTGCTTGACCTTTAGGTTTGATAGTGAGACCAGACCACTTTAGCATAATATAAATTATACAAGTTTTCTGAGCCAATTTGTTAACTTAAAAAAAAAGAGAGGTGGCAAAGAGCATTACTAGAATTCATTGAATTGCTGAATACCATAATTAAATGGCTATAAGGGGTAAGAAGAATGGCCGGTTTTTGTTGCTGTGTAATAATAATACTGATGATAGTTATGGTTATAGCTTTTTCTTTACTTGCTTTCTTTTCCCTCTGAACTCTCCCAAGGAAAGTCAAGATAATATGCTAAAAAATTGTCTTTATGAAAGTAATTTTTTACTTTTCTTTTTAGCCTATTTATGATAGAAAGCCACCACTTATCTGTCAGTTTGTTGTATTGTGGTGGCTTGCATGTTGCTGTGCTGTTGGGAACTATGCCATTGGTATTTCAAACACTAGCTGGGTCACCCATGGTGGACAGGTTTCAGCACAGCTTCTAAACTAAGACAGACGAGGAAGAAGGAAGAGATGGTCTATTTCAAAAAAATAGGGCCACTGAAAACCTCATGAATAGTAGTAGAGCATTGTCTGATATAGTGACAAAAGATGAACCAACCCCTCAAGTTGGAAGGCACTCACAATATGACCAGGGAAGACCTGCATCCTCAAAGTAGAGTTGACTTTAATGATGTGGATGGAGTAAAGCTTTGGGGACCTTCATTTGCTGATGTGGCATGACTCAAAGAAGAAACAGCTGTAAATATCCATTAATAATTGGAACATGGAACATACAAAGTATGAAGCTACAAAAATTGGAAATTGTATAAAATGAAATGGAACACATAAAGATTGATGTTCTAGTCATTAGGGAGCTGAAATGGAGTGGTATTGGCCAATTTGAATCAGACAGTCATATGCTCCACTATGCCAGAAATAAGAATTGAAGAGGAATGGTGTTGCATTCAGCGTCAAAAAGAAGTCCATCTAAGATGCACCTAATAGTCTCCTAGCATCGGAAGTGAAGAAGAATACCAAAAAAAGCCAAAAAAACAGGGTCATTTGGAAGCAATCAGCCCTAGGACACGACTGCCCTTGAGA
The DNA here is from genome assembly GCF_000298275.1 of Orycteropus afer afer. Lineage (NCBI taxonomy): Eukaryota > Metazoa > Chordata > Mammalia > Tubulidentata > Orycteropodidae > Orycteropus > Orycteropus afer. The sequence continues at coordinate 19,514,724 of NW_006921599.1, forward strand.
CCAGAAGAACTAGATGGTGCCTGGCTACCAATGCCAACCACTCAGGAGAGGATCAAATCTGGAGATCTTGGACAGAGTGGGAGGGAAAACATGGAACAAAATTCAAAAATGACCAGAATTGATGGTCGAATGGAGTCTGGGAAGAACCCAATACTATGGCCCTGGGATACATTCTGGGCCAGGAATAGAGTTCACTCCCAGGAGCTGGCTCTCAGCCCAATGGTTAGTAGATGTACATGCAGACCAATTAGCACAGGGTGACACACCCACATACTCTATGGAAATACATCCCTTGGAGCAATAGACCATGGGGCACCAGAGGGGCAACGTTCACATAGAGGTAATGTAAGACAAATAGGACTGTATAACTATGAGGAGCATGGGGGGCGGGTTGCTGCACAGGGAGGGGAGGAGGAGACTAGGTTAGGGTTGGGTATGGTAAATGGGAATTAAATGGAACTAAATGTAATATTGAATGTAAAACAAACTCTTAAAATAATTTTAAAAAGGGGGCAAAAAACATTAAAAAAAAAAAATTCAGGATCTATCCATGCACCTACAAAGAAGACCAGTTATATACTTCTGTCACTCAAATTTACACACTAACCACTAAAGCCAAATATGAAGAAATTGAAGATTTTTACCAACTTCTGCAGTCTAAAATTGACTGGTCATTCAGTCAAGATTCTTTGATAATTACTGGTGATTGGAATGCAAAAGTTAGAAACGGAAGGTTTGGTAGTTAGAAAATATGGCCTTGGTAATAGAAACAGCCAGGATAATGCATGATGGAATTTTGCAAGATCAACAGCTTACATACTGAAAATGCCTTTTTTTTTTTTTTCAAGAACATAAACAGTGACTGTACACATGGACTTTGCCAGATGGAATGCACAGGAATCAAATTGACTACATCTATGCAAAGAGGCAAGGGAGAAGCTCAACATCATCAGTCAGAACAAGACCAGGGGCTGATTGTGGAAAATTATCAATTGTTCTTATGCAAGTTGAAGTTGAGGAGTCAGCCGCAGGGATCCAGGTGAGGAGAGAGAACCCAGGCCACGCCCCACAAGGAGCAAGGTGGGAAAGTGGGTGAAAAGAGAGTATAAAGGCAAGGGGGACAGGGACAGAGCGAGGAGTCAGCCGCAGGGATCCAGGTAAGGAGAGGTTGGAGAGGTTTCCAGCAGCTAAGGGAGACAAACTTGTCTGTCAGTTTTTCCTACTGTGGTGATGTGTTGCTGTGAGTCTTCAGGCTGTGCCACTGGTGTTTCAAACCCAGCAGGTTACACATGGTGCACAAGTATCAGCCTGGCTTGCCAGACTGAGACAGACTAGGAAGAAGGAAGAGGCCATCTACTTCTCAAAGAACTGGCCAGGGAAAACCGTATGAATAGCAGAGAAATACTGTCTGATATATTACAGTGCAACTTTATGAATAGTCTGGAAACATTGTCTAATACAGAGGAGGAAGATGAGTCACTAGGTTAGAAGGCTCTCAAAATAGGACTGGGAAAGAGCTGCATCATCAGAGCAAAACCAGCCTTACGCATATGGATAAGATAAAGCTTTCAAGACCTTCATTTGCTGACATGGCACCACTCAAATTGAGGAGAAACAACTGCAAGCATCCATTAATAATTGGAACATGGAATGTATGAAGTATGAATCTAGGAAAATCGGAAGTTGTCAAAAATGAAATGGAATGCAGAAAGATTGATACCGTAGGCATTAGTGAGCTGAAATGGACTGGTTTTGGCCATTTTGAATCAGACAGCGTTATGATCTACTATGCCAGGAATGACAGTTTGAAGAGGAATGGCATGGCATTCAGCATCACAAAGGGTGTTTCAAGATCTGTCTGAAGTACAATGCTGTCAGTGATAGGATAATATCCATACGCCTACAAGGAAGACCTGTTAATACGGCTATTATTCAAATTTATGCACCAACCACCAAAGCCAAAGATGAAGAAATTGAAGATTTTTATCAACTTCTGCAGTTTGAAATTGACCGAACATGCAATCAAGATGTGTTAATTATCACTGCTGACTGGAATGCAAAAGTTGGAAACAAAGAAGAATCACCAGTAGTTGGAAAATTTGGCCTTGGTGACAGAAATACTGCTGGAAATTGCATGATAGAATTTTACAAAACCAATGACTTATTCATTGCAAATACCATTTCAACAACACAAACGGCAGCTGTACACGTGGACTTCACTTGATGTAACATACAGGAATCAGATTGACTATATCTGTGGCCAGAGGCAATGGAAAAGCTCAATATCTTCAGCCAAAACCAGGCCAGGAGCTGATTGTGGAATAGACCATCAGCTGCTCATATGCAAGTTCAACTTGAAGACAATTAAATAAGTCCACGAGAGCCAAAATATGATCTTGAATATATCCCTCATGAATTTAGAGACCATGTGAAGAACAGATTTGATGCATTGAACACCAATGATTGAAAACCAGAAGAATTGTGGGAAGACATCAAGAACATCACCCATGAAGAAAGCAAGAGGTCACTAAAAAAATGAGAAAAGAAGAGAAGGCCAAAATGGATGACAGAAGAGACTCTGAAACTTGCTCTTGAACAGAGAGTAACTAAAACAAATAGAAGAAATGACAAGATCAAAGAACTGAACTGAAGATTTCAAAGAGCAGCTCCAGCACACAAAGCCAATTACAGTAATGAAGTGTGCAAAGACCTGGAGTTAGAAAACCAAAAGGGAAGAACATGCTCGGCATTTCTCAGGTTGAAAGAATTGAGGAAAAAATTTAAGCTTCGAGTTGCAATATTGAAAAATTCTATGGGCAAAATATTGAATGATGCTGGAAACATCAAAAGAAGATGGAAGGGATACACAGTCACTGTACCAAAAAGAACTGGTCGATCTTCATCCATTTCAGGAGGTGGCATATGATCTAGAACCAATGGTACTGAAGGAGCAAGTCAAAGCTGCAATGAAGGAATTGGTGAAGAACAAGGCTTCAGGAATTGATGGAATACCGATTGAGATATTTCAACAAACAGATGCCCCACTGGAGGCACTCACTCGGTTATGCCAAGAGATTTGGAAGACAGCTACCTGGCCAGCTGACTGGAAGAGATCCATATTTGTACCCATTCCAAAG
>NW_006921599.1:19518707-19537666 GCF_000298275.1 Orycteropus afer afer
ATAAATGGAGAAAAGATTGAGGTTGTCAAAGAATTCACATTGCTTGGTTCTATAATTGGCGCCAATGGAAGCAGCAGTCAGAACATTAGATGACATGTAGCACTGGGCAGGTCAGCCGTGAAGGAACCTCTTTCATGTGTTGAGGAGCAAGGATGTCTCCTTGAGGACTAAGGTGCGCCTGACACAATCCATGATATTTTCAGTTGCCTTGTATGCATGTGAGAGCTGGACAATGAATAAGGAAGACTTGAAGAGGAGTTGATGCTTTTGAGTTGTGGTGCTGGTGAAGAGGGCTGAAAGTACCATGGACTGCTAAAAGAACTAACAGATCTCCTGAAGGAAGTGCAGCTGAATTGCTTCTTCAAAGCAAAAATGGCCAGACTTCGTCTCACCTAGTTTGATCATGTTTTCAGAAGGGACCATTCCCTGGAGAAAGGTGTCATGCTTGGTAAGGTGGAGGGTCAACGAAAGAGGGAGAGGCCTTCAACAAGATGGATTGACATGGTGGCTGCGACAATGGGCTCAAGTATAGCAAGGCTCATGGAGCTGGTGTGGGATTGGGCGGTGTTCTGCTGTACATGGGGTCGCTATGAGTTGGAAACGACTTGACGACACCCACCAACAACATAACGAAGTTGAAGTTGAAGATGAATAAGTTGTTAAAACAAGTCCCCAAGAGCGAAAATACAACTTTGATTATAACCAACCTGAACCTGACAAATTGAACACTAGTTACCAGAAACCAGAGAAGTTTGGGATGACATCAAGGACACAAAAGCAAAATGTTGTTAAAAAGACAAAGAAGAAAGAAAAAAGCAAAATGGATGTTAGAAGAGACTCTGAAACTTGCTCTAGAATGGAGAATAGCTAAAGTGAATGGAAGAAATGATGAAGTAAAGAGCTGAACAGAAGATTTAAGAGAGCATCTTGAGAAGACCAAGTAAAACATTACAATGACATATGCAAAGAACTGGAGTTAGAAAACAAAGGGCAAAACACACTTGGCATTTCTGAAGCTGGAAGAACTGAAGAAAAAATTGAAGTCTTGAGTTTAATATTGTAGGATTCAATGGGTAAAATACTGAACAACACAGGAAGCATCAAGGGAAGATGGAAGGTATTAACAGAGTCACTGTACCAAAAAGAATTGGTCATTTTTTGGAGGGTAGCATATGATCAAGAACCAGTGGTATTGATGGAAGAAGTCCAAGCTGCATTGAAGGTTGGTGAAAAACACAGTTCCAGGAATCAAAGGATACCCATTGATGTTTCAACAAACAGATCCAGTGCTGGAGGCACTCACTTGTTCACACAAATAAATTTTAAAGAACAATTTCTACCTGGCCAATTACTGGAAGAGATCCATATCTGTGCCCACTCCAAAGAAAGGTGATACAACAGAATAGAGAAAGTATCATTAGCATCACGTGCAAGTAAAATTCTGTTGAATTCCAAAATGGTTGTAGCAGTATATTAACAGGGAATTGCCAACAATTTCAAGCCAGATTCAGAAGATGTGGAATGAGGAATATCATTGCTGATGTCAGATAGATCTTGGCTGAAAGCAAAAAATACCAGAAAGATGTTTACTTGTGTTTTACTGACTATGCAAAGCCATTTGACTGTGTGGATCATAACAAATTATGTATAACATTGCAAAGAATAAGAATTCCAGAACACTTAATTGTGCTCCTGAGGAACATGTACATAGACTAACAGGCTGTCATTGGAACAGAACAAGGAGATAGGCATGGTTTCAAATCAAGAAGGGTGTGCCTCCAAGTTGTATCCTTTTACCATACTTGTTCAGTCTGTATGCTGACCAGATAATCCGAGAAGCTGAACTATATGAAGAGGAATACAGCATCAGGATAGGCAGAAGACTCAATAATGTACAGTATGCAGATGACAGCCTTCCTTGCTGAAAGTGAAGATGACCTGAAGCTCTTTCTGATGAAGATCAAAGACTACAACCTTCAGTATGGATTACATTTCAACATAAAGAAATAGAAATTGTCACAACTGGACCAATAAGCAACATCATGCTAGATGAAGAAAAGTTTGAAGGTGTCAAGGATTTAATTTTACTTAGATCCACAATTAATGGCCATGGAAGCAAGAGTCAAGAAATCAAACAACGTACTGCATTGGAAAATTTGCTACAAAAGACGTCTTCAAGGTATTAAAAGCAAAACTTTGAAGACTAAGGTGTGCCTGACACAAGCCATGGTATTTTCAATCGCCTCATATGCGTACAAAAGCTGGGCGATGAATAAGCAACACCAAAGAAGACTTAATGCTTTCAATTACTATGTTGGTGAATAATATTGAGTATATCATGGACTGCCAGAAGAACAAACAAATATCTTGGGTCAATTACACCCAGAATGATCCTTGGAAACAAGTCTATCATGTTATCAAACTACCAAAGCCAAAGATGAGAAAATTGGCCATGTTATCAAGAGGGACCCATCCCTCAAGAATATCATGCTTGGTAGAAGGTCAGAGAAAAAGACCCTCAATAAGATGGATTGACACAGTGGCTGCAACAGTGGGCTCACACATAGCAATGATTGTGAGGGGGTGAAGGACTGGGACATATTTTATTCTATTGTACATAAGGTTGATGTGAGTCAGAGCCAACTTGACAGCAACTAACAACAACAACATGATAGAATGGAGATTCTAGATTTTCTTTATCTTCCTCTGAACATTAGATGCTTTTCCACATTATAGCCCTTGAGCCTCTCCTTCCTTGAACAAAATTATGAGACAGGATTAGGAAAATATAAAAGCAGAGGGACCCACTGTCTGATTTAAGCATTCAAGGAAGGGGTTCTAATCTGGACTTCTAAAAAGTCTGCAAGCCGAGCACTGTGGAAGGTGGGTGTTTTGGAGCACCTGAGGGCAGGCTGGGTGAGCAAGACCAGGAAGTGAATGGAGCGGTTTGGAACACCTAAGGGAGACAAATGTCTCTGTCAGTTTGTCAAAATGTGGTGGCTTGTGTGTTGCTGTGAGGCTGGAGGCTATGCCACTGGTGTTTCAGATGCCAGCAGGGTTACCCATGGTGGACAGGTTTTGGTGGAGCTTCCAGACTAAGACTTGGAAGAAGGAAGAGTCCATCCATTTCTCAAAGAATTGGCCAGTGAGATCCTTGTGAATAGTAGAGAAACACTGTCTGATATATTATTGGAAAACTATGAATAGCCCTGAAACATTATGTGGCATAATGCCAGAAGACAAGCCCTTCAGGTCAGAAGGCACTTAAAATACGACTAGCGAAGAGCTGCCTCCTCAGAGTAGAGGCAGTCTTAATGATGTAGATAGAGTAAAGCTTTCAGGACCTCCATTTGCTGATGTGGCATGTCTCAAGATGAGAAGAAACAGCTGCCAACATCCATTAATAATTGGAACATGGAATGTACAAAGTATGAATCTAGGAATATTGGAAGTTGTCAAAAATGAAATGGAATGCATAAAGATTGATATCCTAGGCATTAGTGAGCTGAAATGGATTGTTTTGAGGCCATTTTGAATCAGGCCATCATATGCTGGGAATGACAAATTGAAGAGGAATGGCGTGGCATTGATTATCACAAAAAGTGTATCAGGACCTATCCTGAAGTACAGTGCTATCAGTGATAGGATAATATCCATATCCATATACCTGCAAGGAAGATCAGTTAATATGACTATTATTCAAATTTATGCTCCAACTACCAAAGCCAAAGATGAGAAAATTGAAGATTTTTACCAATTTGTGCAGTCTGAAATTGACCAAATATGCAATCAAAATGTGTTAATTATCACTGGTGATTGGAAAGCAAAAGTTGGAAACAAAGAAGAATCACTGGTAGTTGGAAAATATGGCCTTGATGATAGAAATAATGCTGGAGATTGCATGATAGAATTTTACAAGACCGATGACTTATTCATTGCAAATACCTTCTTTCAATAACACAGACGGCAGTGATACACATCAGCTTCACCAGATGGAGTACACAGGAATCAGATTGACTACATCTGTGACAAGAGAAGATGGAGAAGCTCAATGTCTTCAACCAAAACAAGACCAGGTGCTGATTACAGAACAAACTGCTCATATGCAAGTTCAAGTTGAAGCTGAAGACAATTAAAACAAGTCCATGAAAGCCAAAATATAACCTTGATTATATCCCTCCTCTACTTAGAGACCATGTAAAGAACAGATTTGATGCGTTGAACACCAGTGACTGAAAACCAGAAGAATTGTGGAATGACATCAAGAACATCATCCATGAAGAAAGCAAAAGGTCATTAAAAAGACAGGAAAGGAAGAAAAGACCAAAATAGATGTCAGAAGAGACTCTGAAACTTGCCCTTGAACAGAGAGTAGCTAAAGCAAAGGGAAGAAATGACAAGATAAAAGAGCTGAACAGAAGATTTCAAAGAGCAGCTCAAGAAGACAAAGTCAATTATTGTAATAAATATGCAAAAACCTGGAGTTAGAAAACCACAAGGGAAGAACACACTTGGCATTTCTCAAGCTGAAAGAACAGAAGAAAAAATTTAAGCCTCAAGTTGCAGTATTGAAAGATTCTGTGGGCAAAACATTGAATGATGCAGGAAGCATCAAAAGAAGATGGACGGAATACACAGAGCACCAAAAAGAACTGGTGGATCTTCATCCATTTCAGGAGGTGGCAAATGATCAAGAACCAATGGTATTGAAGGAAGAAGTCAAACCTGCATTGAAGGAATTGCTGAAGAACAAGGCTCCAGGAATTGATGGAATACTTATTGAGATGTTTCAACAAACAGATGCCCCACTGGAGACACTCACTCGGTTATGCCAAGAGATTTGGAAGACAGCTACCTGGCCAACTGACTGGAAGAGATCCATATCTGTACTCATTCCAAAGAAAGGTGATCCCACAGAATGTGGAAATTATCAAGCATTATCATTAATATCACATACAGGTAGAATCTTACTGAAGATAATTCAAAAACAGTGTAGCAGTATATTAACAGAGAACTTCCAGAAATGCAAACTGGATTCAGAAGAGGACGTGGAACAAGGGATGTCATAGCTGATGTCAGATCGATCTTGGCTGTAAGCAAAGAATACCAAAAGATATTTACTTGTGTTTTATTGTCTACGCAAAAGCATTCAATTATGGATCATAACAAATTATGGATCATAACAAATTATGGATAACATCGAGAAGAATGGAAATTCCATATCACTTGATTGTACTCATGAGCAACCTATACTAGATCAGGAGGAGGCTGTCTTTTGAACAGAATGAGGGGATATTGCATGGTTTGAAATCAGGAAGGAAGTGTGTCTGGGTTGTATCCTTTCACCATACTTTTTCTATCTGTATGCTGAGCAAATAATCCGAGAAGCTGGACTTTATGGAGAAGAACGTGGCATCGGATTGGGGGAAGGCTCATTAACAACCTGCAATACGCAGACGACACAACTTTGTTTGCTGAAAGTGAGGATGACTTGAAGCATTTACTGATGAGATTGCTGACTGCAGTCTGCAGTATGGATTACACCACAATATAAAGAAAACAGAAATCCTCACAACTGGACCAATAAGCAGTATCACAATAAATGGAGAAAAGGTTGAAGTTGTCAAATACTTCATATTACTTGGTTCTACAATACACACCAATGGAAGCAGCAGTCAAGACATCAGAAGAAGTATTGTACTGGGCATACCTGCTGGAAAAGAGCTCTTTCAAGTGCTGAAGAGCAAAGGTGACTCTTGAGACTAACCCAAGTCATGGTATTTTCAGTCACCTCATATGCATGTACGAGCTGGACAGTTAATAAGGAAGACTGAAGAAGAGTTGATGCTTTTGAGTTGTGGCGAAGAATACTCAAAGTACCATGGACTGCTAAAAGAGCTAACAGATCTGTCCTGGAGGAGGTGCAGCCAGAATGCTCTTTGGAGGTGAGAATGGCCAGACTTCATCTCACCTACTTTGGTCATGTTGTCAGAAGGAACCGTTCTCTGGAGAAGGATACCATGCTTGGGAAAGTGGAGGGTCAATGAAAAAGGGGAGGCCCTCAATGGGATGGATTGATACAGAGGCTAGAGGCTTCAATGATGGGCTCAGGAATGTATAGCAGAGATTGTGAGGCTGGCACAGGACCAGGCAGTGTTTCGTTCTGTTCTACATAAGGTCGCTGATTCAGAGATGACTCAATGGCACCTAACAACAGCAAACAACAAAAAAAAGTAACAGCCAAGTCCATTTAGGGAGTGGGAAAGTCTTTCATACTTTTTCAAACATCAAAAATCAGTATTCCTAGGTGTGATGTACTACTGAATAATAGAAGTCACTTGGTCAGACCAAGCTCATGTGGGTAAGAAAAATATCAGTCATCACAAAGTGTATGGGTGATCAGTAATTTTGAGTTGAATTTGTCAGATTTGGAAATGGCATTAATTTAAAAGGAGTAGCTTTTTTTTTCCCCTTAATTCAGGGCAAGGCTATTCCTCCTGTAGCTTCTAATACCCTTCATTTATCTAAAGAGTATAAAAAATTCACTGGTGCAAAGCAAGTTTGTAAATGTATCTAAACAGCATAGTAACCTATATTATTTTTGTTGGCTGTCACCAGATTGACCTTCAACTCATAGTGACCTCATGCACAGTGGGATCCAGGGTGTTTTTGTTGACTGATTTTCAGAAGTAGATTGCCCATGTTCTCTTCCTAATCTGTCTTAGTCTGGAAGCTCTGCAGAAACCCATTCAGCATCATAACAACACTGACAGACAAGTATTTGCTGCACGAGGTACAATCGTTTGATTAAATCATGGTCTTCCACAGGGATGGCTAGAATTCTGCCATTAAACCACCATTGCCCTTCATATGGGAGCTCTGGTAGCATAGTGGCTAAGGCAGTTGACTGCTAACCAGAAGGCTGACGGTTCAAACCCACCAGCCACTCCTCAGAAGGAAGATGGGGCAATCTACTTCCGTAGTTATACTGCCTCGGAAACCCAAGGAGGGGTCGCTGTGAGTTGGGTCCGACTCAACGTCACATAACAACACAACAACAACAACAGCCCTTCATATAATAACCTATAGAAAACATGCAATAATTTTTAAAAACATTTGTTCTATAGTGCTTAGGTAGTGTTTTACTTCTTTCTTATGTTTGGTAAAAGGCTGTACAAGTGAAACCCATCTTAAAATCCTATTTTTATTTAGTTAGGGTTAATGAAAAGAGCCCTGGTAACTCAACAGTTAAGTGCTGCAGTGTAGTAAATTACTTAGTGTGGCTTTTCTACCCATAAGTCTTTGTAAACTCCAAGGTGGGATTTTCTATGAGCAACTGAGAACTCCTGATTGCTGAAGCTATCCACCTGGGTTATTTCTGTTGGAAGTGGCACAAAACAATGTTCTGGGAGGTGCCCACTCTCTCTCAAGTGCTTAGAGTTCTGATGCTATGATTGGCTAGTTTGACCACCCTTCCGGGCTCAAAAGGAGGCCTCCTGGAGGCAGAACTCTCTCTGACTGCTGGTTGAGGAAGACGGGCTGCTGAAAGAGACACGCACCGCTGAAAGAGACACGTGCTGCTGGGAAAGAGATGCAAGAAACATGCATTGCTGAGTGAGACACCGAGGGACCAGCACTGCTGGAAAAGAGACTGTGAGAGACTGTTGGCTGAGGGACGGTAGGCTGGGAGAGAGACTGAGCATTTTTCCTGAACTTGAATTGTAGTCTGGTGCTTCCCTAATAAACCCCGTAATCTGTGAGCTCTGTGGCCACTGCAGCGAATTATCGAACCCAGGAGAGAGGTGGTGGGTGCTTTGGGAGGAATGGTTGGTGAAAGGGCTGGAGGGAGGCAGCATGTCTGGCCTTGCAGGAATAGGCCTTGGGTTACTGCTGGTAATCCTGTCTTCCTCTTGTGGGATTAGAGGAGGTCAAAATATGTGGCCTTCTTGCCCTTTTAGCAAGTGCTCAGCTGCTAACCCAAAGGTTGATAGTTTGAACCCACATAGTGGCTCCATAAGAGAAAGACCTGGCAGTCTCCTCCCATAAAGATTACAGGCTAAGACATCCTCTGGGGCTTTTCTGTTCTTGTCACATGGGGTCAGTGTGAGTCAAAATTAACTAGATGGTAAGTAACAACAATAGCAGTGACAGTGAAGAGCCATTAACTTTGAGGAGCATCTAATATGCAAAGGAAGAACCAGCTGGACACTTCACTCTAAGCAAATGTGTAACAAAAACTGAAATCCCTTAGCTTCCAAATCAGCTTGATATTGAAGGGATTTTAGCAATTTTTTTTCCTTTTTATTTTACTGATTAGAAAACAGAGTCCAAGAAAAATGCCTTGCCCAAGGTCAGACAAAGTGGGAAGCAGCCTTCATCATTATTACCTGTAAGAAATACGTAGGACTGCTAACAACAAAACACCACCTTCACAAGGGTTCCATGTACCTAATTTGCATTGTTAGCAAGCTGTCCAGTCTCCTTGGTGAGCCACAGGTACCTTATTTGCATAGTCCCTCTCAATCATTGTATGGGAGTTACAAGACCATGCATGGCTAAGGGTCATATTAAGTACTTCACTGCACTGCACTATCTTTCTGTGCAATTAGGAATCTTGAGCCACACTTGGTTGTAAGATTTATTTAATGACAAGTGTTCACACTAAGACTATTTATAATGGTGAATACCACAAATTTGACTGGGTAATGTGATGTTTTTTCATTTTCTTTAAGTTAACTTTAAGGAGCTCTGGTGGCGTAGTGCCTAAGGCATTTGACTGCTAATTGGAGGTTGGCAGTTCAAATCCACCAGCCACTCTGTGGAAGGAAGACTGGGCAATTTACTTCTGTAGAGATTTACTGCCTCAGAAACCCAAGGGGGTCACTATGAGTTGGAATCAACTCGATGGCAGTGAGTTTGGTTTTTGTTTGTTTTAAGTTACCTTTAGCCTTTAACATGTTGTTGTTGTTATGTGCCGTGGAGTCAGCCCCAACTCATAGCGACCCCTCCTTGGGTTTCTGAGGCAGTATCACTACGGAGGTAGATTGCCCAACCTTCCTTCCAAGGAGTGGCTGGTGGGTTTGAACCGCCAGCCTTCTGGTTAGCAGTTGAGTGCCTTAGACACTATGCTACCAGAGCTCCTAGCCTTTAACATAGTGTGATGCAAAGGGCACTAAACTTCGACCCAGAAGACAGGTTTAAGTTTCAGCTTCGACATTAGCTTTGCTTCAGCAAATGTGGGGACCATGTTTTCTTAATCTATAAAATGAGAATAATAGTACTTCCCAAACTTACTTTATTTACGTAGTCCTGAGGATTAATTGTGAACGGCTTTATAACACTCTAAAGTACTGTGTAAGCATTAGGGTGTAAGTCTCATGTCTAGTGATAGGCTAAAAAGATACTTGTTTTCAATTTTGGCTGTTCTAACTTGCATAAACTCACAAGTTCTCTTTCTCTATTTTTATACTGAGTTTTTAAAAATTTTTTTTTCTTTAGAATTTCTTCCTGCTAGAAATTACAGTATTTCTCTTCATCTAGGCTTTGTCTTGGGTGTATAAAATTAAAGCATTATTGCAACTGCAATATTTCAGTCCCTCTGCATATTTGAAATTTTATTCAGAATATAAAAGCTGCATCTTATAAGGCCATAGGACTTAAATAAATGCTCAAACTTACATTGTGAAACTCCCAGCATGCCCTTTAGCTGGAAAATGAAGGCATGAGTACGGATTGTGCTGTAGTAACCACCTAAAACAACCCACCGTGGCACAGCTTTGGCAGCACACGTTGAAAGGGGATTTGGTAATTATACTCCTTAGTTCCTCTATGAATATAGCTCATCTGGGCAGTTGGGACACCAGAGTGGATTTTTAGGCTAGAATTATCTGGTTAAGTTAGCCAGATAATTGGCAGCTGTCTCCTTTGCTCTGTGCTCTATAGACTCCAGCCTGAATGATTGTCTCTGTTTACTCAAGCAAGCTAGTTGCTGGTTTCCATTTTCAAACAAAAACTCAATGCATATTCGATTGATATTTTTTAATGGAGCTTGTTTTGCTGCTGATTCAAAACTCCTCTCCCCTTGGCCAAAGGAGGTTGCCCAGATCAAAACCCATTAATTTAGTTGATTTGAGGACTTCCCTGGTTGATTTTATGGAAGACATAAATACAGTCATGTGTCACTTAACATCCGTGATACATTCTTTGAAATAGGATGACGTTGTATAAACAACATATCTGGTCCTGCTTTTTCTCAAGTTTTGTGCCTTAGCAGTTTATCAACAACGTACTGAGAGTGATTCACTTTTGAGTTTGGTCCTCAATCCACATCATTAGCAATTTCTCCACGTGTAATATGGGTTGCTCTTGAATTTTCGTTAGCTTTGTAGCTTTCAGTGGAGCTGATCCTCTGACAGCTTGGAGAATTTTTTTCTTTGTTTTTGAGTATCATCATGATTGTTGAGTGTGACATATCTAAACTGCAAGCAGTAGCATTCACTGATTTTCCACCTTTGTGTTGTTTAGAGTAACCTTTTATTTTACTTCCAAATTGAATCTTCTCCTTTGCGTCTTGCTGCTGCTATCACTAGGACTGGTTTTGCTGCATTTGCGAGCCGTGGTACACTTCACATTAATGTTTTGGAGAGAAAATGAAACAGAGAGCTAACACTACAACTCAAGAGATAAGTAACACACAGGGTTGGATGCTGTTGCCTACAAGTCTCAGCATATAAGTTTATATGGTACACTTTTTAGATAGATAGTACAGTACATACATAAGGCAGTATCATAGACATTTATGGTGACTATGAAGACATATATTAAAGGTTATATATGTACTATACCATTATACACCTGGCAGTGCAATCACTTTATGTACAAGAGACATGAGATACATAGGTTGGGTGCAGGAAGCTGTTGCATTTGCTACATCCCATACTCTGATCAAGATTTCTGAACTCTACTGTGACCTAATGGGACCACAGATATATATGTAATCAGACATTGCCCAATTGGATGTTGTGCAGCACATGACTGTATAATAAAGGAGCTTTGGGAGTTCATGACACGAAGTTTTGTGAAACATTCAAAATTTATCTCAAATTTTGACCAAACATTTTTCTACTAATTTTCCTAACTGAATAGAAACTCCCGCTGTATAAATAATTATTTTGTTTGGAAATATTTCTTCCCGTGTTTTTAGAACCATCAGGGGAATTAAATTATAAATAAGTAGCAGCCAAGATCGATGTTGTCAATATGAAACAGAGTGCAAAACTGCTCATATTTAGAACTGAATTCCAGAATGTGGAGGCCACCCTTCAGCATGGGTTGACCAAGCAAGCTGCCCACTGGGGAGGAAAAAGGAGACTTAGATATTTCTTTTATTGTTTGTGTTTTTATTTTATGTATTATTTGCCTTTTTCTTTGTTAGATCTGATTATTGTAAATACTGTGGTACTTTTCATATATTCTTGACTGGTTTCAGGTGCGACAGTGTGTCCTTCTATACACATGCCCCCATCTTTTCTTAAAAAAAAGAAAAAGAGAGTTTGCATTTCACTTATTTTACAAACTTATCTCTCATACATTGTCATACTGTAAACTTTTTAGATAGAAAGTACACTATGTAAGCCAGTTATACAGGTGTTTATCATGACTATGAAGACATACATATTATTATTATACATATGTATTATTATTATTATGTTAATCTCATCCTATTTAAGCATATGTAATGGAAAGAATTGAATTTGTGACCAGTATTGATAACTTCTGTTCTGTGTGTCTGTGTTTTGGGCTATAAACTCCAGTGTAGACAGCAGTGGCACAACAGCCTGACCAGGGTTCTTTCCCCAGTCCTTCCTTGTCTTCTGCAATGAGATCTCCTTAAGAAAACATTGCATACAACCCCCTCGGTGACACAAATGGTTTCCACTCAGCTGGTAATCAAAAGGTTGGTGGTTGGAACCCATCCAGTGGCATCTCAGAAGAAATAGGCCTGGTGATGTGCTTTTGTAAAGATGACAGCCCAGAAAACCCTATGGAGCAATTTTACTTGGTAACACATGTGATCTCCAAAGTCAAACCACCACCACCACCAACAACAAAAAAAACCACAAAATCTAGTGCCTTGTATCTTAAAACCTTGCAAGCAGCCACAGTCTCTATTCATCTGGAGCAACAGAGGAAGGAAAGTCAGGAGTAGGAGGATATGGAAAGTATTGTTAATTTTCTCCCAAACAGCTACCTCCTTTGCCATGAGACCAGGAGCCATGGAGGTGGATGAACTCCTGGAACGATTGCCCTAACATAATCTTTAAACCTTAAACCAAAAATACCTCTGAAGTCTTCTTAACTTCATTGCTGCCCCATTACTGTATGTAAAGGATTTCCCCATATTATTGAATTAATGGCTTCATCACTTTTTTTTCTCCCCACTGTCAGGATTGTATTGATTTAATCATCTTCAGAAATACACATTCTGGATTACTGTGGCGTGCCTGGCCAGGAGGGGGGGGGGGTGCTCATCACATATTTTGAAGTCATCTTTTGTTTCAAGGGGAGCTCTGCTGGTGTAGTGCCTAAGGTATTTGACTGCTAACCAGAAGGCTGGCAGTTCAACCCACCAGTCACACCTCAGAAGGAAGATTGGGCAATCTACTTGCATAGTGCTCCTGACTCAGAAACCCAAGGAGGGATTGATATGAGTCAGATTAGACTCAACAGCAGTGAGTTTGGTTTTGTTTCAAGGAGTTGTTTTTTATTATTTTCTTCTTTCCACAAATACTTAATCAATGCATATTTTTGACAGTCACATTACCACCAAAGAATTCATAACCATTATTTAACTCAATTATCCAGAAAAATTATAATAATTTACATTACTAGTGTCATCATCAACTTACATTTTGTATTTTTTTCTTCAGCATCAGCCTACTTTGCATTGTTTCTACTGGCCATCAGGCAGGCCCCTGACTTATGGTGACCCTGTGTACTACAGAACATAATGCTGCCTGGTGCTGCGCTATTCCCATGACTGATTGCGGATTGGACCACTGTGAGCCATAGATACTTCCAATCAAGGCCATTGTAATTGGAGAAACGTATCCATCAGTCCAGAGAAAGGACAAAATTTGGCCCATGAGTAAAGGACAGGCGATAATTTGCCATTCTGCACATAAGAGATTTGTCTTCTTTTCTGTATCTCAGGCTTCTTCGTAAGAAGTCCATGGTACCAGTCAAAAAAGCCCCTTTTAAAGAAGGACATATTAAGAGGATTGTTGGTATCAAATCTTCCTTTGTCTTAGGATTTGGTCATCCTTCTGAACCTAGTGGAGAACCTGCAGTTTTCTTTCCATAATGATCTTAAATGTTGATAGTTATGGTCTTTGTGAAAACTCACTAAGAATGACTTTCAGAAGGGGAGGTCTTATGCTGGAGCTAGCAGTGCAATATCGAGACCAAAACTCGTAAGTTCCATGCTGTATGTTGGCACAGGACCAGGCAGTATTTCATTCTGTTGTACGTAGAGTGACTATGAGTCAGCCAACTCTGGCACCTAACAACATGCTGTATGTAACTGTAATTGTCAAAGGTTTTGCCCTTCATTCTCTACGAGTAATTTCAGTGGGCATCTTGAATGGGGAAATGTGGAAATGATCAGAGGCATTGGTAGTTTGGTAGTTCAGTGGTAGAATTCTTTTTTTTTTTTTTTAATTCTAGCTCAGCACTTTTTTTTTTTTTTTTTTTAATTGTGATTTGGGTGAAAATTTACAGAGCAAATTCACTTTCCATACAGCAGTACACAATACGCTTTGTCTCATGACGTTCACCACAATTCACCACAATGCAACAGCTCCCCTCTCCCTTCCTCCCAACAGTCACCTCTTCCCTGTGTCCATCCCTCCATGCACCCCTGCCCCTGAGCTGTCTCCCTGTGCATAAATAGCCCTTCATTCTCCCATGTTTGTTCTCTCCAAGGAGTGTATTTACCTTAGGTAAATGTTCAATTCCTATGCCTGGAGTTGCTTTTGCTTGGCTGGAAGCCACAGGTGTGGGTTCAATTCTAGACCTGAAGGGAAGCTAGGGGCCGTAGTCTCAGTGGTTCCACCAGGCTCTATCAGACCAGCAAATCTGGCCCCTCCTTTTTTTTTCCCAGATGCTTTTGAGTTTTGTTACACATTGTTCTCCCTCTCTATCCAGGGTCTCCTACATAGATCCCCCTCTGAGTGGTTGACATTGGTAGCCAGGCACCATCTAGTTCTTCTGGTCTCGTAGTCATATAGGCTGCGGATTGTATGGTGTACCAGTCACTAGGACTAATTGTTTCCATGAATCTTTGGTTTTCTTCATTCTTCTTTGCGTTGGACAAGGGGAGACCCATCGTTACATCTAGATGCCTGCTTGCAAGCTTTTAAGATCTCAGTCGCTACTCGCCAAAGTAGGAGGTAGAACAATGTTTTGTGTAGTATGTTATATCAATTGAGCATGATGTTCCCTGTGACTATGGTCCTGACCTCACAGGTTCAACTACTCGGTCCCTCTGGGTAGCTGGCTGTGACCAAGAAGTGACTATAACCTTGTCCCTTGTCAGCTCTACTATACACCTGGAGATTCAGATCATACATATACAGTTACAGGACCATTGTCTGCCAATCCTATACATGATCCTGGGTACACACCCCACTTCATAGACATACCTAATAGTTCAGCCTGTGCACCCATCTATCCATGCGTATACCCATGTTGGCTTCACTGACAGCGCAGTACTGTATGTGCAAAAGGGTTCATCTTTGTTGTTTGTACCTGCCATGTATCTCTCTATATCTTCCTCTTCCTCAATGCCACCATTTTGATCGCTCAGATTTGGTACCTTGCCCTTGTCTACACCTAAATCAATACTTATCTCTACCTATCTAACAGTGTTCCTTCTCCTCCCTTCCTACCTCTGGTAACCAACAAAGAAAATTTCCTTCCATAGATAAAACTTACCTTGATTTTTACCATAATGGACTAATAAAATACTTGTCCTTATGTGATTGACTTATTTCACTCAGAATAATGTCCTCCATATTCATCCAAGTTACGCGGTGTTTTGCAGATTCTAGGTTATTCTTTAAGGTTGCATAGTATTCCATTGTGTGTATGTA
The DNA here is from genome assembly GCF_000298275.1 of Orycteropus afer afer. Lineage (NCBI taxonomy): Eukaryota > Metazoa > Chordata > Mammalia > Tubulidentata > Orycteropodidae > Orycteropus > Orycteropus afer. The sequence goes on from NW_006921599.1 coordinate 19,533,860, forward strand.
CCAAAGTTTGGTTATCCATTCCTCAGTTGATGGACACCTAGGTTGTTCCCATCTTTTGGCTATTGTAAATAGTGCTGCGATAAACATGGGTGTGCTATGTCTGTTCTTGTCATGGCTCTCGCTTCTTTAAGATATATACCTAGTAATGGAATGGCTGGGTCAAATGGTATTTCTCTTTCCCACTTTTTAAGGAGTCGCCACACTGCTTTCCACAATAGTTGTACCATTTTACAGTCCTACCAGCAGTGTATGAGAGTCCCAATCTCTCACATCCTCCCCAGCATTTGTTCTTTTCTATCTTGTTGTACTTTGCAACTAGTGCTAGGACACGATGGTATCTCGTTATTTTGATTTGCATCTCTCTAATTGTTAATGGAGAGCTCTAGTAGCATAGTGCCTAAGGCATTTGACTGCTAACCAGAAGGTTTAGCGGTTCAAACCCACCAGCCACTCCTCAGAAGGAAGGTTGGGCAATCTACTTCCGTAGTGACGCTGTCTCAGAAACCCAAGGAGGGGTCACTATGAGTCAGATCCGACTCAACAGCAGTGAGTTTGGTTTAGGAGCTCTGCTAGTGTAGTGCCTAAGGCACTTGGGAGCTCTGGTAGCATAGTGGCTAAGACACTTGCCTGCTAACCAGACGGCTGGCGGTTCAAACCCACCAGCCACTCCTCGGAAGGAAGGTTGGGCAATCCTACTTCCGTAGTGATACTGCCTCGGAAACCCAAGGAGGGGTCACTATGAGTCGGGGCTGACTCGATGGCACATAACAACAACAACAACAACAAGGCACTTGACTGCTAACCAGAAGGCTGGCAGTTCAAACCCACCAGCCACTCCTCAGAAGGAAGATGGGGCAATCTACTTCCATAGTGATACTGCCTTGGAAACCCAAGGAGGGGTCACTGACTCGGGTCCGACTCAACAGCACATAACAACAACAGTGGCTAATGATCATGAGCATTTCTTCATATGTTTGCTGGCTGCCTGAATATCCTCCTTGGTGAAGTGTCTATTCATATCTTCTGCCCATTTTTTAATTGGATTATTTGTCTTTTTGTTATCGAGGTGTTGGAGTTTTCTATAAATTCTAGAGATAAATCTCTTGTCAGATGTCATTGCCAAATATTTTTTTCCCAATCCGTAGATTCCCTTTTGACTCTTTTGGAGAAGTCTTTGGAAGCACATAAAAATTTAATTTTTAGAAGGTCCCATTCATCTAATTTCTCATCTGCTGTTTTGTGCATTTTGGGTTATACTTGATAGTCTATTTATGCCATACATTAGGGCCCCTAAATTTGCCCCTAGTTTTTCCCTGAGGAACTGTATAGTTTTAGGTTTCACATTTAAGTCTTTGACCCATCTGGAGTTTGTTTTTGTGTATGGTGTGAGCTACACATCTTGTTTCATTTTTCTGCAAATGTATCTCCAGTTTTGCCAGCACCATTTATTAAACAAACATTCTCTTCCCCATTTAATGGATTTTGGCCCTGATCTTTGTCAAAGATCAGCTGACCATAGGTCGATGTTGAATAGAAGTGGTGATTGAGGGCATCCTTATCTGATTCCTGTTCACAAGAGGAATGGTTTCAGTCTCTCTCCATTGAATATAATGTTGGTTGTTGGTTTTGGATAGATGCCCTTTATTATGTTGAGGAATGTCCCTCTTGTTGAGAGTTTTGATCAGGAATAGGTGTTGGATTTTGTCAAATGCCTTTTCTGTATCAATTGGTATGATCATGTGGTTCTTCTCCTTTGTTTTATTTATGTGGTGTTTTTCCAATGTTGAACCATCCTTGCATACCTGATATGAACCCCACTTGGTCATAAGGAATGATTTTCTTGATATGTTGTTGCAGTCTATTGGCTAGGATTTTGTTGAAGATTTTTGCATCTATATTCATGAGGGATATTGGTCTGTAGTTTTCCTTTTGAGTGATGTCTTTGCCTGGTTTTGGTATCAAGGTTATGCTTGCTCCATAAAATGAGTTAGGGAGGATTCCATCCTTTTGTATGCTTTAGAATAGTTTGAGTAGGAATGGTGTCAGTTTTTCTCTGAATGTTTGGTAGAATTCTCTGGTGAAATGTCTGGGCCAGGACTTTTTTTTTTTGGTAATTTTTTGATGACCTGTTCAATTTCTTCTTTTGTTATGGATCTATTCAACTTTTCCACATCAGTCTGTGTTAGTGTAGGTAAGTGGTGTGTATCTAGAAATCTGTCCGTTTCTTCCAGATTTTCAAATTTGTTGGAGTACAGTTCTTCATAGTACTATCTATCCTGATACTATCTATCCTTTTTACTTCAGTTGGTTCTGTTGTGATGTCACCCATTTTTTTCTCATTCATGTTATTTGTGTTCTCTCCCTGTTTTCCTTTATTAAATTTGCCAGTGGTTTGTCAATTTTATTGATCTTTTCAAAAAACCAACTTCTTGTCTTGATTGTTTTCTATTGCCCATCTATTTTCTGTTTCATCGATTTCTGCTCAAATCTTGATTATTTCCTTTTTTCTGGTGAGTGTAGGCTTTTCTTGCTCTTCTTTTTCTAATTGTTGGAAATTGCAGTGTAGTAAATTTTCTGGTATGGCTTTTCTAGCCATAAGTCTTTGTAAACTCCATGGTGGAATTTGCTTTGAGCAACTGAGGAGCTCCTGATTATAAAAGTTATCCACCTGGCGTATTTCAGTTGGGAGTGGCACAAAGCAATGTTATGGGAGGTTTGCTCTCTCTCAGGTGCTTAGAATTCTGATGTTATGATTGGCTAGTTTGGCCACTCTGCCAGGCTCAAAAGGAGGCCTCCTGAAGGCAGAACTCACTCTCTCTCTCTGACTGCTGGTGGAGGAAGGTGTGCTGCTGAAAGAGACAATGTGCTCCTGAGAGACACATGCTACTGGGAAAGAGATACAAGAGACACACATTGCTGAGTGAAACACCAAGGGACACGCACTGCTGGGAGAGAGATTGTGAGAGACTGTTGGCTGAGAGACGGCGGGCTGGGAGAGAGACTGAGCGTTTTTCCTGAACTTGAATTGTAGCCTGGTGCTTCCATAATTAACCCTGTAATCTGTGAGTTCTGTGTGGTCACTGCAGCGAATTATGGAACCCAGGAGGTGGTGGGTGCTTTGGGATGAACAGTTGGTGAAAAAGCTGGAGGGAGGCAGCACGTCTGGCTTCACAGTAATGGGACCCGGGCTACTGATTGTGATTCTGTCTTCCTCTTGTGCAGTTAGAGGAGGTCAGAAGATGTAGCCTTCTTGCCTTTTTAGGAGAGATGTTGGTTTAAAGTGTTGATTTTGGCTCTTTCTTTTTTTTGGATGTTTGCATTTATTGCTATAAATTCGCCTCTGATCACTGCTTTTGCTGTGTCCCAAAGATTTTGCCGTGTTGTGTTCTCATTCTCATTTGATTCAAGGAATTTTTGAATTTCAATTTTTATTTCTTCTCTTATTCAGTCGTCTTTCTCAAGGAGAGTGTTGTTCAGTTTCCATGTGTTTACTCTTTTTCTGTTGATCTTCGAATTGGGGATTTCTAATTTGATAGCAGAATGATCTGAGAAGATTCTTTGCAGTATTTCAATGTTTTTATATGTATGAAGGCTTGCTTTATGGCCTAACATATGGTCTATACTTGAAAATGTTGCATGTGCACTGGATAGAATGTATATTGTGCTGCTGTTGGGTGAACTGCTCTGTAGATGTCTATAAGGTCAAGTTGGTGGATTGTATTGTTTAGCTCTTCTTCATCTTTGTTGAGTTTCTTTCCAGTTCTATCTTTCATTGAAAGTGGTGTATTAAAGTCTCCCACTATGACT
>NW_006921599.1:19539491-19601894 GCF_000298275.1 Orycteropus afer afer
TCTGTTAGCTGTTTGTGAAGAGCAGCCAAGGGTGATTCAGGCTCTTCTTGGTGATTGTTTATCATAGACCCATTGGTGGAGAAGGACATGGTGGCTTTCTCTCAGTCAGTGAGGTTGCAGGAGGTGTGGGTGTAGTTGTGTCCTATGGGGACTGTTGCTATCTTTGACTCAGTTAGACAAAAGTAACAATTGAATAACCATCAAGGAAGTAAAGGCAAATGGGCAAAAAATAAACCATGTAATCACACTGGAACAGTAACTAAAAAAAGAAAAAAAGAAGAAAAAAAAAAAAAAAAACCCGGAAGTATCTGGGGAGAGAGCAATAAGAGAAAAAAAGGTAGAGAAAGAGAATAATGAAGAAAAAATGGGTAAAATGCAAAAAGAAAAACTAGGAACGGGTTTAACCACAAGAAAAAAGAAAAGAAAAATTTGCAACCAGGAACAGGGAAAACAAAAAGCTGGAAACTAGAACCTGGGAGGGGAAGAATTAAGAATAATAGTAAAAGGCATAAAAGTAATAATAGTAGTTTTAAAACAGACAAAAAGCAAGAAACTAAAAACCAGGAAAAAGAAAAAAAACATGGGGACAGGGCAGGTCAGGGCACCCAGGCTCCATCCGAGCACACAGATTGGTGTGGAGTTCCTGCAGTCTTAAATTCTTAAGTCCCTGGAATCTGGGAGAACAATGTAGCTTTAAATATCCAAAACGGTCAAGCCACTTGTAGACATTCAAAATGGCTGTGCCCTCCAGACACACAAAAGTCCACAGCTCAGCCTGCCATCCTGTTTGCTGCTTTCCTTTTTATTCCCTAGCCACCAGAGCAGCCCTCTGTGCAGTCCCTGGCTAGCAGGGCCACTTTTTGGGTTAATTCTTGTCTTACCATCACTTGGCAACATCCAAGCTTTGTGTGCCCTTAGGATCACTGCCAGACTGCTGCTCTGTATGTCTTCTTTTTTGGTGTTTTCATGCAAATTCTTCTGCTAGTTGGAGTTTAGTCCACTTCTATATCCTTCCCTTCAAGGCTCAGGGGTCCAGGATTATCTTCTGTATTTGTGTTAATTGGTTCTCCTTTTCTTTGTTGAAGAGGGTCTGTGCAGTCTTTCTGCCTATTCTGACATCTTATTGGAACTCGCCAGGCGTAGAATTCTTGTTTTCCATGCTGGGAGATTCAATTCCCAGCCAGTGCACCTCACGTGTAGCCACCACTCATCTGTTAGTGGTAAGAGTGCATGTTGCTGTGATTCTGAACAGGTTTCAGTGGAGTTTCTAGACTCAGATCAACTAGGAAGAAAGGCCTGGTGATCTATTTCCAAAGATCAGCCAGTGGAAACCCAATGGATCACAGTAATCTGATCCTCAACTTTTTTTTTTTTTTTTAATTGTGCTTTAGGTGCAGATTTACAGTGCAGAATTTGTTTTACACTCAACAGTTCATGTACATTTGGTTTCACTCCCCAATTAGCATCCCCAACCCTAACCCACTCTCCTCCTCTCCCTTCCCAGTGACCCCCCCATCCCTATGCCCTTCTTGGTTATGCACTGCTGTCTTTCCAGCTTTTCTTCAGTGTGAATATTGCCCCACTTGTGTCCTGTGGCCAATTGCTCCGAAGGATATATCTCCGTAGAGTAGATGGGTGCTTCACCCTGGGTTGAGTGTTCTACACGTAAGTCTTATTTACTGTTGGGCTGAGAGCCAGCCCTTGGGAATGAGTTTTATCCCAGGCCCAATGTGTATCCCCATAGTCTTGGGGGTCCTACCAGACTCCATCCAATGAGTAATTCTGGTTATTACTGTGTTTTTGGATTTTGTTCCACATTTTTCCTCCCACTCTATCCAGGATCTCCAGTTTTGATCCCTTCCTGAGTGGTTGTCATTGGTAGCTGGGCACCATCTAATTCTTCTGGTCTTGAGGTCCATAGTGTCCTAGGGCTGATTGCTTCCAAATGCCCTTGGTTTTTTGCACTTTTCTTTGCTTCCGATGATAGGAGACCATTAGCTGTATCTTAGATGGCCACTTGAACAGGATCTCCAGTTTTAATCCCTTCCTGAGTGGTTGGCTTTTGTAGCCAGGCACCATCTGGTTTTTCTGGTCTCGAGGTCCATTGTATCCTAGGCTGTTTCCAAATGTCCTTGGTTTTCTTCACTCTTCTTCACTTCCATTCAGAGGAGATCATTAGCTGCATCTTAGATGGCTGCTTGAAAGCTTTTAAGACCCCAGTTGCTACTCACCAAAGTAGATTGTGGAACAAGATTTTTATGTATTTTGTTGTGCCAGTTGAGGCTGGTGTCCCCCAATACCGTGGTCCTGAGTCGGCAGATCTGGTGGATCTCTATCCCACGGTGTATGGCTGTCTGAGGGATTGTTCTATGTCTGCTTCTGTAATGATTGTGGGTATTTTGTATCACTAGTATCTGTGCTAGATTAGCCTCAGCTGAATGTATCATTGGTCTAGAGTATATTCCTGTTCACTGACCCCCATCTGATCTTCTCAGTTGGCCATGTATTTATCTATAGCTTGGTGTTTGGTGTTAATGGTAATGCACTATTGTGGATATACTGGTATTAGCCTCTGTCATCTATATCTTACGTGCACCATTAGGTGTCCTTCCTTTCTCCAATGTTATCATGCTGATCACAGACTGTTTCCATACCATACCTTCCCTTACCCACCTTAGCATGTGTCCCCCAACTAGTCTTAAATTATTCCTTCCTATTCCCTCCCATTCCCGGTAACCTACAAAGTGAGTTTCCTTCCCTAAGCAAACCCTTCCTTGACTTTTTACAGTAATGGGCTCATACAATATTTGTCTTTCTGTGATTCACTTATTTCACTCAGCATAATGTCCTCCAGATTCATCTACATTATGAGATGATTCACACATTCTTCACTGTTCTTTAACGTAGCATAGTATTCCATTGTGTGAATGTACCATAGTTTGGTTATCCACTCATCTGTTTGATGGGCATTTAGGTTGTTTCCATTTCTTTGCTATAGTGAATTGTGCTATGATGAACATGGGTGTGCATATGTCTATTTGTGTCCTGTCTCTCAACTCTTTAGGATATATTCCTAGTAGTGGAATTGTTAGATCAAACGGTATTTCTATTTTCAGATTTTTAAGGAAACGCCATACCATTTGCCACAATGGTTGCACAATTTTACAGTATATGAGAGTTCTAATCTCTCTGCAGCCTTGCCAGCATTTGTTATTTTCTGTCCTGTTGAACTTCACTATTATTGCTGGAGTGAGATGATATCTCATCACTATTTTGATTTGCATCTCTCTAATTAATCCCCAACTATTCATGAGGATGGCAGCATTTTGTTCTGTTGTGTGTGAGGTCACACATGATTTGAGGGCTAACTCCATACCGGCTAACAACAACAAAAATGATCGAGAAGAGTGAGAGTGCTCATGGGCAGGTATAGGACTTGTGTGAGTTGGCCTTTCCCTAAATGTTGGCTGTGACTGAGGAAAGGTGAATTTTTGTTTTGTTTACCTGGTTGGATATGCTGGCCTGTTTATGAAGTGCAAGAAGGCTTTCTATGTTGGTGGGCGTCAGGGGCTGTCCTAACTTATATTCTTCACTACAAAGGGGGATCAGCATGGTGAAACATGGCTCACTTGTCTCCTCAGAAATAGCCTGCCTTTGAGTCTTATCATTCTCCTGTTGACCGTCTTCTTAATACCTGCTGGTTCATCTAAATGAAAAATTTATCTTGTGCTGCTTACCCAAAGGAGAGGCTCTCACATGTCAGATATTATTTTACCATTTATCTTGGTAACTTCTGTACTTTTTATTCTGTAAGGCAGACTTTAGGGTTCTTTGAATTTCTATCCCATTTACCTTTTTATACCTTTTTATCACTATGTAATGACAGTAAATTAAGCAAAGTTTAGAATGATTTGAAATGCATTTATTATATATAAATAAAATTATATATTTAATTATATATTTAAAAATTATATATATATATATATATATAATTTGTGTGTGTATATTTATATCTGACACGATTCTTTTCACTTAGCAATGTTACAAAACCTTTAGTGAAATTTAGGTTTGTCTAATAATTATTTTTTAAGGAGCTCTGGTGGTATAGTGGTTAAGGTGTTTGACTGCTAACCAGAAGGTTGATGGTTCAAACCCACCATCTGCTCTGCAGAAGAAAGATGAGGCGATTCTGCTTCTGGAAAGATTTACAGCCTTGGAAACGCGGGGGTGGGAGGAGGTTGCTATGAGTTGGAATCTAATTGATGGCAGTGGATTTGGTGTTTTTTGGTTTAATAATCATTTTCATAGACATATCCTTTTTTTAAAAAATTAAACTTTGAGACATTTGTTTGAAGTAGGCAGCTCTTAAGCACCATTATCTTCTTTTGACAGATAAGGAAACTGAAGCTTGGCTATCAACATGAAAAGCTGAACCTGCCCAAGAATTCTTGTTGGGGTGTGGCTGGGATGGGGCTGGGGCTGGTGCGGTGCTGATGAGGCAGCGTTGGAGGTGCTCCAGATGGTGGAATATGGGAGGAACATGTGCAGGGAACAGTGATGTCAACTTTTATTTCTGTGCCTCTGTCCACAGACCTGCCCTTCTGAAAGTCCAAGGCCATCCTTCTCGTGTTCTCCTTCTTGTTCTTCTCATGAAATTACCACTAGGTCTCTACATGATTGTTCTGCATATAGCTAAACTTAACACATCCCCATACCTTAACTCTACAGAATATACTCTCTTGACCTGAAATCCCCAATTTGGGGTTAGTAATAACATTTCTCTGAAAACTATAGTGCTCCAGATACTGTCTTGGCCTGAGGTGATAGCTCTTATCTCTGCAGATTCCTTTAGCATAATTATTATTATTAGAGAAATTATTTGACTGTTAATTACACGTACTCATATTGCATCTCTTCTGTCAAATTAAACCAGAAAAACAGTTGCCATGGAGTTGACTCTGACTCATATATATGACCCCATATACGTCAGGGTGGAACTGTGCTCCATAGGGTTTTCAAGGGTGAACTTTTCAGAAGTACATCACCAGGAATTTCTTCTGGGTGGATTTGAACTTTAACGTTTTGGTTGGCTGCCAAGTGCATTAACTGCACCACCCAGTGATTCCTCTTTCGAATTCAAAGTTGTATTTATTTTACTTTAATTCTCTCTCAAGTATTTTATTGTCATATACCTGTTGAAATGGTAGAACTCTGTTCGCATCTAGATTGTAAGGTTTTATTGTAGAGATAAAAGTTATATATTAGTATCTTCAGAATGTCTTGTATACTATTAATAACAGCACACTCCATGTATTATCATTTGAAACAGTGTTTTTAGGGAAGGAGATTTTTAATGTGTTATTTATGATTCATAACAAGTTCAGTCTTTGTGAAGTAAACTTCATTCAAATCCTCTTGAGAGGTCCAGTTTTCAGCCTAGGTAGATAGTGAACACCTTGGAAAGTTGAAAGGTTTTTCTGTTTCTTGATTCTTTCCCTTAGAAAACTAGAACATCTAGTGTGATCCCTAGTAAGCCCTGAAAAAAAATACTCATTTCCACCTCCATAAAAAGTCAAGTTGTGAGTCTGTTTCTCTCTAAGCCATTGTCTGTGTGCTCCTTAGCGCACACTCAGTGTGTCGCTGTATCACAAAGAAAATGGAAGCAGTCAGTGTGACTGCTGCCCTTGCAGTTTCTGCAGTGTTCACATTCTGACCCAGGAGCAAAATCCTGGGAAATGAAATGTTAGGTCAAAAACCAAACAAAACACATTTTCGTAACTGCTCAATTTAAGAATTTGTTACTAAGGCTTAGGAAATGTTTCATTGATCTACTGGTCTTGGGAAGTGTTGTTGTTGTTGTTGTTAATGTGCTGTCGAGTCGGATCCGACTCATAGCGACCCCTCCTTGGGTTTCCGAGGCAGTATCACTACAGAAGTAGATTGCCCCATCTTCCTTCCGAGAAGTGGCTGGTGGATTTGAACCGCCAGCCTTCTGGTTAGCAGTCAAGTGCCTTAGCCACTATGCTACCAGAGCTCCCTGAGTTATAAGTGGGTGTGGTAGGGATGGGGTGGGATGAAACGTGTGATAGCCTCAGAATGAAGACCTCTGGTGTTTCTTCTGATGCTGAGTTCCCTGAGGGCAGGAATCCAACAGTACATTCACTTGGCTGTGCCCCAGCCCAGCATAGTTCCCTTCATGTAGTAGATGCTCGGTATACGTCTGCATCGGCCCTGCCATTCCTTGTAACCATATACAAATCACAGTCTTCTGGGCCTTGGGTTGCTTCTCTCTTGGGGTGGGGAGCAGGTCATAGTGAGATTTGTTCCTTTTATGGGAGAATCCCTGGCAGCAGCAGCACTGGCAACACCCTATTCTTAAAAATAGAATAGTATCAGCATGATCTTCCTTCCCAGGATTACAGGCTTTAGGAGAATTAAAATTGGTATATTTTCTAAAACACTTTGTTCCCACCCATATGTACATGTGCATCTTACCATTGATCTCTACTTCTGTTTGAAAAATAGTGGTGCTTCCAGCGCCCAGTAGCTTCTTAGAGTTGAGGGGCTTACTTTCTCTTCACTCTTGGAGGTGGTTTAACACAGTAGATATGTTTCCAGAGATAGGAGTCCAAGTTGATTGGAAGGCAGTTGGTGCTTGTGGTAATGACACAGACAGATGTGTAACACAGTGGGCAGCACACAAGGTTGGAAGCATTGCTAACCCCTGATGTAAAATGTCTGTTTCTGAGCTAGGAAATAAGAAGTTAGGTTTGTAATCTACCCTCTGTATTATTTTTGATTAGACAGACAACTTGACCCCATATATTTCGAGGAATCCTAAAAAGTTAAAAGTAAACGTGAATAAGTCTTGATTTTTTAAAAAAGTAGCTTCCTAAAATGTTGCTGTATTTTATGGCACTCTTATAATTGTCTTTCTTGAGCACTATCAAAATGCAATCATTACTCTACCAAGTTGAATTAATGATTTAGCTTCTGTCTTCTTGTAGGTTCTCAAAGCATAGTGGTGAGAGGAACCTTCATGTAGCCTATTTATTAATGTCATACTGAAGGGAGAGTATGGCTGGTTGGTGCATGGCATTCTGCTGCTCATGACAGACATTGGGGGAGGAGGGCATTGCCTCTTGTGAGGTTTTCTTACCCAAGGGACAAATGAGCTGAGCCAAACCCACTGCCTTCCAGTTGATTCTGACTCATCTCAACCCTATAGGACAGAGTAGAACTATCCCTATAGGATTTCCAAGGCTGTAACTTTTATGGAAGCATACTGCCACATCTTAGTCTCATGGAGCAGCTGGTGGGTTTTGAACAGCCAGTCTTTTAGTTAGCAGCTGATCACTTTAACCACTGTGCCACCAGGGCGCCTCAATTAGCTGAGAGCAATATTGCATTATTAGTGGTATATGTATGTGTGTAAGAGAGAGAGAGAAACTCACAGCTATTAAGTGTTGCCCAGCCCTCTGCACAGGAATGTAATCATAACCCTAAGCCACTGCTTCCTCCCCTTGGGCCTCTAAACTTGAGCAAGTCTTGGAGTAGGTCTCTAAACCACCACACCAAACTTGATACCCATAGCAATCTTCTGAGGTTCTTTTTCTTTCCCTCTGTTCTGGATACCTAGTGCTGCTCTGACAGGAATATACCACAAATGGGATGCTTCTCTTATAGTTTGGAGGCTTTAAGTCTGAGTTCAAAATGCCAGGCTCTAGGGGCTGGGTGAAAGCCCCTTAACCTTGGGCTTCAGCTCTGCCTCCTGCTCCTGGCCCACTGAAGCTGGAGGCTTTTCTGCATTCAGAAAGCTGCTGGCTGTTGAGACTGACAAGCCCAAGGTTGACAAGTAACAAGGCACACAGTTCCTATGTTACCAAACCACACAGCAGTCCATTTATTTAAGTCCACTGAAAGTCCCAAGGTTGGCAGAGCATGGCAAGTTGCTAAACAATGACACAGCTACATGCAGGGTTCAAGCATGCCAGAAGCTGGAGACGGTTTCCCAAGACTTCTTATATACAGGAAGCAGACCACATCCCTAAGGCAGCTAACAGCTGCTCACAGTAGATTCCACCATAGACTTGATTACCAGTCTCATTATGAGGAATACTACATCCAGTTGCCCAGCCACTCAAGCAGGCCCAGCCAAGTTGACACATGAACTTAACTATCACACCTTCTTTCCCTCTCTTTCTTTTTAATGTCATTGCTTTGCACAGGTCCAGTCTCCAAGGATAAGGGACAGAATGAAATAGGGGATTTAGTTTTTGTATGCATCATCTTGCACAGAGACTGCTATATAATCAGCAGGTGAAAATCTGTAGAATTCATTTGTGAAGTCATTATTTTCCATGAGTTGGGTTCAAGGCATTTATTCATTGTAAGAATCATCAACAAAAGAACCCTCAGACGTTGCTGTAATTTATTCTTGTCAGTAAATTATGTTTTCACATGACAAAGTAAGCACCAAAATTAAGAAATCCTAACAGCAACCCAAAGTGCCAGTCTCTGTTCATGAGTTTTGGAAAAGACCTTTGTGAGACCTCAAGTACTACCCCCTCATTTTGGAAGGGGACAAATGGAAGCTCGGAGCAGGGAAATGACTTGCCCTGCGTCACACAGTTAGGGTCTGATTAAGGACAAAACTCACTGCCATTGAGTCAATTCCAACTCATAGCAACCTCCATGGGGTTTCCAAGTAAATCTTTGCAAGACGTAGATTGTCCCATCTTCTTTCTGCAGAGCGGCTGATGAGTGTGAACCACCAGGTTAGCAGTCAAATGCCTTAGGCACTGCACCACCAGACCTCCTTATATTGAGGAATAGGGAACTTGTAATTATTTTTAATTGTGGTAAATATATAGATGACAGAGTGTTTGCCATGTCAACATGATTTGCATGTATAATTCACTGATGTTAGTTGTGTGTTATCATATTGGTCAACCATCACCATTATTTATTTCCACATTTTTCCATCACCCTTATAGAAACTCAGTATCCCTTAAGCAATGACTCCTTCTTTCCCCTCCCTCCATGCACACCTGGTAACCACTATTAAACTTTGGTCTCTATACACTTGCCTTTTCTAGATATTTCAAGTAAGTTAGATTATACAGTATTGGTTCCTTTGTGTATTACTGACTTTAGAATAATGTTTTCAAGGTTCATTCATGTCATAGCATGTGTCAGGACTTCATTTCTCTCTATGGCTGAGTAATGATCTATTATGTGTATACCACATTTTATTTATCAACTCATCTGTTGATGGAGAGAACTTGTGATTCTTGACTTGACCCTCTTGTCTTCGGTGACACTTTTACTCAAGTTTATTCCTGTGGGTTGATGTGGAACATTTTTCACTTGTCCAATCCCATTCTCTTTTTTTCCAGGTAGATTACAGGTATTAATTTTAGAAACTGAGCAAAGAATGCCGAAAAGCTAGTTTGTCCTAGGCTTCTTTTGGTTTGTCATGAGTGCTCACGATACACAGCTTAGAAACATCTCCAGAGAAATGATAATCAGCCTCCAAGGAGTGCGAGCGCAGACTGGTGTGTTGCCTTGCCTGCTGGTATATGTCCTGCTCTAAATTCCTGGCATCATGAGTCTTTACAGGAGAGGAGAGGCGGGCAGACTTGTTTTCTTTCACCTTTTACATAACAATCATGGCAATGTAACTCTAATGGCTTGTCATATGCCCAGAATAAGTTGAATGTGTTTGTCTTTTTTTAAATATATATATATATATTTTTTAAAGAAACATTTAACTTTGGGTACATGAATAGGCATCAGTTAAATTATATATATGTATATACATAAATATATCTACATCAGTCTGAACTTAGGAAATGATTTTTAAATATTATATTTTAGGGAATATGTAAAAAACTGGCATCTGTTCAGGGAGGCCTAGAGGAACTGAGAAACCTTGGTTACTATGACTTAGTTGTATACTCCATGTGGTGTTTTCTCATATTGAATTAGATAAGATTTGAGAGGTAGGGGAAAGGTAGTTTGCATTTCCTGTTGATCTGGGGAATTTCGTATTCCAGGAGCCTATAATTAGGTGTTTGTGCTGTTTATTTATTAAAATGAGAGTGGGGGATGGAGAAGGGCAGTTCCACCAAGTGAAAAGCATCTTATGGCAAACATCTGAGCTTCTCTTAAAAGCTTGGGCTGCAAAGAGATGTAAATTCATTGCCTTCATTGGAAATGAATTTTTATAGAAATGGAATGATCCAGTAAAAGTAAAAGCCTGATTTCTTTCATCTTCGGAGACCTGTTTTTAGTAAATGCTGTTCTGAAAAGCCGTTGCCCGCATAGTGGACTTTGACATCCAGTGTCTACCTCCTGGAGGTCAGTAACTTTGGCCAAGCCCTATCACTTGACTTGTGTTTACTCAAACTCCAAACCACACTCACTGCCATCGAGTTGATTCTGACTCCTAGTGACCCCCATTGGGTTTCCAAACCAGTCAGGCTTTACAGAAATGGATTGCGCCATATTCCTTCCACAGAGCGGCTGGTGGGTTTGAACTGCCAGCCTTCTGGTTAGCAGTCAGAGGCCTTAGGCACTACGCCACCAGAGCTCCTTTGCATTTACTAGGTACTTTATTTATTTATTTACTGCTTTGAATTGTGCTGACAACATGTAAAGAAAAAAATACTTATATATACTGAGGTTTTTTTGTTTTTATAATTTCGGTATCAAATGTAAAGGAAGGAGTTCTGGTGGCATAGTGCCTAAGGCATTTGACTGCTAACCAGAAGGCTGGCGGTTCAAACCCACCAGGCACTCCTCAGAAGGAAGGTTGGGCAATCTATTTCCATAGAGATACCACCTCGCAAACCCAAGGAGGGGTTGCTATGAGTTGGGGCCGACTTGACCCCCACTTAACAACAGCAACAAAGGACCTTTTATAAGAAGGTGCATGGGAAACATTGTTGGTTCAGTGGTACAATTCACTTTCCATGTGAGAGACCCAGATTCAATTCCTGGCCAATGCACCTCATGCTTAGCCACTGCTCATCTGTCAGTGGAGGCTTTTTTGTTGCTATTATGTGGAACAGGTTTCAGTGGAGTTTCCAGACTAGGAAGAAAGGCCTGGGGAGCTACTTCTGATAATCAGCTAATGAAAACCTTGTAGTTCACAGTGATCCATCTGATTGGTAACTGATCATGGGAATAATGGGGGGTGGGGCAGCATTTCATTTATAAAAGAAAAGTCACTACTATTCCTTTGTTAAACAGGAAACCATGGTCGAAGATTCTTGGAAGGCATGTTTAGGCCCTCCTCTTTTTTAAAGCAGCTCTTCCATTTTCTTTTCCAAGTCTAATAGTGTTTGCACATGAGTGAATGAATGAATGAATGAATGAAAATTAACTGAACCCATGTCTTCCTAAGGTAATGATAAAATTTTGTCTCTTAGTATAAATCCTAAGATTTGCCTTAAGGCAATATATAATTTCACTCAAAAGTATTTGTTTATCACAATGCCTGAATCAAGATAGAAACTTTTTACTGTTTACATAGGATCAAGCCTTCTGGGAGACCTAAGAACTGGGGTTTTTAAAGCGTGGTCCCCAGACCAGCAGCAAAACCATCATCAACATCATTTGGCAGTTTGCCACCAGAACTCCTCGGGAATTTGTTAGAAAGACAAATTCCCATCCTTGACCTGTTGAATCAGAAACGCTGTGGGTAGAGCCCAACAATCTATATTTAACAAGCTAGACACACACACACACCTGCCCCTTGGTGATTCTAATGCTTGCTAAAGTTTAAGACCCGCGGTCTTCGAACTTGTATTGGATTTCCTAATAGAACATTGCCCTGCATTCTTGGCAGATGGAATTGATCCTTATGTAGCATATGCAAACATAAAGACCAGAAGGAAACTACAGTATCTGTTCTTTGACAGTGATATTCTTAGAGCCCTTAGTGGCACAGTGGGTCAGAGGTCTGTGGTTCCAACCAGGGCTTTGAACCAGTACATTCCGGTTCACCTCTGCTAAGAATTTGTGATTCATCTGGGATCTTGTTAATGAAACAGTTCGAAGCCCTGGTTCCAACCTACCTGCAGTACCATGGGAGAAAAGACCTGGCGATCTACTCCCATAAAAATTACAGCCTAGGAAACACTATGGGGCAGTTCTGCTCTGCCATATAGGATCACTATGAGTCAGACTCAACTCAAAGGCACAACAACAACATTCTTTAGCGCTTTGGACTAGTACATCTCACATCCAGAATTCTGCTGGTTGGATCATTGCTTTCCTTTGCTATATAACAAAAAAGCTGCAAAACTGGTTTGTATAAAATGCTAGGAAGTTTTGCAGCATAGTGTCTTACCCCACAAAAGCATCATTGTTCCTTCTCATCTTCTTGCCCCTTCTACCTTTTAAAATAATTTTATATCAGAACAAATGCATATTTACCTCTGATAACCCTCATTGTGCTGATATTTGGCAATTTAAGGCACATGAATAGCCGTGCTTCCCTGAGCCTAATTGCCAACCAGGGTTCAGTGTATAGAAGTGAATATGAAGCTCTGCTTGACATTTAGAATCAACTGAGTAGCTTTAAAGATCCTGCCAGCAAGGCCACACTCCATATACAGTTGACCCTTGATCAACATCAGTTTGAACTGCACAGGTCCACTTACACGCCTTTTTTTTTAAACCGCAGAGCCAATAACGGAAATAGTGAAAGAGATTGTGGATATAATGGGGAAGGGGGTGCACAGGCCGAGAGGTAGGGGTGTGTGTGTGTGTGTGTGTAAGTGTGCAAGATTTCAAGTTATGGATCTTGGAGAAATTCAGGAGCTAACAGACACCACATTAGAGGAATTAAGAGGAAGACAACTTGATGGAGATGAGTGTTTCCGAAGCAGTGCCAGACGATAAGGAAGAAGATGTAGAAGAAGTAATGCCAGAAAACAAACTGACATTAGACAATCTGGCAGAAAGGTTCCGATTATTCAGGACTGCTTTTGACTTCTTTATGACATGGAACCTTCTATGATACAGGCACTGAAACTAAAGCAGACAGTGAAAGAAGGATTGGTACCATATAGAAACATTTTCAGAGAAAGGAAAAAGCAAAAAAGTCAGAAAGAAATGACAATGTATTTCTGTACTTACACCAAGTATGCCTGGCTCTCCTGCCTCCCTTTCTACTTCTTCCACCTCTGCTGCTTTGGTTACTGCAGGGACAGCCACCAACCCTTCCTCTTCCTCCTCCTCCTCCTCAGCCTACTCATAAGGAAGACAACAAGGATGAAGACCTTTATGATGACCTACTTTCACGTAATGAATAGTAAATAGTCATCATGCCCATGCAGCCAATAAACTTACCCATTGTGTATATATGTGTCTTCATGTGAAAATCTAATAACTGTATGGCAAGAACTGTGTTAATCAACTGTTCATAGTCAACAGTATGCTATTAATAGTTAAGTTTTTAGGGAGTCAGAAGTTACATGTGGACTTTTGGCTGTGGGTGGGGGATTAGCACCGCTAACCCCTGAGTTTTTCAAGGGTCAGCTGTAATTAAATCAGTGCCTCAGGGATAGGACCCAGACATCAGAATTTTAAAAAAATTTCCCATTGAATTCTAATATATATCCAAGTTTGAGAACCAAGACTTGTGCATTTGTTTGAAAGTGATTTTGGTATTAAAAAAAACTGTAACAGGAGCAAATATCACATACAGGAAAGTGCTCCTGAAAATGCCAGATACAATCAGAAATCTATAGTTTAAATATCAGTTTGCTTGAAACGTAAATTGCATCTTTTTTTCATTGCCTTCCCATCTTTTGAAGAGCCCATATGGTAACAGGCATTCCTCTCTGCATCCTCAGTATTTCATTGTAATAGTCTTGCTGATTTTGTTGGCTGCAGAAAAGGTGATAAAAGGCCTCGGCCAGGGCATCCAGTCAAAGTTGCACTTTTCCATTTGGCATTCAGCATTTTGCACATGCATTTAGCAGATTGATTCAATCCCTCTCTGGAGACTTTGACCCACTGACGCTTCTGCTGTCTTTGAGAACTCTTGGGAAAGCTGTGGACCTTTCTAGACACCCCCTCCCCTTTCTGGCTCGTTAAATATTGCTTTGTTGCACCTCAGCAGTTGACATCCCTCATAAAAGTCCATGATTTTATTAATTCACCTTGCTGCACATTTTTCCCTACAGCAATTCATAGTTGACTAAAAGAGATGAGGATTCAGTACAAAACTTTCTAAGTATCTTAATTTTCCTGAAGACAAACCCTGCTCTTCATAAAGTAAGTGTTCTTTTGTACTAGCCTAGAGACAAAGGTGTCTCAAATGCTTTGACAAAGGTGCCATTTGGTTATAAATGGTGTGGTAATAGGGTGGAGACAGAAGGAAATTCTCTCATCCCTTTTACAACTCCGGGCAACTCTAGAATCAAACCCTCAGGAACCCAGAAAAGAACTTACAAAATGACACAGTGGTTAAGGCATGCTGCCCTCACCCTTACATTTAAGTGTTGAAGGAGCTGGGGAGAGGGTGTTATGTGTTTGATGTATAAACTTTGTCACAAACCAAGAGGCTTTAGGTATTCTTAAGTTTTTGTCTAGAGTTCTGTGATAGTTTTTGAAGTATATTTTCCTTGCTTTGGTAGCATAGTGCCTAAGGCACTTGACTGCTAACCAGAAGACAGGCAGTTCAAACCCACCAGCCACTCCTCGGAAGGAAGATTGGGCAATCCTACTTCTGTAGTGATACTGCCTCAGAAACCCAAGGCGGGATCGCTATGAGTCAGGGCCAACTGGATGGCATAAAATAACAACAACATATTCTTAACCATAATTTAGAAGTTTCTGGTGAATTTAGCGTTTGCCAGATTCTGGTCAGTACATACTCGTGCAGGGCTTCTAGCTCAGAGAAAGTAAGCAAAAGTGAACAAAAGAGGTACATTCAGTAATTCTATCAGTATGTGAGGCTTCAGAGAATCTGCCACAGGCATTCAGGCCCTCCCTGGAAAATATTCCCAGGATATTTCTAGTTCTCAAGGGTTAAGTACTCGCTGCTATCCAAAAGGTTGATGGTTTGAATCTACCCAGCAGTTCCGTGGGAGGAAGATTATAGCCTAGGAAACCCTGTGGAGCAGTTCTGCTCTGTCACATGGCATCACTATGAGTTGGAATCGGCTTGACAGCACTTAAAAAGTAATAGCTTCAGTTTGTACAGAGGAGGAAACTGAGGCCCAGGAAGGATCTGTAACTTGGTCAAGGTTTGTTCTTATTCTTCGTGACAGTCTAAAAAAATTTAATTTGTGTAATGGGGAGAAAGAATTAAATACTAATATGATGGAAATAACATTTATGTTAATGTATCTGTTCATGTTCCTCTTATTTTATTTACCTTTGTAAACCACTCTGAGAAGTAATTATAAATGCATTCTCCTGAAGTGATTCAAATAGCCCTGTCTGTTTCCTTGCTTGCTTTTTATGAGTGGCTGCCTAGACACACACTTGCATGTGTGTGCACACACATATTAGTGAGCAATGCACAGTGTGTAAGTACAAATAGAAATAATATTTTCGAATCAGTACCAGTCCGTTATTTGAAAAAAGTACCAAAATAATTATAAGATTCACTGACCATATGTTTAATAAAACTGTCATAGTGGGATGTTTTGCTTTTTTTTAATCGGATATTTGTATAAAGCTCCAACAATCTCAGATCTATAAACTTTAACTTATTTATAAAGATGAAGAAGTTTTATTTCTTACACTGATAAGTATGTTATTTTTTTAATAGTAACCCAGAAAACCCCACTGCCATCAAGTCAATTCCAACTCATAGTGACCCCCATTGGGTCTCTGAGGTGGTAAATCTTTACAGAAGTAGATTGCTTTCTCTTCCTTCTGTGGAGTGGCTGGTGGGTTTGAACCACCAACCTTTTGGTTAGCAGTCAACTGCCTTAGGCACTGTGCCACCTGAGTTCCTTTTTAACAATAAAGTACTGATTATATATTGAAGTTTTTGAGTGTGTAATCAGTTAAATGCTAAACTACTAACCAAAACTTTGATGGTTTAAGCCTACCGAAAGGGCCCTCAAAACAAAGGCCTGGCAATCTGCTTCCAGAAAGGTCACAGCTTTAAAAACCCTATGGACAGTCAGTTCTGCCCTGAAACACGTGGTCTCCATGAGTCAGAATTGACTTGATGGCAACTGGTTTGTGTGGTTTTGATTATTGTTATGAATTTGTAGTGATTAAGTGCAAAAATAATAAAATAACACTGGTAATAGGTATCTTTAGATGAATTCTCAGGTAAGATCTCATGTAGAGTTCTTTGAAGGTCACACTGGGGAGATGGTCATTCATCCAGAAAAGCAATATATTTCAAGTTTATAACTTACTTTGCTCACAGTTTGAGAACCACAGGAAGAGAGACAGTGGAAGAATCTAACGTGTGTGGGTCTTCAGAGATGAAGAGAGTAATTTTCCTCGTATGCACTACTCTTTGTCTAGATCTGGAAACAAGTATAGCCTAGGGAGAAATTATCCCCCAAGTTGTGGGGTTTAACTGGAATACTTGAAATCCTTAGTTCTCTCTAGTCTCTCAGTTAACAAATACTTACTAAGATATCATATGTATGTATGTGTTCCAAACCAAAAAACCTAACCCATTACAGTGAAGTCAGTTCTGTCTCAGGGTAGAACTGCCCCTTAAGGTCTCCAAGGCTATAAATCTTTATGGAAGCTGACTGCCACATCTTTCTCCCATGAAGGGTTTGAACCAGCAACCTTTTGGTTAGCACCTGAGTGCTTAACCACTGAGGCACCAAGGCTCACTATGTATGTGTTGGCTGATATTAATTCTGATGCATAGTGATCCTGGAGGAGAGAATAACACTGCCCCATAGGATTTCCTAGGCTGCATGTAATCTTTACAGAAGCAGATGGCAGGTCTTACCTCCTGTGGAATGGTTCGGTGGATTTAAACCACCAACCTTTGAGTTAGCAGTGCAGTGCTTAAGCAATTGCAGCACCAGAGCTCTATGAAGCATATCGTATAGTGCCTAGACTTATTGTAAGGTATATAGGATCCAGGTGTGCTGCTACTGTTAGCTGCCATCAAGGTGGCCCCAAACTCAAGGTACCCTCATACACAATGGGACCAAGCTTTGCCTGGTCCTGAGCCTTCCTCATCATTGGTTGCAGGTTGCAGATCAGATCTTTTTGATCTATAGGGTTTTCATTGGTTATTTTTGGAGGTAGTTCACCAGACCTCCTTAATTTGTCTTAGTCTGGAAGCTCTGCTGAAACCCATTCCACATCATAGCAACATGCAAGCCTCCACTAACAGATGGGTGGTTGCTGCATTTTTTGGGCACCATGGGCCAGTATTTGAACCCCTGTCTCCCACATGGAATACAAGAATTCTACCACTGAACCACCAATGCCTCCTAGAATAGAGGCAGTGAAGGGATAAATGAGTTAGAAAATAATACACTTATAAAAAGAGGACAGGCTATCAGAGTAGCCATTTGCTACACCTGCACAATTGCCCCTGTGAATCTCTTTCATTTCCTGTGACTTAAATTCCTGTTCAAATAAATTGTTTTTCCTGTAATTATCCAACTGCTGAATAGGTCCAGGGTCCCTGATAAATTTTGTGGTTTGTTATTGATTTTATCATTAATACAGGTTCTCATTATCATCATCCCTTTTCTACACAACACACTAACATTTTTTAAAAACTCATCTAGATAAAGACCATTTTTCTTTCTACGCATGTTCATCAATTTCAGTATTGTCAGGTTTCTATATTTTCAGAGATACTGTATCACTACTATTCTGACTTACATTTTTCATTGCATTTTTTTCCTACTGTGTTTTCAAAAGCTTTTTGTGCACACTTGGAAAATAAACATGGCTTCATATGTATTTATTAGCAATCATTGCCGTGGGCCTTTCTGTTTGATTTTTTTTTCATTTCTCTATCTCAAAGGTAGTACTCATGACATATAAAAAGGCTAATGAAGGCCTTGTTCTGAACCTTTACTGGATAAATGTGAGGCTTATGGACCAAAGTTTTTATCACAATGCTTGCCCATATGACCATAATAAGGAGTTACGGTGTGAGTCCTGTTTTAACTTGGGGAGTCATAAAAGTGTAAAATGTAAGTGGAGGAATTTGATTCCTTTCAACGAATTGCACTTCTATCCTGATAGCTCTGTTGTTTTGCCCTGGTGGCACAAATGGTTAAGCATTTGGGTGCTAACTGAAAGGCTGGCAGTTTGAATCTACCTGGCGGTGATTTAGAAAAAAGGACAGGTTGTTTACTTCTGAAATATCACAGTCACTGAAAACCCTGTGGAGCACAGTTCTGCTCTGACACATGGGGTCACCATGAGTTGGAGTTGACTCAGTGACAACTGGTTGTTTGGTTGGTTGATTATTGTTTTGTCTAAAAATCAAAAACCCAAACCTGTAGCCATCATCTGCTAAAAAGAAAAGATTAATGCTCTGTGCTTCCCAAGTTGTTGTTGTTGTCAGGTGCCATCGAGTCATTTCCGACTCATAGCGACTCCATGCACAGCAGAACGAAACACTGCCCTATCTCGTGCCAGCTCCATGATCCTTGCTATACTTGAGCCCATCATCGCAGCCACCATGTCAATCCATCTCGTTGAAGGCCTCTTCCTCTTTTGTTGACCCTCCACCCTACCAAGCATGACATCCTTCTCCAGAGAATGGTCCCTTCTGACAACATGACCAAAATAGGTGAGACGAAGTCTGGCCATTCTCGCTTCCAAGGAGCATTTCGGGTGCACTTCCTCCAGGACAGATCTGTTCTTTTAGCAGTCCATGGTACTTTCCGCATTCTTCGCCAGCACCACAACTCAAAAGCATCAACTCTTCTTCGGTCTTCCTTATTCATTGTCCAGCTCTCACATGCATATGAGGTGATTGGAAACATCATGGCTTGTGTCAGGCGCACCTTAGTCCTCAAGGAGACATCCTTGCTCCTTAGCACTTGAAACAGTTCCTTTGCGGTTGACCTTCCCAATGCTACACATTGTCTAATGTCCTGACTGCTGCTTCCATTGGCATCGATTGTAGAACCAAGCAACGTGAATTCTTTGACAACCTCAATCTTTTCTCCATTTATTGTGATGCTGCTCATTGGTCCAGTTGTGAGGATTTTTGTTTTCTTTATATTGAGACGTAATCCATACTGCAGACTGTATTCTTCAACCTTCATCAGTAAGTGCCTCAAGTCATCCTCACTTTCAGCAAGCAAAGTTGTATCGTCTGCGTATCTCAGGTTGTTAATGATTCTTCCTCCAATCCTGATGCCACATTTTTCTTCATATAGTCCAGCTTCTTGGATTATTTGCTCAGCATATAGATTGAATAAGTGTGGGGAAAGGATACAACCCTGACACACTCCCTTCTTGATTTTAAACCATGTAGTGTCCCCTGTTCTGTTTGAACAACAGCCTCCTGGTCAAGGTACAAGTTCTTCATGAGTACAATCAAATGTTCGGGAATTCCCATTCTTCTCAATGTTATCCATAATTTGTTATGATCCACACAATCAAATGCCTTTGCATAGTCAATAAAACACAAGTAAACATCTTTTTGGTATTCTTTGCCTTGAGCCAAGATCCATCTGACAATATCCCTTGTTCCATGTCCTCTTCTGAATCCAGCTTGCACCTCTGGAAGTTCCAAGTTGAGAGGTCTATAAATCCTTGAGTGAAACACTATATACTAGAGCTACAGTCACTGCAACTAAAAAGGCCTTGTAGCAATGCCTGACATGATTCCTCTTCTTACCTCCTCCCCAGACCTTTTTCTTCAGATAATCTCATCAACCTTAACAATAACAAAAATCTGTTGCCATTAAGTCGATTCTGACTATAGTGACTCTGTCAGACAGAGTAGAACTCTCCCATAGGTTTCCAAGGCTGTGCTCTTTGCAGGAGCAGACTGCCACATCTTTCTTCCATGGAGTAGCTGGTGCGTTTGAACTGGCAACCTTTCATTTAGTAGCCAAGCACTTAACCACTGTGCCACCAGGGATCCTTTACTCAAGCTTAAGGATGGGAGGGGACATCTCACTATTGGTCCTATTTGGAGATGCATTTCTCTTCTTTGATCATTTGTTGTTATTGTTAAGAAAGGTGCATTTTTATCTTAGAGTCAATATATTTCTTATCAGTAAATTTTACTCACTTTCTAAGATTTCCATTTTATTCTTTAAACTCTAGATTTTGCCAAAAGAAAAAAAAAAGGAGGAGGAAAAGGTGGAAGGTCTATTAAAACAGTGCCATTACAAAGGACCTCAACTATTAATTTTTAGTGTGGACAGTGAATTCCTCACACTGTCTTCCCAGAAACAGAGGCCCACCACACTTCTTAGGAAGTTGTTGGAAACAAGGTCTTCCATCATCTTGCTGAGTCTGGCTGTTTGAGGGTGATCCGCCTACCTCAAAAGTTGCCTGTGTCCCATATTTTACCTTGTTGGGGTCATATGAGTTAAGATCTACGTAAAATTTTTTTACAGTTGTTTACTCTAGTCATATAGCCAGGTGGCACAGACCCACTGCTTTCAAGTCACTTCTGACTCATAGCACATATACGCCACAGTAGAACTGCCCAATAGGGTTTCCAAGGCTGTAAATCTTGTGGAAGTAGACTGCCACATCTTTCTCCCACAGAGCGGCTCGTTTGCTGCATTAGCAGCCAAGAGCTTTAACCACCGTGCCTCCAGAGTTCCTTAAAAATAGAGATGACCCACTGCCTTCCAGTCGATTCTGAATACTGGATATAATGCACCAAGTAACCACTTATCCCATTAAATGAAAAGACTTCTGAAATTCTCCTGTTACAATATAGTATGTTAAACATTATGATTCTGAGTACTGGGTTATGAGATCTGTCCCTAAGTGTGATAAAACTGTTCTTCAAAATGGTTTCATTCCCCACTAGCAGGTTACAACAGTTTCACATGTTTGCAGCACCTGGTATTTTCAGATGTAATTTTTGCCAGACTGATGAGTTATTTCATTTTAATTTGCATTTCCCTGATTACATTAGTATTTTTGACCATTTAGTATCACTTCTGGGAATTGCCTGTTCGTATCTTTTATGTATTTTTCTGTGGTGTTGTATGCCTTTTTCTTACTGGTTTGTACTAATTCCTTATCCATTCTGGATAATAATTCTTAGGAGATTATGTGCAGTGCACATATCTTCTAATCCATGGCTTAGATTTTCATTATTTTATTGTGGTTTTTTGATGAGCAGCAGTGACTTTTACTTTAGTTTTTTATGCACATAGTTTGTGCAAGTTCAAATATTTTATTTTCTACTTTGTTTCTTCTCGTAGCTTTAAATTTTTGCTCCCCTCATTTAGATCTGGAGTTGAATTTTGTATGTGGTTTGAGGTTGTTAGGTGCTGTTGAGTTAGTTTTGACTCATAGTGACCCCATGTGACAAATTACAACTAGCCCATAGGATTTTCTCTCCAGATCTTTTTCCCACACAGCTGCTGGGTGGGTTCAAATCACTAACCTTTCAGTTAGCAGCCAGACACTTAACTGTTGTGTCACTGTGCCCTGCCCCCACCTCCAGCACCAGTGTTCTGTAGTGCTCTATTTGCAATGTATGACATTTCCATATATGTGTAGAACTGTTTCTGGATTTCTGTTCAATTCTGTGGGTCTTTTTGCATATTCCTACCCCATTACACATTTTACTGATTGCTACAGTTGTATAGGAGCTCTGGTAGTGTAGTGCCTAAGGCACTTGACTGCTAACCAGAAGGCTGGGGTTCCAACCCACCAGCTACTCCTCAGAAGGAAGGTTGGGCAATCTACTTCTGTAGTGATACTGCCTCGGAAACCCAAGGAGGGGTCGCTATGAGTCAGGTCTGACTCAACAGCACGTAACAACAACAACAACAGTTGTATAATAAAAGTCTGAATATCTGGTAGGGCAGACTCTCTACCTTGTTCTTTTTCTTCAAATTTGTCTTAGTTATCCTTTACCCTTTCCATTTCCCACCAGACATTCTTTAGGTCTCTGCTTAGCTGTTAATACCACTTTACCTTATGCTTAGTGTACTTCCATTTCTCCTCCCCTCCTGGCCTTTATGCTACTATTGTCTTATATTATAATATTTATCTGTATATTATAAACCAGTTTTTTATTCACTGTTGCTAGTTTGCTTAAGTAGTCGATTCTCTTTCAAAGAGATTTAAATAATAATAATAATAAATCATATATTTACCCTTGTAGTCACCATTTCTGGTAACTTCAGAAATTTCTTAATTCCTTTGTGTGAATACATATTTCCTTCTGGTATCATTTCCTTCTGCTTGAAGGAGTTTCTTTAGTAACTCTTTTCATGTGGGTCTGTTGGTGAATAATTCAGCTTTTGTATGTCTGAAGAAGTTTCTCTGTTTCCTTTCCATTTTGAAAGATACTCTTGCTGAGTATAGAATTCTAGTTTGACAATTTCTTTCAATTCTTTTAAAGATGTTCCTCCACTGTCTTCTGGCTACATCGTTGCCTACAAGAGATCTGCTGTCATCCTTATCTTTGTTTCTCTGTTCATAACATATTTATCCCTCTGGCTGCTTTTAAGATTTTTTTTCATTATCAGTGGTTTGATAAAGAATATGATTATGATGTGCAATTTGATTATGATGGTGCCTTGGTGTAGTTTTCTTTACATTTCTTGTGTTTGGAGTTCATTGAGCTTTTTGAATCTATAATGTCATGTTTTCACCAAATTTGGAAATTTTTCAACCATTATTTCTTTAGTATTTGTTTCTTTCTCACCTCTTCTCTCATTCAGGAGCTCTAATTACACATTTATTAGGCAATTATTATTGAAATTGTTCTGCAGCTTATTGATTGATTTTATGTTTTTTATAATTGTCTTTCATTTTGGACAGTTTCTATAGCTGTGTCTTCCAATTCACTAGCCATTTCTTCTGCAGTGTCTAACCTACCACTGACCCCAGCCTGTATATTTTTCTTCTCAGATACTGTACTTTTCCTCTCTAGAACTTTATCATCCATGTCTCTACTTACCTTTCTTAACATTTGGATAACAGGTATATTAACTCTTTTCTTTGTCCTTGTCTGCTGATTCTAATACTTGTGTTTGTTCTGGGTCAGTTTTGATTGATTCCCACCCCCCACCCCCAAAATAGGTCACATTTTCATGCTTCTTGGAGGCCTGGTAATCTTTGGTTTGGCACCAGTCATTTTTGGGTGCTGGTTATTTTTGTATTTCTGTAAATATTCTTGAGCTTTATTCTTTGATGTAATTAAATTTCTTGGAAACATGATCTTTTAGGTCTTCCTTTCTTAGGTGGGACCTCTTTTCTACAGCTAATTTTGCCTCACTAATGAGGCAAAACCTTTCTGAGTACTTGTGGTAAAGTAAGCCAAAGTCTCTGCCATCGAGTCAATTCTGACTCATAGCAACCCCCTTTAGGTTTCTGAGGTGGTAAACTTTCTGGGAAGTAGATTGTCCAGTCTTCTTTCCATGGAGTGTTTGGTGGGTTTGAACCACTAGCCTTCCAGTTAGCGGTCAAGTGACTTACACATGATGCCACGAGAGCTCCTTGAATATGTGTGGTATTTAAGGTTGTATGTCAGTTTGGCTGGGCCTGGTTTTGAGTGGCTGGGCAGCTAGTGGTAGTTATTCCCTATGATGAAAATGGCAGTCAACTGAATGGTGGAATCTGCCGCGTGCAGCTGAGTAGCTGCTTTAGGGGTGTGGTCTGCTTTCCATATATAAAGAGAAGGTTTGCAAAGGTCTCTAGCTTTTTGGCATGCTTGAACCCTGAATTTATCTGAGTCTTCATTCAGCAGCCTGCCATGATCTTGGGACTTTCAGTGGACTTGAATCAATAGCATGCCGTGTGGTTTGGTAATATCAGGACTGTGCCTTTTCCCTTGTCAACCTTGGGTTTGTCAGCCTCAGCATCCAGCAGCTGCCTGAGCTTCAGTGGGCCTCTAGCTTCAGTAGGCCAGGAGCAAGAGGCAGAGCTGAAGCCCAAGAGTGGGCAGCTTTCACCTAGCCCCTAGAGCTGGCACTTTGAACTTGGACTTCTAACCTCCCAAACTGTAAGAGAATAAACTCCTGTTTGTTAAAGCCATTCCACCTGTGGTATTTCTGTTAGAGTGGCACTGGGTAACCAGAACTGTACTCTACTCTATGTTTTATAAATTATGTGGTTTTTCAGCCTGGATAGTGCGAATAGACAGAATTCCTGGCTCTGTGGAAGTCCCGACCACTGTTCTCTATTTCTTCTATTGTTTGTTTTTCCTGACCCAAAGTCATTTCCTCACATGCATACATTGAGCAATACTCTGCTAAATCACCCCACTACTCATCTGTCAGTTTGTCATACTGTGGTGGCTTTCATATTTCTGTGATGCTGGAGGCTATGCCACCACTATTTCAAATACCAGCAGGGTCACTCATAGTGGACAGGTTTCAGTAAAGGTTGCAGACTAAGACAGACTCAGAAGAAGGAAAAAGCTATCCACTTCTCAAAGAATTGGCCAGTGAAAACCTTAAAAATAGTGGTGAAACACTGTCTGATATATTACGGGGAAACTTTATGAATAGCCCTGAAACATTGTCCAATATAGTCTGGGAAGATGAGGCAATCAAAATACAACTGGGGAACAGCTGTCTCTTAGAGTAGAGTTGACCATAATCATGTGGATGAAGTAAAGCCTTCAGGACCTCCATTTGCTAATATGGCATGACTCAAAATGGGAAGAAACAGATGCAAACATCCATTAATAATCAGAATGAAGTATGAATCTAGGAAAATTGGAAGTTGTCAAAAATGAAATGGAATGCATAAAGATCAATATCTTAGGCATTAGTGAGCTCAAATGGATTGGTTTGGGCCATTTTAAATCAGACAAACATACGATGTACTCTCTTGGGAATGACAAATTGAAGAGGAATAGTGTGACATTCATCATCACAAAGAATGTTTCAATATCTATCCTGAAGTATGATGCTGTCAGTAATAGGATAATATCCACACGCCTGCAAGGAAGATCAGTTAATACTCCTATTATTCAAATTCATGCACCAACTACCAAAGCCAAAGATGATGAAATTGAGAATTTTTACCAACTTCTGCAGTCTGAAATTTACCAAACATGAAATCAAGATGTGCTTATTATTATTGGTGATTGGAATGCAAAAGTTGGAAACAAAGAAGAATCACCAGTAGTTGGAAAATACAACCTTGGTTATAGAAATGACTCTGGAGGTTGCAAGACCAACAATTTATTCATTGCAGATACCTTTATTCATCAACATACATGGTGGGTGTACACATGGACTTCACCAGATGGAGTACACAGGAAACAGATTGACTACATCTGTGGAAAGAGACGATAGAGAAGTTTAATATCTTCAGAACAAGGCCAGGAGCTGGCTGTGGAACAGACCATCAACTGCTCATATGCAAGTTTAAGTTGAAGCTGAAGACAATTAAAAAAAGTCCATGAGAGCCAAAATATGACCTTGATTATTATATCCTCCTGAATTTAGAGACCATGTAAAGAATAGATTGATGCATTGAAAACCAATGACCAAAAACCAGAAGAATTGTGGGATGACATCAAGAACATCATCCATGAAGAAAGTAAAAGGTCATTAAAAAGACAGGAAAGGAAGAAAAGACCAAATGGATGTCAGAAGAGACTCTGAAAGTTGCTCATGAACAGAGAATAGCTAAAGCAAATGGAAGAAATAACAAAAAAGAGATCAACAGAAGATTTCAACGAGCAGCTCAAGAAGACAAAGTCAATTATAATGAAATACGCAAAGATCTGGAGTTAGAAAACCAAAAGGGAAGAACATGCTCAGCATTTCTCAAGCTAAGAGAACTGAAGAAAAAATTCAAGCTTCAACTTTTAATATTGAGAGATTCATTCTACTGAATGATGCAGGAAACATAAAAAGAAGATGGAAGGAATACACAGAGTGACTGTACCAAAAGAATTGGCCAGCGTTCATCCATTTCAGAAGGTTGTATATGATCAAGAACCAATTGTATTGAAGGAAGAAGTCGAAGCTGTACTGAAGGAACTGGCAAAAAAAAAAAAAAAAAAAAGACTTCAGGAATTGACTGAATACCCACTGATTTGTTTCAACAAACGGATGCTGCACTGGAGGCACTCACTCATCTATGCCAAGAAGTTTGGAAGACAGCTGACAACTGACTGGAAGAGATCCATATTCGTACCTGTCCCAGAGAAAGGTGATCCCACAGAGTGTGGAAATTATTGAACAATATCATTAATAAATCACATGCAAGTAAAATCTTACTGAAGGTAATTCAGAAATGGTTGCAGTAGTATATTGACAGAGAACTTCCAGAAATGCACGCTGGAAGGAGGGAAATCACTGCCGATGTTAGATGGATCTTGGCTGAAAGCAAAGAATACCAGAAATGTGTTCACTAGTTTTTATGGACTATGCAAAAGCATTCAGTTGTGTGGATCATAACCAATTGTGGATAACATTGAGAAGAATGAGAATTCCAGCACCCTTAATTGTGTTCATGAGGAACCTATACATAGACCAGGAGGCTGTCATTTGAACAGAACAAGGGGACACTTTATAGTTTAAAATCAGGAAGGGAGTCCATCAGGGTTGTATCCTTTCACCGTACTTATTCAATCTGTATGCTGAGCAAATAATCCAAGAAGCTGGACTATATGAAGAAGAGCATGGCATGAGGATTGGAGGAAGACTCATTAACAATCTGCCATATGCAGACAACACAACTTTGCTTGCTGAAAGTGAAGATGACTTGAAGGACTTATTGATAGAGATTTAAGACAACAGTCTGTAGTATGAATTACATCTCAACCTAAAGAAAACAGAAATCCTCACAACTGGACCAATAAGCAGCATCATGATAAATGGAGAAAAGATTGAAGTTGTCAAAGATTTCATATTATTTGGTTCTACAGTCAACACCAATGGATGCAGCAGTCAAGATAACAGAAGACGTATTGCACTGGGCAAATCTCCTGCAAAAGACCTCTTCAAAGTGCTGAAGAACAAAGATACCTCTTTGAAGACTAAGTTGCATCTAACCCAAGCCATGGTATTTTCAGTCACTTCATATGCATGTGAAAACTGGACAGTGAATAAGGAAACATGATGAAGAGTTGATGCTTATGAGTTGTTTTGCCAAAGAATACTGAAAGTATGGACTGTCAGAAGAACTAACAGATCTGTCCTAGGAAGTGCATCCAGAATGCTCCCTGGAAGTGAGAATGGCCAGACTTTGTCTCACCTACTTTGTTCATGTTGTCAGAAGGGACCATTCACTGGAGAAGGATATCATGCTTGGTAAAGTGGAGGGTCTGCGAAAAAGGGGGAGGCCCTCAACAAGATGGATTGACACAGTGGCTGCAGGGCTCAGATATAGTAAGGATTGTGAGGCTGGCACAGGACCTGGCAGTGTTTCATTCTTTTGCACATAGGGTGGCTATGAGCCGGAGCTGACTCAACAGCACCTAACAACAACTTCTAAACCATCAAGAGGGACCTTCTGCAAAATTCCATGGTTCTCTGAGCAGTTGTCTCCTTTCCAATACTCTGTCCTGTGAATTCTCGCCTCCTTGATATACACCAGTACTCAGTCCCATCTCCTCATCTTGGGGAGACTTCCAGGCTCTGCCTGGGTTTCTGTTGGTGCACACACGCTGGAAACTCCCAACCCCCAAATACAGGAATTGAGTTTGCTACTAAATGAAAGTTGAGTAAGAAGGAAAGCAGAACTTTTTGGCCTTCCAGTATTGGATATTTCTGACATAAAAACTTCCAAATGTCACCTTCTTGACACATAATTTATAATTTGTATTTCTTCAGGTAATGTTTTACTGCTTTCAGAGGAAGTTTTTCAGTTAGTTCATAGTTTCACAAGTCTTCCAAAAGCATTATCACTTGTTGGAGTCCATTTATTATGCTCCATCCTCAGGGTGTAGTTTGTGAGGCTATGTTCACTAGGGTCAAGTGTCCTGCCCTTTGAAGCCAGACTTACAACTAAGCACATGCTTTTTTGTTGAGTTTTAAGATTCTAGCAGTGCACTGCAACATTTTGAGGTGTTCCTCTTTGAAACACACTGGTTTAGATTCAGAACAGTTACCCTGATATGTGTCAACAATAATTCAATGGAAAAAAGTTTGCTGAGGGAAGTTGTCTTTTTTTTTTTTTTGTACTGGTAATGAAACAGTTGAATTACTACTCTCTAAAATAAATGTTGAACCCATAGTAAGAAATTGTTTATAACTCCTCAGTGCACCAATAAACTTTTTTTTAGCTAGAAATAGTTGAGAGCATAGAAAGGAGTATTTTTGTTTTTTATGGATGGTGTTCTGGTTACCTGGTGCCGCCCTGACAAGAATATATCACAAATGGGATGGCTTTAACAAACAGGAGTTTATTTTCTTACAGTTAGGAGGCTTTAAGTCCAAGTTCAAAGTGCCAGGCTCTAGGGGCTGTTTGAAAGCCCCTCAAACTTGAGCTTCAGCTCTGTCTCCTGCTCCCAGCCCACTGAAGCTAGAGGCATCTCTTCACTCAGGCAGTTACTGGCTGCTGAGGCTGACAAACCCAAAGTTGACAAATAAAATGGCACAGTCCCGATGTTACCAAACCACATGCAGGCCATTAATTTAAGTCCACTTTAAGTCCCAAGGTTGGCAGAGCATGGCAGACTGCTGAATAACGACACGGCTACATGCAGGGTCCAAGCGTGCCATAAGCTAGAGACTGTCCCCAAGGCTTCTCCTAATATACAGGAAGCAGACCACATCCCAAAGGCAGCTACTCAGCTGCTTGTGATAGATCCCACCATGGAGTTGATTTCCAGTGTTATCGTGGGAAATAACTACCACCAGCTGCCCAGCCACTCAACAGGCCCAGCCAAACTGACCTACAAATTTAACTACCACAGATGGGATGACATACAACTATTAAAATAGATAGCTCAAATTTGTTTGTGTTTTTAGCAATTTTTTGTAGTCCTCAAGTATAGGACAAAGTATGACAGAGCTCTAATTCCTTTACCCAAAAAGAAGATTCGTTTTCTCACTTCATAAAATTTTAGTATTTGGTATGAATAATATAGATATCCTCTAGTAAAGGCATAAGTAAATTGTAGATGGATAGTGACATCCCAGAAATTCACAAACTATGGTCCACATGGGGCTCACTGCCTGTTTTTAAAATAAAGTTTTATTGAAATGCAGCCAAGATCATTTGTTTATGCATTCTTTCGGCTGTTTTTGTGCTACAGTGACAGAGTTGAGTGGCTATTACAAAACTTATGTCCTACAAGGCCCAAAATATTTGCTGTTAGGCCATTTACAGAAAAAGTTTTCCATCTCCTAGTTTATCCCATTGGATTGAAGCAAAGTAAAATACTAAAACAAGACATTGAAAAAGGATGGAAAGTAGAGAAAAACTAAATAGTACCCTAGTGGGAGATTCAAGTATACTATTGTGAGCAGACATCTGAGGAAAAAAATTAAGAGTTTTAGCTCTATAACTGCCCCTCACTGAATATATTAAATACTTTTGCTGATCTCCAGATTGGAAATTCAGGTGTCTGAAGAGAAGAATACTTAAATTCCATTTTATGGGCAATAACTACATGTTTAAGATTAGCAGTAATTTTAAAGAAGTAACATATTATGGATTGGATAATACAAATTAACTTAGAACCTTTTAGGTTAGTGCATTAATAACACAGTTCTCCCCTGCTGTTTGTTTTTATGTAAAAGAATGTAGAACTTAGATTTTGAGGGCAATAATAAAATTTAAGTAGTATATGGGAAAAAATCTTTTACATACTCTGATTTAGAGACCCGTGCAATTCACACATACAAAGGACCATCTTACCATTTCTCAGTATTCAAAATATTACTCGTTTTTTCTGAGTGTTGTTGTTCTTGTTAGGTGCCATCAAGTTGGCTCCAACTCATAGCAACCCTATGTGCAACAGAACTAAACACTGCCTGGTCCTGCACCATCTTTACCATCCTTGCTATACTTGAGCCCATCGTTGCAGCCACTGTGTCAGTCCATCTTGTTGAGGGTCTTCCCCTTCTTCGCTGACCTGCCTCTATACCAAGCATGATATCCTTCACCAGAAATTGGTCTCTTCTGACTTCATGACCAAAGTAGGTGAGACAAAGTCTGGCCATTTTCCTTTCCAAGGAGCATTCCAACTGCTTTTCTCCCAGGACAGATTTGTTAGTTCTACTGGCAGTCCTTGTTGTTGTTGTTATTTGCCGTCAAGTTGGACCCGACTCATAGCGACTCCTCCTTAGGTTTCCAAGGCAGTATCACTACGGAAGTAGATTGCCCCATCTTCCTTCCGAGGAGTGGCTGGTGGATTTGAACCTCCAGACTTCTGGTTAGCAGTTAAGTGCCTTAGGCACTACACTACCAGTCCTTAGTATTTTAATATTCGTCGCCAACACCACAACTCTTCGGTCTTCTTTATTCATTTCCCAGCTTTCAAATGCATATGAGACCATTGAAAATACCATGGCTTGGGTTAGGCACACCTTAGTCTGAGTAATATTAGTTCTATTTAATTTATTAATCAAGCCCTTCTTAAGTTTATCCATTTATTCTTAATTTAGTGGTAATATAAATATCGGTATATAAAATTAGTGTATAACAAGTTATCAGAGATTTTTGCCTTTTTAAAATAGATATTTTATGTCATTGAATTGTACACACAGAAACTGTGAGTCTATGGCCATACCACCCTGAATGCGACCTATCTCATTTGATCTTGGAAGCTAAGCAGAGTCCGTGGATGGGAGAAACTGTTGAATTTGTATGCTTTGCTGTGTATCTTTTCACCAATAACAAATAACAGATTTTTTTTTTTTTTTTTTTTTTAAATAGACTTTATGTATTAGAGCAGTTTTAGGTTTACAGAAGAATTGGGCAAAAGGTCCAGAGTTCCCATGTACCCTCT
Source organism: Orycteropus afer afer (assembly GCF_000298275.1). NCBI lineage: Eukaryota > Metazoa > Chordata > Mammalia > Tubulidentata > Orycteropodidae > Orycteropus > Orycteropus afer. The sequence goes on from NW_006921599.1 coordinate 19,570,552, forward strand.
TCTGCAGGATGCATTTAATGTTCCTTCATGTCTTTTCCTAACTTGGTAGCTCATTTCTTTTATCACTGAATAGTATTCCATTGTATTGATGTGACACAGTTTGTTTATCCAGTCATCCATTGGAGGACATCATGGTTGCTTCCAATTTTTGACAATTAGGGAAAAAGTTACTAAACATTCATCTGCAGTTTTTATGTGGACATATACTTTGAATTCATTTAGATGAATACCTAGGAGTACAATTTTTGGTTCATGTAGCAAGACTGTGTTTCACTTTGTGAGCAACTGCTAGAATGTCTTCCCAAGTGGCTGTACCAGCAATGAGTGAGAGTTACTGTTGCTACACATCCTCACCAGCATCTGATGTTGTCAATGTTTTGGATTTTAGCCATTCTAATGGATGCATAATAGTATTTCATTGTTGTTTTAATTTGTAGTTGCTTGATGACATAAAACTGAGCATCTTTTCATATGTTTATTGGCCATCTGTACATCTTCTTTGGTGAAGTATCTGTTCAGATCTTTTGCCCATTTTATAAAGGATTAATTATTATTGTTGAGTTTCAAAGTTGCTTATATTTTAGATACAAGTCCTTTATCACATACATGGTTTGCAATATTTTCTTCCAATCTTTTGGCTTGTCTTTTCATTCTCTCTACTTTTGCAGAACAGAAGTTTTTAATTTCATCAATCTTTTAAGCTCTGGTGGCATAGCGCCTAAGGCATTTATTTGACTGCTAACCAGAAGCCTGGCGGTTCAAACCCACCAGCCACTCCTTGGAAGGAAGTTTGGCAGTCTACTTCTGTAGTGATACGGCCTCAGAAACCCAGGGAGGGGTCTCTAGGAGTTGGATCTGGCTCAACAGCAGTGAGTTTGGTTGTTTCTTCTTTCTTTTTTTTTTTCTTTTAATAGATCAAACTTTTGGTGTTTTATCTAAAAAGTTATCACCAAACTCAAAGTGACCTACATTTTCTCCTGTCTTATCTTCTGTTATCTTACAGTTAGGTCTATGATTCATTTGAGTCCATTTTTCTGAGAGATGTAAGCTTTGTGTCTGGGTTCTTTTTTTTTTTTTTTGCATGAAGATGTTCAGTTATTCCAGCACCATTTGCTGAAAAGATTATCCTTTTTCCATTGAATTGCCTTTGCTCCTTTGTCAAAGATAAGTTGACTATATTTGTGTGGGTCTATTTCTGGGCTCTCTTGTCTTTTCCACCAGTCTTTTTATCTATCCAGGAGCTCTGGTGGTGCAGTGGTTAAAGTATTCGGCTGCTAACCAAAAGGTTGGCAGTTCGAACCCACCAGCCACTCTGTGGGAGAAAGATGAGGCAATCTGTTTCCATAAAGATTTGCAGCTTTGGAAACCCTATGAGGCAGTTCTGTGCTGTCTTATAGGGTAGCCGTGAGTCAAAAATGACTCAATGGCAATAGGTTTGATTTTTAATGGGTTTGCATATCCCGTCACCAACAGATCAGTCAAGAAGTGTCAGTTCTCCAATAGTTTTCTTCTGTGTTGTGTTGGTATTGGCTATTTCTGGGTCTTATGCATGTATTTTAGAATCATTTGATATCTACAAAATTACATGCTGAGATTTTGATTGGAATTGTGCTGAATCTGTATATCAAGTTGAGGAGAGTTGACATCTTAATAATGTTAAGTCTTCCTATCCATGAGCATGGAATCTGTCTTCATTTATTTAGGTTTCTTATTTTTTCATCAATGTTTTGTAGTTTATTTCATAGATCTTATACATATTTTTGTGAAATTTATACCCAGGTTTGTTTATTTTTCATTTCATTGGTGCTAATGTAAATTGTGTTGTGTTTTTAATGTCAAATTTCAATTGTTTATTGCTGGTATAGTTTTGGTTTTTTTAAGATCAACATTTAGTTATTGGAATAAAGCCTCAGGTTAGAAAGATGGGTTTCAGTTTTTATTCACTGCAACCATTGCTTCTATTATGTGAGTTCATGTACTAAGATAAAGCATAGTGCATTACATATAGTGGACATTCAGTATTACTTGTTGATAAATGAAAATTAAATACTCAAAAAAGGACACTTCTGGCTCAGAGAGGCAGACTGTCATACATATTTATCTTTTTTCCCTTGAGAGCACCTTAAAATAGTAGTAAACAATTTCTAAAATCAAGGAAAATGAGTGGGACTGTTAGTGGACAAGAGGATTGAACAAATTTCGGAAAACAGTGAATGGGTGGAAGAGTGGCAATCAGTGACATGGAACTGAGGAAGCCATAGCCAAGGAAAGTTGATCTGCCCTGGAGAGAATGGAAGCTCCAGGCGTCGCAAAAAAAGGATAAAAGGGAAGATTCATATGGAGATCTTTATGCAGAATATATGTCCAGAATCCAGTAATCATTTCCCCTGTTAGTTTTGAGGACTTTTCTCAAAGTAAATGAATTGGCTCCACTTTGGCATTTAAGTGTACCACCCCAACTTCAGCCAGGTCTCTACTCAGTTACCCTGAAAGAGCCATCAATGGATAAGTTTTATCTGCTTTCATACAGTGCCCAGTCACTACATTCTGTAATGTAAACTGACATGAAAAATGGTTACCAAAAAATAAAATAAAACACTAACAGAAGTAGAAGCTAAATTTGAGGTAAGGACAGGGAAGTGGGTGGAGCACAAAGACAAATGGAAAACAGAAAGAAAAGCAAAACTTTGGAGTATTAATTCAAGAGGCAGTTGTACATGTATACCTTGAATACACGGTATGAAATTTTATATAAATGTAATACAGTCCTAGAAGCTTCCAGAGATGTTAGAATAGGACATGTTCAAATGAATTGAGAGTCTGATTGGCTGCAGGTTTCTCATTAATAATAGTCATAAACACCAGTGGAATAATGCCTTCAGAGTTCTGTGGAGAATTAAAGTTGAGTCTTAGGTGCTGTATTCAGCCAGACTATCAAATGTAAAGATAAAATACACTTTTTCAAATATTTTTGTTATGTTGTTGTTAGGTGCTGTCGATTTGGTTCCAAGTCACAGCGATCTTATGTACAACAGAACAAAACACTGCCGTGTCCTGCTCCATTCTCACAATCATTGCGATATTTGAACACATTATTGCAACCTCTGTGTCAATTCATCTCATTAAGGGTCATCTTCTTTTTCTCTGACCCTCTACTTTACTAAGCATGATGTCCTTCTCCAGGGACTGGTCCCTCCTGATAACATGTCCAAAGTATATGAGACAAAAATCTCACCATTCTCATTTCTAAGGACTATTCTGGCTGTATTTGTGGGGAAAAAGTACAGCCAGAATTTTCAAATGTATAAGTACTAAAATTTCATCTTCCATACTTCTGTTCGGATGTGTTCCCAGAAAACAACTGAATGAACAGTAAGTCAGGAAACAGATTTAGTTGCAAGTAACAGAGATGAAGTCTTGTTGATTTAAGCAGAAACGGAATTTATTGAAAGGATCTTGGATAACTCACAGAATTGTCAGGAAGATTAGAGAACCAAGTTTGGAGAATGTTGTTGTTGTTGTTATGTGCCGTCGAGTCAGCCCTGACTCATAGCGACCCCTCCTTGGGTTTCCGTGGCAGTATCACTACGGAAGTAGGATTGCCCAACCTTCCTTCCGAGGAGTGGCTGGTGGGTTTGAACCGCCAGCCTTCTGGTTAGCAGTCAAGTGCCTTAGCCACTATGCTACTAGAGAATAGGCAGGGACAAAACAGACTCTACAACCACACCAAACTCATTGTCAGTTGAGCCTATTCTGACTTGTAGCAATCCTATAAGACAATAAAACTGCTCCCAGAGAGTTTCCAAGGCAGAAATCTATACGGAAGCAGACTGCCACATCTTTCTCCATTAGGGAGCTTTTGGGTTTAACCACTGACCTTTAAGTTACTAGCCAAGTGCTTTAACCACTGTACTACTAGGGCTCCTTGTATACCCACAACTATAGCCAAAAAGTCAAACCACCAAACTAGTCCAGCAACACTTGTTACTTATACTGAAACTGTCCTCTTGAGCCCATACAGCCCTCACCACTGGTACTGAGTACTGGATGTCATTACGGGCACCACTGCAACTGCTGCTACCAAGAACACCTCTCTGCCATTCTGCTTCTGTGCAAATTCAAAGCCCAGGGTGGATGTGTCTGCTTGACCTAACTTAGGCAGCTGCCTGGCCCAAGTTCCAGGGAATCTGGAAAAGACGAACATTGAGAGTCTTGCACTTCTAAGGTAGGAAAGTGTCTATGCCTCCCATTGTTTGATACTCCAAGTAGGGAATTCCCTAAACATAAGAGGGAAGGTTTAGATGCTGGGCAGCCCTCAAAATAACAAAAGTCCACCGTGGGCTCCAATCCAGGATGCAGAGAAGTGGAATGTTGCAGAATGACAGCCATGCAGCAGGCCTGGAGATTGGTCTAGAACGTAGATAAGAAGTTCAGAGAACTTTCTAGGAAAAGCAGGGACTTGATAGACTGTCCAATATGATGGTGAGTTGGGAAAAAGTTGAGGATGTGATAAAGGCAAATGGTGCCAGCAAGCAAGACAATCAAAAATGCCAAGGAAAACAAAAAAACTTTACAAGAAGGGAAATGCAATCTCAGTATACTGTTTGACTCTGGTAAATACTGCTGATACAGAAATAATATCTGTGTTATTTTTTTTTTTTATTACCAAAAATAATGTAGCTTGGGGAAAAAGGGAGAAGAGATATGTGTGGTATCACTGAAGGAAGTCAGTACATAATAATTAAAATAGCCAAGCCAAGAAATAGCTGTGTAAGCTTACTGCCTAGTGAAACAGGTGACTAACAGAAGAAATTGTAAAATTGGTTGTAGTGGTTTCCTAGGGCTGCTATAACAAAGGTACCACAAGCTGGGCACCTTAAAATACCAGACATTTATTGTACCGTTATGGAGGCTGGAAATGTGAACCAGCATGCTGGCCATGTTGATTCCCTTTGAGGCCTCAGGGAAAGTCTGATCCATGCCTCTCTCCTAGCTTCTAGTGATGACCAGCAATGATTGGTGTCCCTTGGTTTATAGCAGGGCTTTCACTCCATTTTGACCTCTGCTGAGAATTTGCATTTCCACCCCAGTTATATAGAATCAGAATCTACATTTGAATAAGATTACAGGAGATTCTTACTAAAATGTAGCTTCTGATTGAGTATATCTAAAGTGGAAATACAAGTTATCAGCAGGGAAATCCAGCTGGAATGAACCGGTTTGAAGCCCTGTTTAATGTGCTTGTCTGCTAATAGAAAGGTTGGAGATTTAATTCTACCCAGAGGTTTCTCGGAACAAGGGCCTGGTGATCTATTTCTGAAAATGGCCACTGAAAACTCTGTGGAGCTCAGTTTTACTCTGACACACATGGGGTCTCCAGAGTCAGAATCAACTCCCTGGCAACTGGGTTTTTTTTGTTTGTTTGTTTTTCTTTTAAGGGCAACAAGTGCCAGGTGTCAGTAACTTTCAGTGTTCCCTGCATTCCACTGTTTAGCAGCCCAACAGTTTTTCCTACTCTTTTTTTCACATATACATTTTTTCAATGATGCTTAATCAACTGTAAACTCTTTCATTACAGAGACATGCCATCTTATATGGGGCTGTGGTTCTAAAGTCAGCACATACATTGTTTGTAGTAAAAGTTAACTATGAAAAAACTGCTGGGAAGTGCCATGTGGGAGATCTTTTGTAAAGAGTAAAATAAGTCTGATCAGCAAGATGTTCACACTGTGAGCAAACAAAACTTGAGACAACTGAGAGAGATTTCCATCTGCCCTAGAGCTCAGTCAAGAACAAGGTGTTTTGACTCAGATCACCTGCATTACTTAAATTCTTCCATCTCATTTTGTGTTTGTTTTTGGCTTGTTTTGCTAAGAATGTGTACTTGAATTTGGTAAGCTAAATAATAAAATGATGCTGTTCCTTCATGTATCAAAATATTCAGTCTTTCCTCAAAAGAGTCCAGTTATTGCATCTGTCTTCAGATCTAGGCTCTGCAGGTCTATGTGGTCCTCCATTCAGCCCTCCCTCCTCCATCCACTGCACAGTGGTGGAAAGTTAACAGAAGAACCCAACAGAAACTTCCATTTGGAAAAAGGAGAAATAACACATTTGTTCTGTCCTCCTGAACCGGATGTGAGCATTTGGTGCCTCCATGGAGACATGACTTGCCTGTAGAGCCATTGCAGCCTCCCTGAGTTCTGTCTTCAGGGAGGTTTTTCTGGAGCTGCCTCTCTTTCAACAGCTCATTTCTTTTTGATAAAGATTTATGGGCTTAATGATTAATTCTCTTAGAGACTGAGACATCATAGGCCTCAGGGATTTTCTGGCAATAAGTTGTTGCTGTTGTTAGTTGCAGTCAAGTCATGGTGACCTGATGTATAACAGAACAAAATAATTCTCCTGTCCTGGTCTTCAAAGCTTGCACAGAGCCATCTAGATGCAATAATGGTTCTCTCCTCATCCAAAACAAACAAGAAGGAAGAAAACCAAAGACACATGCAAACAGTTAGTCCAAGGGACTAGTGAACTATGCACACCTATGTGACCATGGCCTATATGACCATGAGACCAGAAGAATTAGATGGCCCAGCTACCACTGCCAACCACTCAGAAAGAGATCAGTCCAGGAGGTCCTGCAGAGTGGGAGAACAATGTGGAACAAAACTCAGAGTCATTTAAAAAAAAAAAAAAAAAAGGCCAGGTTTACTGGTCCTGTAGCGCCTGATGAGACCCCAAGACTATGGCCCCTAGTTACCCTTCAGGTCTGGAACTGAACTCATTCCTGTGGCTTCCAACCAAACAATAGGCAGGCATGTGGGGTGAACATTTACATCAGGTAAATACACTCCTTAGAATGCCCAATCATGGGAGAACAGAAGAGCAGTATTTGCATAGGGATATAGAGCAGGGCTCAGGCATGCATAGGAAAGGACACACACAGGAAGAGGTAACTACAGGAAGGAAGCGGGAAGAGAGCTGTTAGTTACATCATAGGGAATTGCAGTCAGTGTCATGAAGCAAAATGTGTATAAACTGTGAAAAATGAATTTGCTCTGTAAATTTTCACCCAAATCCTGCATCGTCTTCCCAGTTGGTATGTTTGAGCCCATTGTTACGGCTTTGTATATATAGTGCCTTCTAACCTCGGGAGTTCATCTTCCAGCACTATGTCAGACAGTTTTCTGTTGTGATCTATACTGTTTTCATTGACTTTCTTCCTAGTCTGTCTTAGTCTGGAGTGCTCTGCTAAAAACCTGTCCACCATGGGTGACCTGTTAGTTGAAATACTGGTGACATAGCTTCTGGCATCACAGTAACATGTGGTCTGTTGATAAATGGCTTTAAAATTTAATAGATTTTGTATATAGTGTTTAGTCTTAGAAGGAGCCCTGGTGATGCCATAGTTAAGCACTCAGCTGCTAACTGAAAGGTCAGTGGTTCAAACTCCCCAGCCACTCTGTAGGGGAAAGATGTAGCAATCTGCTCCTATAAAGATTACAACTTTGGAAACCCTATGGGCCAGTTTCATTGGGTCGCTATGAGTTATAATCAACTGCATAGCAAAGAGTTTGGTTTGTTTGTAATTTCGATTTGGTCAACTGTATGGTTTGGTGCTTGGTAACCAAAGTCACATGTCCTGACTACTCAAGGTCCTTGAAGTTAGAGTCCAGTCTGGGAATTTCCTCTGGGAATGTACCTAACCTCCAGCTTAATGCCTCCATAGGCCTTTGCCTCTGAGTAATCTGAAACAGTAGCGTGGGGTGGGGTGCTGGGTGCCCCAGGCTTCTGGCCAGTGGGTGGTTCTTTACTGTGACTGCTCAAGGAGAACACACAGCCTGAGGGACTCGAGTTCTAGGTCTCAGACTCTTCTCCAGTTTTGCCTCCCTTCTGTTGACTTTAGTTTGGGCTGAATTTGGATTGCTTTCTATGAAGAGAAAAGGCCTCTATAGCAAAGCTATTTTCCTCCATTGCCTACTTTTAGATGAGCCAAGCTCAAATACCTTCGTGAAGGTCACAAGAAGTGGCCAGCACAATCTAGAATCCTACCACTCACTCTTTAACAAGACTTGCCAGCTCCCCATCACACCATGGCTCATCTTGACTCAGCCAGTTCCATAGGCTGTCAGTTACAGTCTTACCCAGGAGTTCCTGGGTGGTGCAAACGATTAATGCACTTGGCTGCTAACCAAAAGGTTGGAGGTTCAAGTCTACCCAGAGGCACTTTAAACACAACACTTCCAGATTCCCAATGCAAACTGCTTTAAGGAAAAAGGGGGTCATTATGGCTAAAGGAACTAAAAATTCTGGGAGAAGATCAGCTGTTGCCCTCATAGCTTGGAATGACAGACTCAGACTCTCCCTCTGTATCTCTCCACTCCTTTCCCATTGTGGAGGCTCTATCCTCAGACCTCCAGGCTACCTGCTTATCAGCCCTACTAAGAAGGATACAGGAGCTCTGGTAGCATAGTGCCTAAAGCACTTGACTGCTAACCAGAAGGCTGGCGGTTCAAACCCACCAGCCACCCCTCAGAAGGAAGGTTGGGTAATCTACTTCTAGTGATACTGCCTCAGAAACCCAAGGAGGGGTCGCTATGAGTCAGGTCCCACTCGACAGCACATAACAACAACAACAAGGACACAACGAGCTCTGGTGGTGGTGTGATTAAGGCATCTGGCTAACCAAAATGTCGGTGGTTTGAACCCACCAGCTTCTCCTTGGAAGAAAGATGGGGTAGTGTGCTTCCATAAAGATTCACAGCCTTAAAAACCCAATGGGAGTTGCTATGAGTCTGAATTGGCAGTGAGTTTATTTTTTTTAAAGGAGGACACATCTACTTCTTGCCAACATTTCCAGAAAAAAGACACTGATGACATTGACTGTAATACTATTTATTTATTTAATACTATTTTATGTAGCAGAAATACCATTTTAACACAGTCATTATAAAAATGATTGAGCTGTTTCACCTTTTTTTTCATACTGGAGTTCTGAGAGTTATAAACCATTAATGTTCTTCACTGCTAACCAAAATGTTGGAGGTTTCAGTCCATCCAGAGGTGACTTGGAAGAAAGACCTGGAGATCTACTTCCAAGAAAAGCAGTCGTTGTAAACACAGTTCTACTCTGACATACATGAAGTTGCCATGAGTCAGAACTGCTCAGTGGCCTCGGTAGTGGTAGTGGTTTTCCATACTGTCTTCGGTACCCAGTGTATATTTTTACATTTGCAGTGCACATCAGTTTTCACAAGCCACATATGACTGACTAGTGCCTATCATATTCAACAGCACAGGTTTAGCTGACAGCTTTCTGTAGAGAAGGTAGATATCTGTCATCAAAGGGATAAGTCTTTACTGGTGATTCTAAATCATGGTGAGTTACTTGGAAATTACAAATCTACTCATTAAAACAATCTGCCCTGAAATGGGCCTAATTGCATACCACTATGTTATTGTCTGGAAGCTCTGGTAGCATAGTGCCTAAGGCACTTGACTGCTAACCAGAAGGCTGGCGGTTCAACTCCACCAGCTATTCCTCAGAAGGAAGGTTGGGCAATCAACTTCTGTAGTGATACTGCTTTGAAAACCCAAGGAGGGGTCTCTATGAGTTGAGTCTGACTCGACGGCACATAACAACAGCAACAGGTTATTGTCTAGTTGATACCACTTCTCCTTGCTTAATGCCCAGCACATATATACTGTTAGTACTTAACTGTTAGTAGTCTAATTTTATCTGCCTTCTCTCTTGGACTCTAAGCCCTATGAAGGCAGGGCCATCATTGCCTTGCTTACCTCAGTTCCCTAAGCCCAGTGGCCAGTACATGGAAGTTCACTGATAGGAGATTTCAAAAGTGAAATCGAATTGAATTAGAAATAGGTGAGAACTTCTCATCTATCAGTTTTGATGACAAAATGGGGAAATTATTATTACTAGTTGAAGACCAAGATTAAGTGTTTGCAATATTGGCTAACGAATGGTCATTAATAGTATTACTATGTTACTATTCACTTGCTCTGTCTTTCACTGAGTATATTTATTGAATGATCGAATACCTATAGAAATCCAGGCTCTGTGTCAGGCATTGGGTGTACAAAGATAAATGAGAAGCAGTCCCTGTCTTTAAGAAAATGAGAAACAGATAAGTAACATTAACAATATATCCAATAAGTGTTATGATAGAAATAAACACACTGTTTGGAGGGAACAGGGAAGGGGATCCAACCCAGATCAGAAGTTAGGACATGGACTGGAGAAGGACTCTGGGGAGAAGTGTATTCACTTCCATGAACCTGCTGTATTCTTAGATTTAGTCCTCTACCTGGCATGTATATTGAAGGAATGAATAGATAAACAAAGTGACTCCTGAACCTAATCCTAAAGGATAGTGGGATTTATCAATCTGAGGGTAGAAGGATGGTGTTTCAGGTGAACAGAGATTGTGTGATGGTCCAGACTCCAGAGCTAGATCCCTGACTATTGAAGATGACAGGTTGGTGAATGAGGTGGAACAGAGGTGGCAAGGGTTGGGATGAGCCACAGCATTTGGAGGGGCCATATCACAAACATCCTCACTTCTTGTTATTGTCATATGACCAGTGATAAATGGTTGTATTTTCTTATTACAGGCAAAGCGCAGGCTGGAGCTAGGAGAAAGTGGTCATCAGTACCTCTCAGATGGTTTAAAAACCCCCAAGGGCAAAGGAAGAGCTGCACTCCGAAGTCCAGATAGTCCAAAAAGTAAGGGTCCTATCATCTCTTTTCTTATTCTGTTTGGTGTGTGTTAAGGATTGAACTGTGTCACCCAGAGGTATGTGCTATAAATCCTAACCTCCCTGCTGGTGGTTAAAATCCCATGTGGGAATGGCTTTTCTTTCTTGTATTAATGAGACAGGATTACTATAGGATGTATCTGAGTCATTCTCTTTTGAGATATAAAGGACGTTAAACACAAGCTAGAAAGGAGAAATGCAACTAGCAAGACAAGTCTGGGAGGAGATGTGCTAAGCCACATGAAGATTGCCCAGGAGCAGAAGCTCTAAAGAGATAGTGACCTTCCTCCAGAGCTGACAGAGGGAGAAAGCCTTCCCCTAGAGCCAGCACCCTGAATTTGGACTGCAAGCTTCCTAAACTGTGAGAAAATAAATTTTTGTTTGTTAAAGCCACCCACTTACTGTATTTCTGTTATAGCAGCACTAGATAACTAAGTCAGAATTTGGTGTCAGAACACTGGAGTGCTTTTCTAACAAATAAATTAAAGCTGTTTTGGGTTTGGATAATGGGTAGAGGCTAGAAGAGTTCTAAGGTGCCTTATAGTAAAAGCCTAGATTGCTTTGAAGAGACTATTGTATTGGTACAATTATGGACATCAAAGGTGATTCTGATGAGGGCTCAGAACTAGAGGTATAAAGAAAGTCTCTATTGTCTTAATACATATGGCGCCAGAAACAGAATGTTGCTAGAAATATGGATATTAAATGTGCTTCTAGTGAGACTTTAAAACAAAATAATGAATGTGTGATTGGACAGTGGAGGAAGTGTGATGCTTTTTATGCAGTGGCAAAGAATTATGTTCAAATGTCTGAATTAATGTTTAAATGTTTGGTGGAAGACAGGACTTGTATGTGATGAACTTGGGTATCTGGCTGATGAGATTTGTAAGCCAAGGGTCCACGTCATTTCTCCTTGCTGCTTATGGTGAAATGCGAGAGGAAAGAGATGGTCTTAAAAATGAACTGTGCAAAGTGAAAACAGAACTTAAAGAACTGAAATTTTCTGTTGTACAGACTAAGGACATGTGTCCCAGAATGTTCATCAAACATATGACTACCCGATTTTTTGTTAAAGAGATTAAGCCTGTGACTGATGGATCTAACCAACTACTGCAGCAGAAAACTCGATCAGTTGAGACTGAAGGGGACAGAAAGAGCAAAAGGAAAGAATGCTGTCTGCTTCTTGGAATTCTACAAGCAGGAAACAGGTCCAAGGAGCTACATCTGTTGTCTTCCAAGAAAAGAGAAGAAAGATCCCTGGAGCAGCTTGGAGATCAGCAGAACTGCTGGAAAGAACACGGGAAGCAGAGCTGCCTACGTTTCAGAGGGTGGGACCATGGCCTCTGCCCTCTCAAAGGGTAGAACCATGGCCTCCTGGGTTTCAAACAATCATATTCACCATCTCGGTTCCAGAGTGTGGGACTGCCATTCAATTTGGCCAAAAGGATGGAACCACTGCCCAAAGGTGAGGGGGCAAGGCTGCCATGCCCAAGGGGCAGAAGATTGGGGACTGCCAGGACTGAGGGGTGGAGTCACCACTCAGATGGACTAGGGGAATGGGGCCGGCCAAAGTCAAGAGAGCAGAGTTTCTGTCCCAGTGGACTTTGAAGGCAGAACTGAAGCCCAGAGCTGAAGGGCCTCCACCCAGAATCCAGAGAGCATGGCCAACATGTAGAGTCCGGAGGGTGGGGCCATTGCTCAGATGGCCTCAGAGAATTATTTTCAAGCTTTGAGAGCTAATGTAAATTGTTCTCTACTGGGTTTTGGATTTGTTTGGTGCCCACTATCTCTTCTTTCCCTCCAAATTCTCCATTTGTAATGCTAATGTCTACCCTTGTGCCTGCTCTACCATTATATTTTGCAAAGTGATAATTTGTAATCTAGATTTCACAGATGAAGAGGAATTTGCCTTAGGATAGAATATGCCTAATGTCTAACCCATGTTTGCGTTAGATTATTCAGAACATGAGATTTTGGACTTGGAGTTGGTTTAAGACTTTTAGGATGATGTGATGAAGCGAATGTGTTTTGCGTGTGGAAAGGATGTGAATTTTGGGGGCCAACAGGTGGAATGTTAAGGATTGAACTGTGTCCCCCAAAAGGCTATGTGCTGTAACCCTAACATCTATGCCTGTGGTTATAATCTCATTTGGGAATAGGTTGCCTTTGTTATATTAATGACATAGGATAGTACTGGCTGTTTCTTGAGTCAGTGTCTTTTGTAATATAAAAGAGATTAAACACAAGCTAGTGAGGAGCTCTGGTAGTGTAGTGCCTAAGGCACTTGACTGCTAACAAGAAGGCTGGTTGTTCAAACTCACCAGCCGCTCCTCGGAAGCAAGGTTGGGCAGTCTACTTCTGTAGTGATACCACCTCGGGAGCCCAAGGAGGGGTTGCTATATGGCACATAACAACAACAACAACAAAGCAAGGAAAGACTGGGAAGGGACATTCCAGCCACATGAAGATGTCTAAGCACAGAAGCTCAGAAGAGACAAGAATCTTCCTCTTGTGCTGACAGAAGGAGAAAGCCTTCCTGTGGAAGCTGGCACCCTGAATTTAGACGTTTAGCTTCCTAAACTGTGAGAAAATAAATTTCTGTTTGTTAAAGCCAGGCTCTTGTGGTATTTCTGTTAAAACAGCACCAGATAACTAAGACGGTGTGGGATTCCTAACTTGCAAAGATTGTGGCTGGAAGAATGCCAAGGTGTGAATGATTTTGACATGTTTCGTTCTTTTGCATCTCTTTCTATGTCTGTCCAGAAAATAAGAAAATAAATACAATGTCTACAGGCACCTAGTCACTCAGCTACCTGAATACTGGCTTAAGGGGAGGCTTCTTTAAATGTGTGGAGTTTGATTTTCAATTCAGAATACAAGCTGTTTGGTAATGTTGTATAATGAAATTTAATTTTAACTTTCCTTAATGGACATGACTTCATAGTCTGAGGATAACTGAATCTAGAAGAGGCAGCAATGTCTGCGCTGACCTAAATACCTAGCTCACCATATGGCAGGATAGGAATTGATTGAGATCAATATATTACAGCTAGTTTCCTTTTCCATTGAACTCACATCACTGCTTTGGGGAAAAGAGAAAAGTAGGTTAGAAATACCCAAATAGTTTCTTTATGTCTTTTGCATTTAACGTGAAGGCTAAATTAAACTTTGTTCTCTTCTTTTCCTGTGCTTTGCACATTTAGCAATCCATACACTGCATCTAATACAAGATTAAGTACAATATTAAATTAGGAAATTTCATTCAAGAGATGGGGAAATTTAATAGAAAAACATTTCCAGGTGTTCTCTATCTAAGTAAAGTATTATTTGAAAAAGTGGTGAATAAGTTATACACAGAGAGATGATGGGGCCTCTGTATGGCCCTCAAAGCACATAGGCCAGTTATAGTGGGGCTGTTTGAGCCCCTGTCCTGGATGCTGGAAAATTACAGCATGGCTCCAGTGGGTTAAGCCCCACATGGTGCTCATTCCATGAGACCCCAGCCCCTTTTTGTTCATTCAACAAATATTTTTGAGTACCTACTATGTGTGAGATACTCACTAGACCCTAGGGAGTAGGGTAAGCCAAAATAGAAACTACTGAGTACTTCAAAGTACTTTAATCCAGCACAGGAATTTTCACTGTCTCTTCTGTTTCTAATAAAGCAATTTCATAGCTTTCTGTAACTTGCCAAAAGCAACAGCAATAGCGGCTTTGCTTCTGATACTAATACTTGGGCTACAGCGGGACATAGGGCTTGCTTAACTGCAAAGACACCCTTCATTTCTTTACCTCTCCTCCTATCCCCCACCTGCTCGGTTTTTGTTTTTCTTTAAGCTCCAAAATCTCCCTCAGAAAAAACACGATATGATACGTCACTTGGTCTGCTCACCAAGAAGTTCATTCAGCTACTGAGCCAATCACCCGATGGGGTCTTGGATTTGAACAAGGCGGCAGAGGTGCTTAAAGTGCAAAAGAGAAGGATTTATGACATCACCAATGTCCTGGAAGGCATCCACCTCATTAAGAAGAAATCTAAAAACAACGTTCAGTGGATGTGAGTATGAGCCCACAGCCTCCCCATTTGTTGTATCTGATGGGATAGTTCCAAACTGCATCAGGTTTTCTCAGTTCCAGCTTTCCCATTCAAAACACTTCTTTTCTCGCCTTGTCCTTTCTTCTCTGTCATTCTCTCTTCCCTTCCTTCTTAATCTCTTAGGCAGAATCTTTAAAAAGAGACTCCCTGCCTATTTATTATTAAAGAGAAAAGAGTTGAAATTTAATTAGCCTCAAGCAAGGGGATTCTTGGATGAAATGATACCGAAATGTAAGCTAGAATGCTGCTCATCTGTTACGTTGATATCTATGTGTGTGTTCACACGTGTAATCTGAGAGATGCTTACACACATGTCTTTGGATTCTCTCTGTAGGAATTTGGAAATTAAGACTTATGGGTCATTTGTGTGTGTAAGCATAATCACACATGCCTGTATCTTCATCTATAGTTATAATAGCAGATTGATTTATTTTCTGAGTACATTAAGATAAGACTTAAATGTTTCCATTTCTTTAATCAAGCAGGATAGTAATACTTACCACCTGTATATTCACATAATTGAATATATAAAATAATTTTTAAATTATATACAAAGCATCGAAACAGTATTTTATAAAGACAGTATTGAACTATTAAAAACATTATTGGAAGGTATAAAAACGTGATGGCGTGGTTTTTGCGGAATAACCACTACAAATGTGATAATATAAACAGGCAACATTTTTGTACTTTTTGGAATTTTGTGCCAGTTCACTAACTCATTTTGACCTGGTGGTTTATAGAAGTTTATTGAGTATCAGTCTTTATTCTTGCATACAACACATACATCTCTTTCCTTTACCTCTTTTCTTTATAGTTGTTGGTATATAGCCCTCAGAGATGACCTTAGTGTTTTGTACTTTTGGATTTATTTATTTATTTATTTATTTATTTATTTTAACCATTCAGTCTTTCAAATGCTATATCTTTCTATCTTTTCTTTCCCCCCCCTTTTTTTCCCCCTTTATTTGCCTTAGAAGCCATGTGGCAAGGGAACACCCTCCTTTTTGCCCTTTGAATTTGAGCCTTCTGAAGAAACAGGCCCCTGGGAGAAAAGTGGAAATAGCAGTGTCTTTTCACTTAATACCTATGATGTGAAAAATGAAGGATTATATATATGGAAAAATTGGCTTAAATGTTCTAATTTTAACACTTGACTAATAAGCAATGTGACCTGTCATATCAAGAGGGGACATTTGCCCAAAGGACTGTTTCTCCTTCCTCTCTCCTCTGTCCCCCACACTGGCCTCTCCTGAGCAGCCATGAAGAGTCTCTGTTTGGATTCCTAGGGGCTGCAGTCTGTCTGAGGATGGGGGCATGCTGGCCCAATGCCAAGGCCTGTCTAAAGAAGTGACTGAGCTCAGTCAGGAAGAGAAGAAACTAGATGAACTGATCCAAAGCTGCACCCTGGACCTCAAACTGTTAACCGAGGATTCAGAGAATCAAAGATATCCTTTGTGCCACCTGTTCATTGGGGGTTAGTGCCTTCTAGACTATTTCCAGAGCTGACCATCTGACTTATGCTCAGGGTAGAATTATGCAAATGAAAGCATATTTGTAAATCCACTTAGTTTTGCCTAAGAAGTCAGTATTTATAAGATATTTATTGGACTGGCTCCTATCATATATATTTTAGATAGCCTGGTTGGAACAGTTTTTAAAGCATTTTATTCATGTGTTGCTGGAACATATGGATACACTCATAGCGTAAGGCCATAATATTATAAGACTAAGGTGTCAGTATTAATATTAATGACAACAGTTAACAGATTCATCTTTGGCTTTCCAGATTTTTGGTGGGTGTTAGCTGTCACTGTTGAGGTTCTCACATTCTATTTTCTTTTCATCAGATATTGTAGCAGTTGGAATTGTTGAATCTATCTGATTGGGCTATAGTTGAAGGGTTTGAAAAGAGTATAGGAGGATCATACTACGACTTTCAAAGTGCTTTATGCTGATTCCCAACACCAAAAGTGATTTCAGGAGTACCCCGTGGCCTAGGAAATCTCAATTCATCTGCTCATCTACAAACATTAGCTCATGGAGATAAAAATAAGAAAAACCATTCTTGTTGACAGTCTGGTGACCATCTCAGGAAACTTGTTCTTCATTACTTTACTACAGACCAAAAGGAGAGAGACACTGCATCATTATATAGAAGAGAAGATTTTTCAAATATTCTCAATTATTAATAGAAGACAAAACCCATCTTTAATTTTTGTTCCAAACTTCTGATTAGTCTACATTTACCTCTGTTATCCAGCAAATAAAATGCGTCCTGCCCAATTTCTTTTAGTATCTCATTTCTAATACCCTTTCCCTCAGAGACTGTGGGGACAGTTACTAAACAATAGCTCAGTTTTTTAAACCTGTTGTCTTAGGGTTTGCTAGAGAAACTGAACCAGTAAGATAGATACACATATAGAGAAAGAGGTTTATTTTTAGGAATTGACTCAAGCAACTGGGGTTGTCAAGTCCAAAATCTGTAGGTCAAGTGATAGGCTAGAGATTCCTCTAGTCTTGTGATGACAAGATCTATAGGTCAGTCCTGAAAAGAGTCGGGGAGTTCTGGCAAAATGTCTATTTATAGTATTTATAGTAAGATATACCCTAGGGAAAAGTCCCTGTTTGATCTTAAGACCTTCAACTGATTGGATAAAGCCCACCTACATTATGTAGGGTAATCTGCTTTACTTAAAGCCACCTGATATAGTCACATGTAAGTATTTCATAACAGCATCTACACTAAGGTTTGACCAAACACTGGGCACCATCGCCTAGCCAAGTTGACACATAACATTAACCATCACACCTACGGTTCTTATTTGCCTGTTGACCAAAGGATTAACCTTGTCAGCTGATGATTAGTGAGATGGTAAAGAGGCGTAATGATTAAGAACTCCCAGTGGTGGCCAGAGGGGGCTTCCAAAAAACCAAACCAAACTCAATGCCATAGAGTCAATTCGAACTCAGCAAGCACAATGGGTTCCTGAGGCAGTAGATCTTTACAGAAGTAGATTGCCCCATCTTCCTTGTGTGGAGGGCTGGTGGGTTTAAACTGCTGACCTCCTGGTTAGCAGTCAAATGCCTTAGGCAATGCACCACGAGAGTTCCTTAGAGTGGGCTTATAAGGGTTCTAAGAACAGCTTTAGTTGGAAGCCCCACTGTGGAGGCAAGTGGTAGTTACATATCATTGGCAGCTTCCTAGAACATGTGGCTTGTAGCATTGTCCCCTACATTAGCTTTCTCTCTACCCTTTTGTTGTAGCAAAAGAAAGCTTCCTTACAGGGGGCTGCTAACCCAAGAAGCAAATTCAGGAGGGAGCCAGAAATGAAGCACTTTTAAGTTTGTAAGATCAGAGAATTGTTTGCACAATTTATTTCAATTCACCATTCAGTTCCCACTTTGGTACAGCTTGTTCAAAAATGTGTTGAAATTTTCCTTCCTGCAGCATGTTGAGTAATTGTAGATGAGTTTTTTATTTTAATAAGTTCTTGTCACATAGCTTTTAGAGAGTGGGCTGTGGGGTAAATACCTGGTTATCAGTTTTTCCCAGTATTCTGTGTAAAAATTCAGAAATGTCAAGTCTTCTGTAAAGGCACCAGTTGGCTTCCTTGGTGGAATAAGTGGTGATCAAAAATGCAGAATCCTGCCCAAGCAGTCACTATTGAGCTCAATGGTGAATTGTCTCAACTGCTGAGACTGGAAGAAGATGGTCTATGATTCATCCCCTCTAAATGTATGTGCAGATTTTGTGTGTGTATGCTTTTGTTTGGGGAGGGTGTTCATAACTTCCTTCAGGTCCCTGGGTGGTACAAATGGTTTACGTTCAACTATTAATCTAAAAGTTGGCAGTTCGAACCCACCCAGCAGCACCTGAGAAGAAAAGCCTGATAATCTGCTTCTGTAAAGATTACAACCAAGAAAATCCTATAGAGCAGTTCTGCCTGTAACACAGTGGGGTCTCCATGAGTCGGAATCATTTCTACAGAAACAGGTTTGGTTTTGTCATCTAATAAGTGCCATTCTTTCATGGTGTTCTTTTTAGGCTTGACTGCCAGGACACTTCCAAAGAGTTGAGTTGTTCAGTCCAAAGAGTTGTTCAGTACTAAGAAATAACTACCAAGAGTACTGAAATAATTACTTAGTCTCCTTTCCTAAATCAATGTTTCTCAAATTCATTTAGGTTGCCAAACACCTGGAAGCTGCTTGCCTCCTTGTGAACTCTGCGATATTGATAGTTAATGATATCATATAAAGGATGATTTTTCTGTTAGAGGAATAATGACACTCTTATCTGCAGGCAAAATAAAATCACAGTCAGGTACACTGAAGAAAACAAATGATTTGCTTGAGCAGTATTTGGAGGTCTTCCATTAATGTATCTATTTGCTGCTTGTTCATTAATTTGGGTGGCTGTTGACACCAGCTAATACTCAAGCAGCAGACAGAAGTAACTAGAATTTCAAGAAAAATTATAGGGATCAGAACTCAAAATTTTTCTGCAAATTGAGTTCTGTCGTCATTCGATTAGATTGACAGAACCCTTCATTAGTGCTTATGGAATACCTGTGTTCTAGAGGACCTTGCTTGAAAATCTGGACCTATGTGGGTTTTGATTCTCTTTTTGAGAATTTGCTTTACCTATTCTGTTTCTACTTCAATGATTTAAATATCCATGTTGTTGTTGTTGTTATGTGCCATCGAGTCGAACCCAACTCATAGCGACCCCTCCTTGGGTTTCCAAGGCAGTATCACTACGGAAGTAGATTGCCCCATCTTCCTTCCAAGGAGTGCCTGGTGGGTTTGAACCGCCAGCCTTCTGGTCAGCAGTCAAGTGCCTTAGACACTAAATATCCATAAGCTTTTTGAAAATAGACTCTATGAAGTTGTAATCTTTTGTTGTTTTTGTTTATATTCCTTATCAACCAGAAAAGATTCAGGGGGAGAATCCCATATATTTAAAGATATAGAAGACAAGATAGATATATTCTAAGTCATAAAATACTTTTAAATTTTTGCACATATCTGTTTTGTTGCTTTCATAGTGGTTACTTCTGAGGCTGTGTGGCAAATTTCCTTAACACTTAACCACGTTAGCCTATGTTACATATCAAGATATTCGAAAAATTAGTGGCCTTAAAGACCAAACTGTTATAGTTGTGAAAGCCCCTCCAGAAACAAGACTTGAAGTGCCTGACCCACTAGAGGTAAGGAGACAGCATCTTTGTTCATCTGCAAGGATCTTATTGGGATGCCTGAAGTGGAAGAGTTATTGACTCATATTTGAAGTCTGCCCCTCCTAAAAATTTCATAATTCTTTCCTAACAGTTTTACTTATCCCTAAAATTAATAATCATTTTGACAATTTGATATTGAGTGTTCAAAATTTTTAACATGATGGGTCATCCAACTCAAAGTAGTATATGATGTCCTACCCATCTCATACTTTCTTGTCTTTTTCATAATTTGTTATCTGGTGTTTATGATCAACTTGAGCAGTTTAGGTAATTGTATGTTGATTATCCTATATATGACCCTCACCATGAATAGGGATATGAAACTTTTCAGGTATCTGTCTAACTTATCTTGACACATTTAAAGAATTTATTATTTATAGCATGCTTAGTTTTAAGGAATCAAATGGGACTTTGGATTCATTGATAAACTGAAATATTGTTAACAAAATAGGGAGCATATTTTTATGATTGTTTTCAGATATGTTTTGATAATATAGGCCCAGACTACAACCATAAGATAAAAGAATGTAGTAAAAAAATTAAATTAAAAGTACATAGAAGATAAAAAGAATTAAATTCATAAGTTCCCGCTTAAAGTAGAGTTTCATCTTAAGTGACAATAATAACTATGATTTAGATGAGGAGGAATTTAAAATCAATATGTTGCATTCTCTTATTAGGCTCAGTTCCTACTCTTAAGAATGATGATTATTAAATTTCGACATAAAAGTACTCTTCAAAAAGAGAATGTTGTTGTTATGTGCCATCGAGTCGGCCCCGACTCATAGCGACCCCTCCTTGGGTTTCTGAGGCAGTTATCACTACAGAAGTAGGTTGCCCAATCTTCCTTCTGAGGGATGGCTGGTGGGTTTGAACCACTAGCCTTCTGGTTAGCAGTCAGGTGCCTTAGGCGCTATGCTACCAGAACTTCTACAAAAAGGGAAATTCTGTATTTGTAACAATTAAAGGATATTTTAATAATTTGCCAAAAAAAGAGAGTATATTTAAAGAACACAGTTTACATCATCCATAGTCCTCTTTTCATAATACTGACCCCAAAAATGTGTTCCTTTCTCTAAAGCCAAGGTTGGCAAAATGTTCTGCAAAGTGGCTAGATAGTAAATAATTTTGTCTTTGGGAGTCATCAAGTCTCTGTTACAACTATACAACTATTTAGCTTTGCCATTGTACATGAAAGCAACCAGAGGAAATGCATGAATAGGAATGAATGTGACTCTGTTCCGATAAAACTTTATTTATAAAACCAGTTGACGGGCTAGATTGGGCCTGTGAGCCATCGTTAGGAGGGCTAATGCCTAGTGTAGAAGATGACTGTCATTGTGGATTAGCAAAATGAACAATGAAAATTACCCATATTTTCCATTTTCAGAATTTTCAGTTTGAACTTCTCCCACTTCTTTTGTTCATAGAGCCTACAAATTCATTTGTCAAGTACCCAAGGACCCATTGAGGTTTACCTGTGTCCAGAAGAGACTGAAACACACAGTCCAATGAAAACAAACAACCAAGACCACAATGGGAATATCCCTAAACCCACTTCCAAAGGTAAAAAAAAAAAAAAATCCACTTTTGTCATTCAAAAACAATGTAAAGAATGAAGATGACAAGAATGAGCCTACTATATTGGAATGACAAGTCTAGGCAAGAAACAGAAACTTCTACTTTTGTTGTGTTATTAAGGTTACATTTTAAAAAAGACATTCTCACTAGTGGTATCCAGTCTAAAATCATAACTACTCCACTCACTTGCAGAGTCCCTTCAGGCTTATACAATGGGCAGAAACCATTTCTTTACAGTGTTTTGCAAACTTGAGTGAAGTTAGGAGTATAGCAGTGGCCTTTCTTGGTGAATCATCAACTACCTCTGCCACATTCCTCTGAATGATGCTGCAGAGATCGTTAGGGAGGGAAATGGAAAAAAATTGGAGAGAAAAACTTGTAATCTAAGAGCTGTTGTCTTTATCGTGCCTGTCCACACACATACCCTGCCCCTATGTGATGGTGGGAGGGTATAAGAGGAAACCTCCAGGAAAATCTAACTCTTCTCTCCCACTATTCCTCTAGAGCAAAAGAGGCTCTGGGCAGTCTTTATTTTTTTTTTTTTCTGACAAATATTTTTTTCCCCTCCCATCACCCAGTGTATCTGAGAGAATAGGAGTGAATAGGTCTGATTTAGTACTGAACAAAAATACCACAAGTAGTAAAACAAAAGACCATCTTTTTTTTTTCCATCCTAGTCATTCAAAGTGGGCATGTCTTCTTGTTTGTGTTTTTAAAAGTATTTTTAATAAGCTGGTTGTTCAAAAAAGACAAAATTAAAAATGGATTACTATCTACAAGGGATCCAACTTCTCAGTTTGTGGGTTTGGTTTCCCTTTATTTTGTTTTTCTATAAACAATGAACTAATTGATACCAGAAAAGTTTTTGAATTGGTCAGCCTCTACTCTTTGAAACTATGTGCGTTCTTGTTTGCCAAAGATAATTATTTAAAAATATGAGTGAGTAAAGTAGAACAAAGACCAGTCACTCTTTCATGTCTGTTAGCACAAAAGGTGATCTATATGATAAAAGTAGCGTGATTGTCTTTAGCTGAAAGTACATACTTTTGTTTTCCCCTCATATTTTTTCATAACACAACATATATATTCTTCCAAAAGATTAACTTGATTTTCTTCTAGAACTTATTTTTGTTGCCACCAATCTTTTCGTTTCAGACTTGACTTCAACCAACTCAGGACATAGCGATTGCTCCATTTCTATGGCAAACCTTTCTCCTTTGGCCTCTCCCACCAATCTTTTACAGCAGACTGAGGACCAAATTCCTTCCAACCTAGAAGGACCGTTTGTAAACTTACTGCCTCCCCTGCTCCAAGAAGACTATCTACTAAGCCTTGGGGAGGAAGAAGGCATCAGTGATCTCTTTGATGCTTACGATTTGGAAAAGCTCCCATTAGTGGAAGACTTTATGTGTAGTTGATATGCTTTGCGTTAATCCTCCTTATAAACCAATATTTTTTTATTATGGAACCAGAACTTCTGTCATGCAGTGTTGTCCCTTCCTACCTTCTTCCTCCAAGATATTATCATGAAGTAAACTACAAACTTCAAAACAAAGCTGACATTTTAATAAATTTAAAAAAAAAAATTGTCAAAACGCACAGTTGCAGGCTCCCTTGGGAAAGCCCTGCTTTGCCCCAGGCTCCAATCTCATGGATGAGTCAGCAAGTGAGAAAATGTGCAATCAGGTGTCTCCCTCCCGGATTGGCTTGCTGTGCCTGACGGATGGGCTGTATGTAGAATGGTGTCTGGCCACCTGGCCCACTCGAAAACAGCAATCTTCCTTAATAGCATTTCAAGCCGTGCCTTCTCCACAGAATGCATGTCTTTGGGGTCTGCTAATATGGAATGGAACTGCAGGAAATGTTAACTTGAAGTCATGCAAAAGTATGAAATGGATTTCTTCAGCTCTTCTTAGGAATATTTAAATTACTGTCATGATTCAGTTTAAGCTATGTACTGTTTGTCACACGAGAAGGTCCAGAGCACCTCCACAGCCTTCCATATGAAGAACCTGTTTTCATATATTTGTCACAAATACAGAAGAATTATAGAGTTCTGCCACTCCAAGTTGTCGATTTTTCTGTCTCCATAAACCACTCCCACCCCTCTAGCCCCAGCGTCTTTGTAAATTTAAAGTTTATTTGTAGCCAATGCCTACTTAGGAGTTCTTTGTGGATTGTTTTAAACTTTTTTATTTGTGTTAGCTGCCATTTAAGCATTCCTGTGGCACCCATCACCATTTCAATTTAATTGTTTACTTGGAAGCGGTTCTTGGCTAATTCAAATTGGTTAAGCTGAGGGAGAGAACTTCTACTGATCAGCCTATCTGAACCTGTGTGATCTAAGTTTTAACAGCCTCTGCAAGAAGAGTGTCCCGTAAAGCTTCCCTTCGCTGGAGGGGGAGCTTGGAGTGAGTCAGGCCTGGCTCACCACCATGGTGGCCCCTTTGAAAGGAGAACCAGGTTAGCAGTCCCAAGGAGCAGCAGGGATAGGTCCCTCCATCCTTGGACTTGCTGGGCTCCTGTGACTGGGCTCTCTTATATTGAACTCAGGGAGATCAAATGGGGAGGCCTGTAGGAAGAAAGACCTGCCCATTCCGTGAGGATATAGTGTGTCATTTACTTAAAGCTGGTAAGAAGAGGGAGCTACCACTGTGTCCGGTGCTGTTACAGTCCTTCTGGCCACAACCTGTTCCCCTTCATCTGTGAAGGAGTAAGTTGGACCAAGGGAAGTCAGACCCTAGAAAATGAAGTGATAAGTTGCCAACGCGTCTCCTGGTTTATGCTTTGGGAATGGTATCCCAAGTTGCAAATCCTCGCTGGTGTGTCCAAGAATAGCTTCCCCATTGGCAGGTGGAGACGGCCACCTCCCACCAGGAATGTGACATAGCACCTCCAGATCCATTTCCCTGGATACTAAAGACTCCAGGAATGAGGGAGGGATTGTCATTCAAAAAACAAACTGGAACAGTTAAATTGAAATGCTATGTGCCTGACACAGCAGTAGGCACATAGTAGGCACTCGATTAATATGTTTCATGGAATGGAAATATCCCTTAGGAAAAAGTCAGAAAAAGAGAGAAAGAATGCCCTAGCCAGTTTACTCTTAGATGGATTTTCACAATATGCAAAGTGGTGGTGGGGTCAACACAAGTGACACCAGCACTTTAAACTATTTGTGTAGGTATGCATGGGTGTATGTTTGGGAAGAAAAACAAAGGTGCAGATTATCCTCCTTTTTTCTTCAGCCTCCATCCTCACCCTTCTCCCCTCACACACACTGGACTTGGTCCGAGATGAAGCATTGGGGTGGGGAGGGAGGGGAAGCTTTGTGTTAAGTGCCTACTGGAAATGCACTGTGGGGTTTTTTCCTTTATGGGAAACCATTTATGCCAAGTTTTTCCCCATTTCCCATATTTATCTCATCTGGTTAGCTGCCTCTGCTTCCAGCTTTGTGTAATTCTCTTTGCCAGCTGCACAAAGCTGACTTTTTCCAAAGTCGTCTATAAAGAGTGAGCTCACCTGGCCTAGGTAGTTGTGTGTTTTGTTTAATTTCTCGTTAAACCTTTTGGTAATGTAATGCTGTATTTATTGTTTTTGCAAAATGAAAGGAATACTAATAAGTCATAAACGTACCTTCTTGTGTCAGATTCTTCCAGTGAATGGGCTTAACTGATGTACATCAATTAGATGGCCCATATGTTACTCTGTTTGCATTCGTCATTTTATTTTTGACATAGTATCTGGCACACAAAGTGGGTTAGTACTACAGTATTTGTGTTACTCTAAGTACTAAGTATGCAGATTTCCTGGTACCATTGAGTTGCTGCTATTAAGCTCACACATGAAATGGCTAAAAGTTACAAGTGTGCAAATTATGACTGCGTGAGCCTTAGAAACTAAAGTGTATAAAGGGCAACACATGAGCTGTCAAACAGTGTTAGGTGTGTGTTTATATGTACAGATTTGTGCATAGCAATGGTTTTATTTAAGTTGTTATGTAGTTGTCTCATCATTAACTAGCAATTTTGTACAAAAAAGAAAAAAATTAATTTGTAAACACTGCCAGAATATTTTCTAGCTGATTTGTAATTTTTTAAGAGTGTATTTTTGTTTTTGTCTTTTGTTGTGGTTCTTGTTTTCACTTTTTGTTGTAAGTGTAGATCTGTAAATAAAATTGCAGTATTTAAAGCTTTAGCTTTCAGGAAAAAGAAAGTAAGTGTGTGCATGACAACTTGTGTGTAGGAGAGGAGGAAGATGCCTTGGAGAGGAAGTCAGGTGGCAAGTGTCAGGTTGTGGGGATTTCTTTTCCTATGGGGTACGTGATTTTGTAAAAAGGAAGTATTTCTCCCAAAATTGGGAGTAGGTAAACTACTAATCGGTTTAACTTTGTGTTGTATGCTAGTTTAAAAAAGAAAATATGTAATATAATGTAAAAAAAAAAAAAAAATAGGCGCTTTATGATGGATTTTGTAAATAGATTTGTTACAGGATGACCTGTTCTCTAGCTGTGATCTTACCACTTCAAATGGGTGTAATTTGAATAAATTTTGTATGGTAAAGGATCAATAAAATGATTTTTTTTTTAAGAGTTCAGATTTATGGATGGATTTTTAAAATATCTTCTAATCTTATATTAGTTTAATTTTTAAAGACATTCTTTAATAAGTTGCAATATTTACAGAGTTTGTATGCATTTCTGTAAGTTCCCTGTCAATATACTGCTGCAACCATTAAAAATAATAATAATTAATAATAAAATATTTAAAGAGTTTCTAGGTGGTGCGGATGGTTAACACGCTCACTACTAATAGAAAGGTTGGTGGTTCAAGTCTACCTAGAGGCATCTCAGAAGAAAGGCCTGGTGATCTACTTTGAAAACTCATCCATTGAAAACCCTGTGGAGCACAGTTCTACACTGACGCATTGGGTCACCATGAGTTGAAATCAATTTGACAGTAACTAGTTTCTTCTAGGGAGCTCTGGTAGCATAGTACCTAAGGCACTTGACTGCTAACCAGAAGGCTGGCGGTTCAAACCCACCAGCCACTCCTCCGAAGGAAGACTGGGCAATGTACTTCCGTAGTGATACTACCTCAGCAACCCAAGGAGGGGTCGCTATGAGTCGGGGTCGACTCGATGGCAAGTAACAACAACAACAACAGTTTCTTCTAAGGGGGAAAGACTGAATAAAAACTCAAAACATCTCATGTCTTCCCCTTTATCTGGAATTCTCAGAATGTTGAGGAAATATTTTTCACACTTGTGGAATGCTAGGTACTCTGTGAAGAAGAACTTAACATGTCCCTTTAACCACCTGCAGAAACTGCATTGAAGAAAGACTTTTACAGTGAGCTACTGATTACCTGTCCAGTTTACTCCTCATAAGAGGCCCAGAAATGATCAACTTTAATTCTCAAGATGTAACTTCCTCACATGTTCTAGATTCTTTATTTTTTATACATTGCATCTATTAGCAGATGGATTTTTTTTTAACTGCCACACACAGTATTAACTCTTATGTACTTATTTTAAAACCCAGTCTTAAGAATTGTCACACAATCAGTGGAGAAGGGTATGAAGGAAAAAATGTTCTGTTCCTTCATCCTTCACCCCAGAGGTAACCACTGTTCTCATTTATCTTGTGTATATCCTCCCAGTCCAATTTGTAGATGTAGAGGAACATGTGTGCACATGTGTATGTATATTAACATAAATCATGCCATATATGCTATTCAGTTGTTTTCTTTTCCACTAAATACATCTTGGACATCTTTCTATGTTAATTCTTAATACCAACAATACAAACAAACCAAACTCACTGCCATCTAGTCATTTCTGACTCATAACGACCCCCATTGGGTTTCCGAGACTGTAAATGTTTATGGAAGTAGATTGCCCCATCTTCCTTCCACAGAGCAGCTGGTGGGTTTGAACTGCTGACCTGGTTAGCAGTCAAGTGCCTTATCCACTATGCCACCAGAGCTCCTTCTATAGTTAATAGATCATGTTTATTCTCTTCAAAGTCTGCATAGCATTCTAGCATTTATGGGAAATTTATTTAATAATTTACTCAGGTAATTTCCTGGTTTGGTTTGCTTTGTTTTCCTATCATATATATTGACTGTCTAGAACATGCCAGACATTTTTAAAATTATTATTGTATGATACAATGACAAAATTTACCATTAGACATTCACAATGTAGTACAACTATCACCACTATTTAGTTCCAGAACACTTTCATCACCCCAAAACGAAACCCCATACCCATTCAGCGGTCATTACCCATTCCTTTCTGCTTCCAGACCCTGGCAACTTATAATCTGCTTTCTATCTCTACATCTGCCAATTCTGGATATTTCATATAAATAGAACCATACAATATGTAGTGTTTTGTGTTTGGCTTGGTTAAGAAAGACAGCATAATGTTTTCAAGGTTCATCTGTCACAGCATGAGAACAATTCACTCCTTTTTATGCCTAGATAATCTATTGTATGAATAAACATTTGGTTATCCATTCATCAGTTGACCAAATTTTGGATTTTTTATACCTTTTGGCTATTGTGACACCAGGTACTACTTTAAGTGCTTTATATGTGTGCTCTGTTTTTTTCACAGTACACATCTCTACCTCAGATTACATATTTATTACCTCTCTCCCTTTCTAGAATATAAACTCTGTGAGGTCCTAGAAAAGTACCTGGCACATAAATATTAATAGTTAATGAATGAATTTTTCCTATTTTGCAGATGAGGTAACTGAGATTTAAGAGTATTTAAAAAAAGAAAAGAAAACATCCAAAGGCAATGGCAACAGCTCAAAGGTCTTTCCACACATGTGTGCTCTCCTCATATTCCTTATCTTGTACTGGAATTACTCCCCCCCCCCCCCCCGCTCACATTTTTGCCTTTTATCCTCTTTAGTTCTCCCTAGAATTCCATTTTCCCAGTTTGGGAGACTGATTTCATCATCCAGCATAGCTGGTGCCCTTCCCCAGGATCCGTATACTACATCTGCAGGCATCTTAATGGTCAAGCTAGTGATAAAAGATGACAGTGCAAAGACACTCCTCCTTCCAGGTACATTATAGGAGGTAAGGGAAAACAAGAACTACCTATACACAAAGACAAACTTGTAATATTCAGACAAGATAAGTGTAAATCATTCATTTAGGATTGCATCTTTTAAAAATGTAATTATAGGACTAGGATGTGTAGGTATTTTGTAATTCAGAACTTAGCAGTGTCTTGTTTTAGAAATGGGCTCTACACTGGAGAGAATTTAGAAATAGTCTCAGTATCTATGGTATAAGAAATAAAATGGTTAAAGGAAAGTTAGTTTTATTTACTTATTAAATATCCATTAAGGAAACTATTTGTTCATTTTTTCACTTAGTCTTTGAATGAGCATGAAGTATTTAGTATATGCCAAGCACTGTTCTAGGTGTTGAAGTGCAAATAGGAAATGGCATAGTCCCTGTCAGCAAAAGGACTTAACTATCCAGTTGGAGAAACAAGGTTTAGCTAGAAGTAAATACTGAGGGTCAGGTCTTAAATCAGCTACTTTTGGATAACTTGGAAGGACAAATGGTTAGAGGCAGAAACAGAAATGGAGGAAGGATGTAACCTTGCTTCTGGAGAACTTTAGAAAGCATGTAGTTTGGGAGCAATTCCCAGTGCCCAAACTGTGTATCTGGCTGGACACAAGCCTACTAGCAGAAGACTGCCCAGGTAGACTTGACTCACCAAATAGATAACTGAATCCATTTTCTAGGATCTAGGCAGCTGGGGAACCCTAATCTAGATTTATGTGTAATCCTGATACCCAGTTAACAGTTGCCACTGAATGATTTCCAACTCATGGTGACCTCATATGTTTCAGGGTAGAACTATGTCCCACAAGATTTTCAATGACTGAACAGTTTTTTTGGAAGTAGATCACCAGGCCTTTTTCTTCCAAGGTGCCTCAGGGTGGACTCAAACCTCTAACCTTTCAGAAAAAACTAAGTGCATTAACCATATGCACTAGAGACTCCACAATCATAATGCCAGGAATGAAAATGGCAATAGGTCATGCATCAGGATATTAATGAGAAATTCTGCATAGAATTATCTGCGTATTATCTGTATAAAATTGTCTGTTGTTGTTGTTGTTGTTATGTGCCGTCGAGTCAGACCCGATTCATAGTGACCCCTCCTTGGGTTTCTGAGGCAGTTATCACTATGGAAGTAAATTGCTTCACATACTAATTGCCTGTAGTTCTCTGTGGCGACGTAGAATTGATCATGCCAGAGCTAATCGGAAGTTAAAGAAGCAACATTCAGAGCATGAGGTTGCTGCTTTCAGTAGAATGTAAACAGCAGGCCTTTCACTGTGCCCTTAAATCAGGGACTTGAAGACTGAAAGACAAACAGAAAATTTTAATTAAAATATTCTGAAATATTTATAATTCTAGAAATCATTGTGCTTTGTGTGTGTGAAGAACACTATTAAAATGTTCTACAGTTTCTTACGTGGAGTGCCTAGGAAAAAGACATCCATCCCCATGGGAAGAGAAGGGACAAAGTTCCTTGCTATCATGGACATGCCTGAGAAACAGCAGTGAAAACTCTAGCATTCTGTTGGAATGATTTAGAACTTGGCCTTACATCTTATAACAATAAAGTTAGTACTTATGAGAAGGTCATGAGTCCCTGGATTGTGCAAATGGTGAAGCACTTGGGTACTAACAAATATTTGCATTTTGTATGCACCCAAAGGCTCCTTAGAAGAAAGCCCTGACAATCTGCTTCCAAAAGGTCATAGCTATTGAAAACCCTATGGAACTCAGTTCTTTTCTGCAACATATGGGGTAGCCATGAGTCAGAATCAACTCCATGGCAACTGATTTGTTTTTTTGTATTGTTTGGTGTGGGAAGGACAGAAAGTATCTTCTCTTTCCTACATCAGGTACAGTGGATGACTGTACACTAACCAGGAACTCAGAAATACCTGGGGGCTAAGCCCAGGGAATTAAAATAAATAGACAAACCAAAAACATTAATCAAATGTCTAGGTTGTCAACTTAGACAAAACCACGTCAACTGTTAATGATTATAGAATCACAGAATCTGAGTTGGAAGGAAACATCACATCCAACAAAAAACTGACATTCTCATCAAGCAACATTCCAATGATCTGTAGTTTTCATCAAGAAAGCAGACTCCAGACTGTTAGTCCAACATTTCCTGCTGTACTCATGTTGTTGCTGTCAGGTGGCATCGAGACAGTTCTGACCCTGTGTGCACCAGAACAAAACACTGCCTGGTCCTGCACCATCCTCACAATCATTGCTATGTTTGAGCCCATTGTTGCAGCCACTGTGTCAATCCATCTCGTTGAGAGTCTTCCTGTTTTTTGCTGACCCTCCACTCTGCCAGGCTTGATGTCCTTCTCTGGGAAGTGATCCTTTCTGATAACATGTCAAATGTATGTAAGAAACAGTCTTGCGCCATCATTGTTTCTAAGGAACATTCTGGCTGTACTTCTTCCGAGACAGATCTGTTCATTCTGGCAGCCCATGTTGTTGTTGTTGTTGTTGTGTGCCGTCGAGTCGGCCCCGACTCATAGCGACCCCTCCTTGGGTTTCCGAGGCAGTATCACTACGGAA
>NW_006921599.1:19602298-19614800 GCF_000298275.1 Orycteropus afer afer
AAAAACATTAATCAAATGTCTAGGTTGTCAACTTAGACAAAACCACCAGCTTCTGGTTCCAGAGCTTACACTTTTGGAATTTCTCCTCCCCTCCCCTTCCCTCCTTGGTAACCCACAAAGGAAGTTTCCTTCTATATGTAAAGCTTTCCTTGACTTAACCTAAGCTTCTGGAGGATTCCTATCCATAGTCTCCAGTGTAATTCCTTTTACTCTTCAAACATGTTTCATGGGTACATGATTATCGTATGCTGTTAACCTATGTGTGTAACAACAAACTGGTTGAAATGGAAGCCACTAGGAAACTTGAATTTGGATGACTTCTCAGTGTCTTGTCCCTGGTCTTTGAAAAATACGGATTTGCTTTATTTAAATCAAGGAAGAATCAAGTTGGCAACAGCTTCTAAGTAGAATGTTCCATTTCCTCCTTGAAAGACACAAACTTTTCTTCCTGTCCAGAGCACTTTTCAGCTTCAGAGCCTTGAAGATTATGCAGTTTTTCTGTATAATCAAAATTGAGGGCATTTGCCTTAGTCGAAGCCTAAATTATACTGTACTTCACATCCCTAAATAGTCCTTAGCCTTTGCACTGGGCTTTACAGTTTACAAATAATCTTCTATGCCTTGTGTCTTCATCTAATGCCATTTGTAACTGATGGCAACAGCTGCAAAAGTAACTAATCAATCTAAAAATGACAGAACAGTATGTAGGCAGGGCTGTAAATGGGGGAAGAAAAGCATTTAGCTTTAAGCCATACCCTAGAGACCTAAGGAGTAAGAAACAACACTGCATTTTCACAGGAGAGACCCAAAATAATGAGATCAGTGAATAAAAATTAAAACATTCTAACAAACAGCATGTTTAAATGGGTTAGGGTTGGGAGTAATGTGTGTGTGTGTGTGTGTGTGTGTAAATGAGGAAGCAGGAAGAAGGGGATGGAGATTTGATTATAAGCAAAAGCAATTCAAGATGTTTAAAGAGGGCTATGAGGCAAAAAATTGGTATTCCTTTTTTTTTTTTTAAGTAATACTTTGTTTTTGGTGAAGGTTATACATCAGTGTAGGTTCCCATTCAATAATTTCTATACATATTTTTCAGTGACATTGGTTAGTCTTCATAATGGGTGAACATTCTCATTATTTATGTTCTGGTTGTACCATTTCCATCAATTTAGTTTCCCTGTCCCCTTATATTCTCATCTTTGTTTTAAAGTAATTATTAACCATCTGGTTTGATATAGGTGATATTATTTTTTTGAGCCAATTTGTTACTTAGCTACAAAGTGACCTCAAGGATTAGTTGCGATTCAAAATTTGAAAAGTATTTCAGGACAATAGTCTCAAGGAGGACTCCAGTCTCAACCAGTCTAGTAGGTCTGATTCCCTACCCCTCAAGGAATTTGAGGTTCCACATTTTTCTCTCATCTTTGTCAGGTAAATGGATATTCCTTTAGTAAAAGAGAAGGTAAAATCACATTAACTCTGACTTTGGGTATCTGTGAAGAGAATAGAGTGGCTACTAAAGATGAGGGGCAGGGCTAGGGGCTGAACAAAGGAAAGAGGAAGATAAAAATGTAGAAACAGTTCCTGCAAATGAGACAGTCCAGCCAGTGGAGGCCAAAATTAGCTGTGAGTGTGGAAAAAAGAATTGGGTGCCACTCTTTCCCCTGACATTCTGGGGAATTAGGTAGACAAGGAAACCCTTATGGTACAAAACAACTGGGTTCTACATAAAACAATTTTACTGTGTTCCTGAGCATACAGGATATTCCCAAAAGGCCCCCAAAAATTTTTAAATTGTGAGTTGGAAAGCAAAAGAAATGTTGTGAAGTGTTTTGCATGAAACATGAGAAAGATAGGTATATCTGAAGACAGATACCATTCTTATTTCCAATATGACTGCTGGAATTGAGAAAGATGGGGCCCACTGAGTGAGACTGAGAAACAGTGTGAAACTCCCACAATAAACCAGAGAAATGGAAGAAGTCTCTAGCGCTTACAGGTCATTGTCATCTCCCTGGCTCTCAGCAAGAAGCAGACACAATCCTTTCTGGATGAGGCATCCCTAAGGCAGGACTGCAGAGAGAGTCTAGCAAATATGAGTGCACAAAGCTCAAACACAGAGGAAAAAAACCCATCATTAGTGTGAGTCAGTTGAAGCAATAAAAACTATCAGATTTAGACTTCAAGAGCTTTCAATACTGGAATTAATTATCAGATAAAGAATAGAAAATGACTATGTAGAAAAGGAGGCACCTTGGTGGTGCAGTGGTTATGTGCTCAACTGCTAACTGAAAGGTCACCAGTTTAAACCCATCAGCTGCTCCTTGGCAGAAAGATGTGGCAGTCTGCTTCATAAAGAATCCAGCCTTGGATGGAGCAGTTCTACTTTGTTCTATAGGATCGTTCTGAGTCTGAATTGACTTCACAGCAATGCATAATGGGTTTATGTAGGAAATGCTTAAAGAAATAAAAGATGGTGTCACAAAAGTGAGTGAGCAACAGGAGGCAATCAAAACCTGCCAGATAAAAGAGTAAAATAAAATTTTAGAAATTAAGAATATTTTTGAAACAAGAAAACCCAACTGATGACTGTTATGGATTGAATTGTTCCCAAAAAATATGTGTTGTAAATCCTAGCCCCTATACCTGTGGTTAAGGAGCTCTGGTGGTATAGCGCCTATGGCACTTGACTGCTAATCAGAAGGTTCATGGTTCAAACTCACCAGCCATTCTGCGGAAG
This sequence comes from Orycteropus afer afer, assembly GCF_000298275.1. Lineage (NCBI taxonomy): Eukaryota > Metazoa > Chordata > Mammalia > Tubulidentata > Orycteropodidae > Orycteropus > Orycteropus afer. The sequence goes on from NW_006921599.1 coordinate 19,605,039, forward strand.
GAAGACCGGGCAATCTATATCTGTAAAGATTTACCACAGCAGAAACCCAAAGGGGGTCTCTATGAGTCAGAACCGACTAGATGACAGTGAATTTGGTCTTTTCTTTTTGGTTTATACCTGTGGTTATAATCCCATTTGGAAATGGGTTTTCTCTGTTATGTTCATGAGACAATAATTAGGTGGCCAGTTATAAGCTCAAATGCAATTAAAAAATCGATTGCATTTCTATATAGCACCAACCAAATGTTAGAAAATGCAATTTTTTAAAAGATGGCATTTATGATAGTGACTGATAATATAACCTACCCAGGAGTAAATCTAACAAAACAGGTGCAAAAACATCTAATGGGTAACAAGACTCAATTTCATAAAGATTGCCATTTGTCCTAGGCTTGATCTGTAGTTTCAATGCACAATAAATGCCAGTAGCTTTTTTGCAAGAAACTTAAACATGGAGGATCAGAGGCCCTAAATTATTCTGGAAGCTCCACTGAAACCTGTTCAACATCTTAGCAAAAAGCAAGCCTCTCTGAGACAGATGGTGGCTACTCTGAGGTGCATTGGCTGGGATCAAACTCAGGTTTACCTGAATGGAAGGTGAGAATTCTACCACTGAACCACCACTGCCTCCTAAGTACTGACATACTGGAAAACAAAAACAAAAACAAAAACGTGTTGCCATCACACAGATTCCACCTCAAGGCAACCCCATGTGCTACAGAGTAAAACTGAAGAAGAGCTGAGGAACAAGAACTGCCACTGATATGACCCATTTATTGATAGTTTCATGAACCAAAACCAAAATAAACTCACTGCCATCAAGTTGATTCTGACTCACTGGATTTCCAAGGCACTAAATCTTTATGGAAACAGACTGTCTCACCTTTCTTCTGCAGAGTGGCTGGTGGATTCATACCACCAGGCTTTTGGTTAGCAGCCAAATGCATTAACCCCTATACCACCAGAGCGCCTTAATTTCATAAAAGTAGTAAGAAAAACACCACCTGGGGTAAGAAAGATGTTTCTCAGCTGATTGAATATTTCTTGATGCTGTCTCATCTCCAAATTCTACTGCCTACCTTACACCTAAGGAATTCTGATGACACTTGGCTGCTAACCAAAAGGTTTGAAACCTCTAATAGCTTTGCAGCAGAAAGACCTGGTGATCTGCTCTTGTAAAGATTACAGCATAAGAACCCCTACCAAGCAGTTCTACTTTGTCATACAGGGTCTCTATGAGGTGGAATTGATTCGATGGCACACAACAAAGCAACAACCTTATACCTCCCTCTTACCCTCGCTTTTACTATTTGACATATTTGATGTTACTATGCAGTTCTATCATAGCATGCAAGTAATAGAAGAGCAGAGAAAATAAAATAAAATACTCTATTGAGTATTTTCTAGAAATAGCCACACAACTCTGAAACTTTTGCTAGGTTCCTGTCCTTTTTCCCATTTATTGTACTTTTGGGGGAAATGTCATCTAATCCAGATATACTTTACTTTAGCTTCCTAAATTAAAATGACAAAGGCTTTGTCTTCATAGTAAAAGCACCAATTTTTTTTTCCTCTCATATTTCACATCTGAAAAACATAGTTTAAAGAACCAGTTGCCATCAACTCAACTCAACTCCAACTCATGGCAACCCCAGGTGTGTCAGAGTAGAACTGTGCTCCACAGGGTTTGCAATGGCTCATTTTTTGGAAGTAATCTCCAGACTTTTCTTCCAAGACTCTTCTAGGTGGATTTGAACCTCTAACCTTTCAGCCAGTAACAAAACATGTTAATGTTTGCATCACCCAGGGACTCCAAAATAGATACTACCAGTTATTTAATGAACTTCTATCCCCACTGCACAAGGGGTCATTTCTAGAAGTCAATTATTTATGAAAATCTCTTGTTTTAGAATTACTGTTTTTCTTACTAGGGCAAGGAGATGACATGATAATTAAAGAAGGAGATGGAGATTATTCTCTGGCCTCTTCCTATGATAGTATGTACCACATAAAGCTGCTACACTTGGAACTACTTGGGAGAGGCCTAGTGGAGATCACATGGAGCGTCTCAAAGAGTTAAGTATAGTGGTTAAGTATAATTGCTTCAATTACCAAAAATACAGTGGCTATAGTGGAACCTCCAAAACTTAAGTATGTTACTGTTAGGTGCTTCGAATTGGTTCCAACTCATAGTGACCTTGTGTACGACAGAGTGAAACACTGACTGGTCCTACCCCATCCCTAGAGTCGTTGCCATGCTTGAGCCTATTGTTGTAGCCACTGTGTCAACCCATATTGCTAAGGGTCTTCTTTTTGGCTGACCCTCTACTTTACCAAGCATGATATTCCTCTCCATGGACTGGTCCCTTATGAAAAAATAACTATAGTATGTGAGACGAAATTTGGCCCTTCTTGCTTCTAAGGAGAATTCCAGCTGTACTTCACCAAGGTAGCTTTGTTAGTTCTAGCAGTCCATGGTGCATGCGTTCAGTATTCTTTGCCAACACCACAATTCAAATCCATAATTTCTTCTGTGGTCTTCCTTATTTGTTGTCCAGCTTTCACATGCACATGAGGCTATTGAAAATACCTGATTTGGGGCAGGTGCAACTTAGTCTTCAAAGTGACATCTTTGCTCTGAAACACTTTAAAGAGTTCTTTTGCAACAGATTTGCCCAATGCAATACATCATTTGATTTCTTGACTGCTGGTTCCATGGGTTTTGGTTGTGGATCTGTTTTCATTACCTGTTGTTGTTGTCGTTATGTGCCATCGAGTCAGACCTGACTCATAGCGACCCCTCCTTGGGTTTCCGAGGCAGTATCACTATGGAAGTAGATTGCCCCATCTTCCTTCCGAGGAGTGACTGGTGGGTTTGAACCACCAGCCTTCTGGTTAGCAGTCAAGTGCCTTAGGCACTATGCTACAAGAGCTCCTTTTCATTACCTAGTGCTGCTCTAACAGAAATATACCACAAATGGGATGGCTTTAACAAACAGGTGTTTATTCTCTTATAGTTTGGAGGCTTTAAGTCTGAGTTCAAAGTGCCAGGCTCCAAGGGCTGGGTGAAAGCCCCTCAACCTTGGGCTTCAGCTCTGCCTCCTCCTCCTGGCCCACTGAAGCTAGAGGCCTTTCTTCACTCAGACAGTTGCTGGCTGCTGAGGCTGACAAGCCCAAGGTTGACAAGTAAAAAGGCACAGTCCCAATGTTACCAAACAACATGGCAGGCCACTAATTCAATTCCAGATGAAGTCTTAAGATTGGCAGGGCATGGCAGGCTGTTGAACAACGACTTGGCTACATGCAGCGTTCAAGTGTGCCAAAAGGCTAGACACCATTCCCAAGACTTTTCCTGATGTATAGGAAGCAGACCATATCCCTAAGGCAGCTACTCAGATGCTCACAACAGATTCCATCATGCAGTTGATTACCAATCTCATCATGGGTAATACTACATCCAGCTGCCCAATCACTCAACCAGGCCCAGCCAAGTTGACACACAAACTTAACTACAACAGGAGCCAAGTAAAATGAAATCCTTGACAACTTCAATCTTTTCTCTATTTATCATGATGTTGCTGAAGGGTCCACTTGTGAGGAATTTTGTTTTCTTAAGTTGAGGTGTAATCCATACAGAAGTATGTAGTCTTTGATCTTCACCAGTAAGTGCTTCAAGTCTTCCTCACTTTCGTCAAGCAAGGTTGTGTCATCTGTATATTGTAGGTTAATGGGTCTTCCTCCACTCTTGATGCTGCGATCTTCTTCATATAATCCAGCTTCTCGTATTATTTGCTCAGTTTACAGAATGAATAAGTATGGGGAAAGAATACAACCTTAATTATACAGTGGTAAGTCATTTGATTGCTAACCAGAAGGCTGGTGATTCAAACCCACCAGCCACTCCTCGGAAGGAAGATTTGGGCAATCTACTTCCATAGAGATACCGCCTCAGAAACCCAAGGAGGGGTTGCTATGAGTCGGGACTGTGTCGACAGCAATGAGTTTGGTTTTGGTTTTTGGTTTATAATTAAAGAGGAGGCATTGGTGGTTCAGTGGTAAAATTTTCATCTTTCATGTGGGAAATCCTGGCTCAATTATCAGGCAAAGCACCTCATGCACAGCTACCACTTGTATGTCACCGGAAGCTAGTGTGCTGCTGTGATGATGAATGGGTTTCTGCAACTCTTCCAGACTAAAACAGAAGAAAGGCCTGGTGATATACTTCCAAAATTCAGCCAGTGGAAACCCTATGGATCACAACAATGCCTTCTGCAACCAATGGAGATGCTCAGGTTCAGTCTGTGTTTCATTCTGTATGCATGGGGTCACCATGAGTTGGTGACTCCATGGCAGCTAACAACAACAAGTATAATTAAGGAGTCCTTCCAGGATGCTCAGGAAAATCCTAAGTGAATACCAGTCATACTCATTTAACAGATTCACATAATCACAGAAACCCTTCTTCTCTGTTGGTTCTGTTTTTATTCTATACTCTCTTATTTTTGCTTCTCCTTTCAGCTCTATCACTGCTGAACAGAGGGCCATTTCTAGAAGTCAACATTTTGGAAGATCTGAGAGTATTAAATTGTGATGGTAAAAGAAGATAAATTTCAGCTGGTAAAAACAAACAAACAAAAAGCCTAAAGGTGTTTTGACATCATTATGTAGCACGGAGCAGTTGAATTTTATTATATTTTGCATAGTAGGAAATTGATAGTATGTGTTGAGTTTCTTTCCAAATTGTTAACAGGAATGCGAGAATGGAAGGAATGTGAGAATCAGATCACATGACAAGTTTTTTAAAAATATAAACTGCTCATTTTAGAATCATTAAAAATTCAGAGAATTGGCCTTTGGTCTATGAAAAGTAGATACAGAATTTTGACAACTATATCCTTTCTTTATTAATTCATACTCTTCCCATAAAAATCCATTAAAAAATCTGAAAACAAATTAGAGAAGCAATTAAGAAATAGAAAAAGAGTGTTGTTTCAAAAGATCATATGTAGACAGGAATGACATCAATGTGCAAAATGCTATGTAAGGTACTGAACATTTGATAGAAAAGAAACACTTACTCTGCTCCAAATTATCTAGAACCAACATGAAGAGAGGAATATTACCTGGCACATGATTCAGTATTCATGGGTTAAAATAAATTGGGGATCTAGAGAGGCCTAACTATTCCTGGTTCTGAGGCCAGATCACAACTTCTCTAAGGCTCATCATAGAGAACATTACAAATAATCTCTTGAGCACCTATGTAATAGAAAACCTCTCAGTGTCTACTTTCCTTCACTATAAAATAAGTCACAGGTGGGGTTTCATTATATTACATGACCCTTACTTCCTAGACTTAGCAGACTGAACACAGAGTCCCTGCCCCCAGGAGTTGGAAATGGGGTTAAGAGAAACTAGTGTCTGTCTCTTGAGTGGAAGAGATGCAACCATTAAGGAGTGTAGTACAGGTATCTTCTACATGTGCTTAGTCACAGAGAGAAGAAAGCCCATGAGTGAAGCAGAGATGAGAGACCAGGAGGGAGCAAGGAGTTCTATGTGCTTCCTGAAGCCAGCTGTACTCTTGCCCTGAAGGTTTCCTTATAGTAAATTTTTCATTGCTTCTTTAAGCTTGAGTTTGTTTCCATTACTTGCAATCAAGAGCCAAACCAATATAACCTAGTATGTCAGACAACTTGTTATTCATTGTTGTTGTTGTTGTTATGTGCTGTGGAGTCGGACCCAACTCATAGTGACCCCTTCTTGGGTTTCCAAGGCAGTTATCACTACAGAAGTAGATTGCCCCATCTTCTTTCTGAGGAGTGGCTGGTGGGTTTGAATCGCCAGCCTTCCAGTTAGCAGTCAAGTGCATTAGGCACTAAGCTACCAGAGCTCCTAACTGTTATCCACTAGGGATAGAGAAATAAAAGAAGATACGGCTCCCATTCCACCACACACACACACAAATACACACACGCACACAAATACACACACACACACAAATACACACACTTCCTATGCACTCCCCAACCCCCCACCAAAAGAAGATATGGTTCCTGTCCTCAAGGAACTTACAGTACTCAAAGGAGGGACACACATGTTAGCAGATAATTTCTTTAAGTATTAAAAAAAAAAAAAAAAGCTTCACTGCTGTTGAGTCAGATCTGACTCACAGTGACCTCTCCTTGGGTTTCTGAGGTGGTACCACTACGGAAATAAGTTGTCCAATCTTCCTTCTGGGGAGTGGCTGGTGGTTTTGAACTGCCACCTTTCTGGTTAGCAGTCAAATGCCTTAGGCACTATTTCACCAAGGAGAAATGGTTTGCACTTGACTACTAACAGAAAGACTGGCAATTCAAATATACCAGTGGTGGACTTCCGGTAAGATGGTGGAATAGGGAGACAAGCTACACTGACCCTCTTCAGCAAAGAAAAGAGAAACCAATTGGCACAGATACAGAAGATAAACCTGGCACCCTGAACTTTGAAAGGAAGGATTCAGAAGTGGATTAAACACCAACTAGTAGAAAACACTGAATGGAAACAGTGAGTAAGGAGACAAATGGTGCTGTAAACCATCAGGTATCCTGACGGCATGGACAGCCTGAATATTTATTTGCAAGTGGTGTTAGGAACTGAGAATTAACCTAAAAATCAGCCCTACTCACCAAGGGCTTCATGATGACTGCACCAATGGCTGATGACTAAAAAGGGAAAAGAAGGAGACAAACTGAGCTGTGAACTTTCAGCTGTCCAGAGGGCGCAGCCATTTTGAATGTTTACAACTGGCAGCCATTTTGGCTGTTTAAAGTGACAGCATTCTCATTCAGATTCCAGGGACCTAAGAATAGGTTCCACTTGCCAAAGACAGCAAGGACATATGGGAGGCTGAAGGTTGGAAAGGGGACAGGTGGTGAGTGCATAAGTGCTGCCAACTAGCAAATAGAGGAGCACAGTACCCTGCTCACTCAGATACATCCAAACAAAACAAAGAAATAGAAAATCTTGGATGAATCACTCCAACATACAATCACCAATTAAATATAAAAAGAGAAACATCACAATGCCTCAGAGACAACAGATCATCACAGTCCATGCAAAGAAGCAAAATAAAGCTGTAGACACAAGGGAACAGGATACAGACCCAGAACACATCCCTGAGGAAGAAGCAGCATTAGAACTTTCTGATAAGGAATTCAAAAGAATTATATTTAAGTACCTTCAAAGATTGAGAGACATATCAAAGAAAACACTGACAAAATTGAGGAAAACACAAATAAAACCCTAGAACGATTTCAGAAGACAATACAAGAACAAAATAAATGAAAAATTTAGAAATGATACAGTATCCACAGATAGAAATCCAGAAGATTAATACTAAATTCCCATAAATAGATAACACATTGAATGAGCAAAGGAGTAGAATTGAATCAATGGAAGACAGAATTAGTGAGATTGAAGACAAATACTTCAATACTTGTTTGCAAAGGGATCAATCAGAAAAAAAGATCAAAACAAAATGAAGAAAGCCTAAGGTTCATGTGGGATACCACTGAAAGTATCTTGGCTGAAAGCAAAGAATACCACAAAGATGTTTACCTGTGTTTTATTGACTATACAAAAGCATTCAATTGTGTGGATCATAATAAATTATGGATAACATTGAGAAGAATGGGAATTCCAGGACATTTAATTATATTTGTGAGGAACTGTACATAGACCAGGAAGCTGTAGTTTGAACAGAACAAGGGGAGACTGCATGGTTTAAAATCAGGAAGGGAGTGCATCAGTTGTATCCTTTCACTATACTTATTCAATGTGTATGCTGAGCAAATAATCCAAGAGGCTGGACTATATGAAGGAGAATGTGGTGTCAGGATTGGAGGAAGTCTCATTAACAACCTGCATAGATACGCAGATGACACAACTTTGCTTGCTGAAAGTGATGATTACTTAAAGCACTTACTGATGAATACTGAAGATTACAGTCTGCAGTGTGGTAACACCTCAATATAAAGAAAACAAATATCCTCACAACAGGACCAGTAAGTAGCATCACAATAAATGGAGAAAAGATTGACGTTCATAGACTTCATAGTACTTAGTTCTACAATCAACACCAATGGAAAGACATCAGATGACATATTGTACTGGGCAAATCTGCTGCAAAAGTCCTCTTTCATGTGCTAAGGAGCAAAGATGTCTTCTTGAAGACTAAGGTGCGCCTACCCCAAGCCATGGTATTTTCAGTGGCCTCTTATGCATGTGAGAGTTGGACTAATGAATAAGGAAGACCGAAGAAGAGGTGATGCTTTTGAGTTGTGGTTTTGGTGAAGAATATTGAAAGTACCATGGACTGCTAAAAGAAGTAACAAACCTGTCCTGGATGAAGTGTAGCTGGAATGTTCCTGGGAAGCGAGAATGGCCAGACTTCGTCTCACCTACTTTGGTCATGTTGTCAGAAGGGACTGTTCCCTGTAGAAGGAGATCATCCTTCGTAAAGTGGAGGGTCACTGAAAATGGAGAAGGCCCTCAACAAGATGGATTGACACAGTGGCTACAACAATGGGCTCACATATAGCAAGGATTGTGAGGCTGGCGCAGGACTGGGCCATGTTTCATGCTGTTGTAAATAGGATCGCTATGAGTTGGAGACAACTAGACGGCACCTAACAACTACAATTGGAATTCCAGGACATTGAGAGACAAATAAAAACACAGAGAAAATTGTTGAAGATTTGTTGGAAGAGAATTTCCCTGAAATGATGAAAGATAAGAATATATCTTTCAAGAAATCCAATGAACCCCAAACAGATAGGCCCCAAAAGAAAACCACCAAGACATATCATCATCAAATTCACCAAAACCACAGAGAAAGAAAGAATCCTGAAAGCATTGTGGGAAACACAAAGTTACCTATAAAGGACAATCAATAAGACTAAGCTCTGATTTCTCAGCAGAAACCATGCATGTAAGAAGGCAATGAGACGGTATATATAAAACCCTGAAAGAAAAAATTCCAACCAAGAATTAACACCTAGAAAAATTGTCCCTCAGATATGATGGTGAAATTAGGACATATCCAGATAAGCAAAAATTAAAGGAATTTGTTAAAACCAGACCAACCTTACAAGAGATGCTAAAGGGATTCCTTTGGACAGAGAACCAACAACAGCAAACAACAACCAACCATTAACACACTTGATGACATAACCCAGAAACCAACCCAATTACAGGGAACCAGAGACATAAATTGGCAAATGAGGAAAACTACAAACCAAAAATAGAAAAAATTGGGTAGTTAAAGATCTTCTAAATGGTGAGGATGTCAAGATAATTGCAAGATAGAACAGCCTGTTCTAAAGGTGGGAAGAAAATTATAAATTGCAGGGTAACTTAAAAGAAAAATGATAAACCTTAACATCAAAATAAAAAAGAGGACAAGCGAAATACTTAGCAAATTCTAAAACAATAGCAATGAAGAAAGTGATAACATGATTCACAAACAAAATAAGCTCAGTACAGAAAATTATATGGAACAAAGAAATCAGCAACACCAGAAAAAAGCACATAACAAAATTACAGCAAGAAAGTTATACTTGTTGAAAGACAGAAAATAACAAATGCTGGCGAGGTTGTGGAGAGATTGGGACTCTCATACACTGCTGATGGGACTGTAAAATGGTACAACCATTGTGGAAAGCAGTATGGCGATTCCTTCAAAAGTTGGAAATACAAATACCATTTGACCCAGCCATCCCATTA
>NW_006921599.1:19616410-19619161 GCF_000298275.1 Orycteropus afer afer
AACACATGGAAACTGAGTAACACCTTCCTTGAAAATGACTGGTTAATAGAAGAAATAAAAAAATTAAATTAAAAAATTCCTCGAATCAAATGTGAGTGAAAACACAGCATACCAAAATCTTTGGGAGACAGCAAAAGCAGTAATCAAGAGGCCAATTTATAGCAATAAATTCACACATCAAAAAAGAAGATCCAAAATCAACACCTTAACCCAACATCTCCAACAATTAGAAAAAGAGCAGCAAAAAACAAAACAAAAACAAAAACAGTCACCAGAACAAAAGAAATAATAAATATTCAAGCAGAACTAAATGAAACAGAAGATAGAAAGACAATAGAAAAAACAACAAGACTACAAGTTGAATTTTTGAAAAAATTAATAAAATTGACAAACCACTGGCAAATTTAACAAAGGAAAAGAGGGAGAGAATACAAATAACATGAATAAGAAATGAATGGGGCAATGTTACAACAGAACCAACAGAAATTAAAAGGATATCATTATACTATAAATAAGAACTATACTCCAACAAATTTGAAAATCTAGAAGAAACGGACAAATATCTGGAAACATACTACTTACCTAAACTAACACAGACTGAGGCAGAAAATATGAACAGATCCATAACAAAAGAAAAAATCAAATAGATCATAAAAAAATTACCATTAAATTAAAAAACACCCTGACCCAGATAGTTTCATTGGAGAATTCTACTGAATGTTCAGAGAAGAAATGACACCAATCCTACTCAAACGATTCCAGAACATAGAAAAGGATGGAATCCTCCCAAATTCATTTTATGAAGTAAACATGAACTTGAAAACCAAAACCAGGCAAAAATATCACCAAAAAGGAAAACTACAGACCTATATCCCTCATGAATAGAGATGCAAAAATCTTCAACAAAATCCTAGCCAATAGGCTCCAACAACATATTAAAAAAATATACATTATGAGCAAGTGAGGTTCATTCAGGTGTGCAAGGATGGTTCAACATTAGAAAAACTATCTACATCATCCATGACATAAATAAAACAAAGGACAAGAACTACATGATGATATCAATTGATGCAGAGAAGACATTTGATTAAATCCAAAACCCATTCCTGATTAAAACTCTCAGCAAAATAGGCATAGAAGGGACATTCCTCAACATAATAAAGGGCATACATGCAAAACCAACAGCCAACATTATTTTCAATGGAGAGAGACTGAACCCATTCCCCTTGCATATAGGAAGCAGACAAGGATGCCCTCTATCACCACTTTTATCCAACATTGTATTGGAAGTCCTAGCCACAGCAAGAAGGGAAATCAAAGCCATCCAAATTGGTAAGGGAGAAGTCAAACTATCCCTATTTGCTGATGATATAATTCTATACACAGAAAACCCAAGTGACTCTGCAAAAAAACTACTGGAACTAATTGAGAGATTTAGCATAGTGGTGGGATACAAGATCAACATACAAAAATCAGTTGGATTCCTCTACACCAGGGAAGAGATTGCTGAAAAGGAATAAGGAAATCAATTACCATTTACAATCTTGTTGTCGTTATGTGCCATCGAGTCAAACCTGACTCACAGTGACCCCTCCTTGGGTTTCCAAGGCAGTATCACTATGGAAGTAGATTGCCCACTCTTCCTTCTAAGGAGTGGCTGGTGGGTTTGAACTGCCAGCCTTCTGGTTAGCAGTCAAGTGCCTTAGGGACTATTCCACCAGAGCTCCTACCATTTACAATAGTTAACAAAATAATTAAATACTTGGGAATAAATCTCATTAGGGACACAATAGAGCTGTACAAAGGAAACTACAAAACACTACGTCAAGAAACCATAAGAGATCTACGTAAATGGAAGAACATACATGCTCATGGATAAGAAGATTGAACATTATGAAAACGTAAATACTACCCAAAGCAATCTGTACATTCAGTGCGATCCCAATCCAGATCCCATCATTTGTTTAAGGATATGGAAAAACAAATCACTAATTTTATATGGAAAAAAAGAGATCTCAGATAAGCAAAGGACTATTGAAGAACACAAAGAAAGTAGGAGGTCTCACATTGCCAGATCTCAAAACCTACTATAAAGCCACAGTAGTCAAAACACCCTGGTACTGGTACAGCAACAGACACATAGACAAGTGGAACAGAATTGAGAACCCAGAAACAGAGCCATCAACCTATGGTCAGCTGTTTTTTTTTTTTTGGGGGGGGGGCGGATTTGGGTGGAGATTTACAGAGCAAATTCACTTTCCATACAGGAGTTCACATATACTTTGTCTCATGATATTGACCACAGTTTACCACAATGCAACAGCTCCCCTCTTACTTCCTCCCCATAGTTACCCCTTCTCTGTGTCCATCCCTCCATGGACTCCTGCCCCCTGAGCTGTCTCCCTGTGCATAAGCAGCCCTTCCTTATCCCATGATTGTTCTCTCCAAGGAGAGTATCTACTTGAGGTAAATGTTCATCTCATATGCCTGTCTTTTGTTTGGCTGGAAACCACAGACAGGTGTGGGTTCAATTCCAGACCTGAAGGGCAGTTAGGGGCCATAGTCTCAGTGGTTTCACCAGGCTATATCAGACCAGCAAACCTGGTCCCCCGCCCCTTTTTTTTCCCCCTCCAAATGATTTTGAGTTTTGTTCCACATTGTTCTCCCTCTCTATCAAGGATCTGCTACATAGATCCCCTTCCAAGTGGATGACAGTGGTAGCCAGGCACCATCTAGTTCTTCTGGTCTCAT
>NW_006921599.1:19620055-19623474 GCF_000298275.1 Orycteropus afer afer
TCCATTCCTCAGTTGATGGACACCTAGGTTGTTTCCATCTTTTGGCTATTGTAAATAGTGCTGCGATGAACATGGGTGTGCATATATCTGTTTGGTCAGCTGTTTTTTGACAAAGAGCTGAAATCCATTATATGAGGAAGATGGTCTCTTTAACAAATAGTGCTGGGAAAACTGGACCTCTATTTGCAGAAAAATGAAACAAGGTCTGTACCTCACACCATACACAAAAACAAACTCCAGATGGACCAAAGAGTTAAATATAAAACCTAAAACTATAAAGTTCTTCAAGGAAAAAATACGGCAAATTTAGGGGCCCTGATTTATGGCATAAATAGAATGTCCAGCATAACCCAAAATGCACAAACAGCAGAAGATAAATTAGATGAATGGGACCTTCTAAAAATTAATTTTTTAGGTGCTACAAAAGAGTAAAAAGAGTACCTACAGATTGGGAAAAAATATTTGGCAATGACATATTTGACAAGAGACTTATCTGCAAAAATTATAGAAAACTCCAACACCTCAACAACAAAAAAGACAAACAATCCAATTTAAAAAATAGGCAGAAGACATGAATAGACACGTCACCAAAGAGGATATTCAGGCGACCAACAAACACATGAAGAAATGTTCATCACCATTAGCAATTAGAGAGATTCAAATCAAAACAACAATGAGATACCATCTGGCCCCAGCACTAATAGCAAAGTTCAACAAGACAGAAAATAACAAATGCTGACAAGGATGTGGAGCGATTGGGACTCTCATATACTGCTGTTGTTGTTGTTGTTATATGCTGTCGAGTCGGACCTGACTCATAGCGACCCCTCCTTGGGTTTCCGAGGCAGTATCACTATGGAAGCAGATTGTCCCATCTGCTATAAAATGATACAACTACTGAAAGCAGTATGGTGATTCCTTAAAAAGTTGGAATTAGAAATACCATTTGATCTAGCAATCCCATTACTAGGTTGTTGTTGTTGTAGTTGTTATGTGCCGTCGAGTCGAACCCGACCCCTCCTGGGGTTTCCGACACAGGATCACTATGGAAGTAGATTGCCCCATCTTCCTTCCAAGGATTGGCTGGTGAGTTTGAACTGCCTTCTGGTTAGCAGTCAAGTGCCTTAGGCACTAAGCTACCAGAGCTCCTCATTACTAGCTATATATCCTAATAAAGCGAGAGCCAGGATAAGAACAGATATATGCAAACCCATGTTCATTGTAGCTCTATTTACAAAAGCAAAAGGATGGAAACAACCGAGGTGCCCATCAGCAGAAGAATGGATAACCAAACTAACATAAATACACACAATAGAATACTGTGCAACACTGAAGAATAACGTAGAATCTGCAAAACACTGCACAATGTGGATGAACTTGAAGGAAATTATGCTGAGTGAAATAAGTCAATCACAGAAGGACATATATGGTATTAGTTCATTATTGTAAAAAGTCAAGGAAAGGTTTATATATGGAAGGTAACTTTCTTTGTTGGTTACCAGAGGTGGGAGGGGCGGGGAGCAAACACTACAAAAAAAAAAAAAATTGAAACATTAAAAACAAACAATCAAATATGTCAGTGGCATCATAGAAGACAGACCTCGTGATCTACTTCTGTAAGATTACAGCTACTGTAAAGCCCATGGAGCCAAGTTGTACTCTGAGACATGTGGATTTGTCCTCAGTCTGAATTGACTCAGTGGCAACAAGTATAGCAAGTAAGGAGATAGTTAGTGTTGTCTGATTTAAAAAACAAAAAATAGGACTCCCAGTTAAATTTGAATTCCAGACAAACAATATTTTTAGAACCATGAATATTTTAATTTTTTTAGTTTAAGTATGCCCCAAATATTTTATCTGTCAACCTTAGGGATATTGTTATACTGTATACAGGTGTTAGAGAATGGGGACTTAGCCCTATCTGAGGCTTCTGAGAAAATTTATTATTTATCTATTTGGTTAGTTAGTTTGTTAGTTTACTGGAGAAGGGAATGATTAGGTCGAGTTTTGAATGAGAAGTAACAGCTTACTATGTGAAAAAGAGGTAGAAGAGTATTTGAGTGAGAAAGAGAAAGCATGATCAAAGACACAGAAGCATGAAACCGTAGTGGGTAAAAACAACTGAAGCATTTCTGTATTATTAAATCTCACAAGTGCCAGGCAAGAGATTAAAAATGCCAGCATTTGTATTGGGATCAAGACAGCATGCTAAAGAGTTGATTCCTTCGTTTCCCATGCATATGCCAATGGAAACGTCAGAAAAGACATTTTTCAAAGAGTAATTCATAATGGCACTAGAAAGCAACAGATGAAAAGATTTATGGAATTCCTGGAAGATATCACATTTATAGGAAACAAGATAGAGAAATTGTAGCCAAAATACGAACAGGCAAAAGTATCTTCAATGCAACTTAAAGGGTAGGAGCAGATTTTCCTAAGGAATCCTCAAGTTCCCTGTCAGCAAATAGAAAAAAAGAAGAACCTAGATGCATGATCATGACCATTATCAACAGACCTGCACTTGGAACAGCTGGACCAGTTGGATCCTCCTGTCCTCCCATGCAGCAGCCCATAGTTTGCTCCCAGAATAAAGCCCTGTGAGTATTTGTTTTTAAACAATTTGATTAATATGGCAGGTAAGGGTTAAAGTTACCATGAATATTTGGGTCAGAGAACAAGGTGAAGAAGAGTCAGTGGTAATTCTGGAGTTTGGCCAAAACTATGTTGTTCTTGTTGATAGATGATGGGGAAGTAGCCCCAACTTATGGCAACTCCATGCATAATGGAAGGAAAGGAAACACTGCAAGGCCCTGCACCATCCCCAGGTTGGGGATTGAACTGTTGTGATCCATATGGTTTTCATTGGCTGATCTGTGGAAGTAGGTCATTAGGCCATTCTTCCTAATCTAAGTCTGGTGTGAAAAACTCAAACTAAAGTCGTGATCACCACTCTCTGAAGAGAGAGTTGTATTTCAGAAGATAGCTATTGAAAGCCAGGTAAGAGTAAGCCACCTCCATAACTATCAAGTAATCTCTCTCTGTATGTATGTGTATGTATAAACAATACATGTATATAGATCTAGTCTTCTACCTCGAAAAATAAACAACAAAATAGCAACAAAATTTTATAACAATAGAATTTCTAAAAAAGTACGCAAAGCTTTGGTTTTCATATGACTGAAAGTTTGCAAAATATCAGATGAGAGACTTTAATTAGTATTGCACCTGTCTGGATGTTCTGTTGATGAACCAATCATATTTGGATGTGTAAAAATACAGACATAAGTAACTCACAAATTATTATATTTTTATTCCAAAAATTTATTTTTCTTGATTTATATCACCAAACACAAAGTAGATTGTTATAATCAAGATTTTCAAATAATTTGTATTCTACTGCAAAAACGGCAAGGAGGCCA
>NW_006921599.1:19624371-19649784 GCF_000298275.1 Orycteropus afer afer
CTCAAATTTTAATTTAATTTTTTGAAATTTTAATTAAATATTTAGGAGACCTGTTGGTGCAATGGTTGAACACTCTGCTACTAACTGAAAGTTTGGCATTTTGAACCCACCAGTGTCTGGTGGTGGTGTAGTTCCTAAGGCTTTTGACTGCTAACCAGAAGGCTGGCAGTTCAAACCCACCAGCCACTCCTCAGAAAGAAGAGATATAGCCTCGGAAACCCAAAGAGAGATCACTGTGAGTTGGAACTGACTTGAAGGCAGTAAGTTTGGTTTTTGGTTTAGTGTCTGTGCAGAAGATAGACCTGGCAGTCTGCTCCCATAAAGATTACAGCCTAGAAAACCCCACGGAGAGCAGCTCTGCTTTGACACATGGGGTCGATACGATCCAGAAACTGACTCGACGGTACCTGACAACAACAAAAACAATTTTTATTTATTTTTATATAGCACTATAAGCCATTCACAAATTTAGTTTCAAATACCCATCTAGTTAGTTATCAGTGTAAAGAATTAGCATCATGCTACATACCTATTACCTAAGGCACTTGACTGCTAACCAGAAGGCTGGTGGTTCAAACCCAGCCACTCCTCAGAAGGAAGATGGGGCAATCTACTTCCGCAGTGATACTGCCTCGGAAACCCAAGGAGGGGTCGCTATGAGTCTGGTCCCACTGGACAGCACATAACAACAACAACAACATACCTATTATGTCTAGACGTATATATATTCAAACTTAAGAGTAATCTAAATTGTTTAACATTGCAAAATCTTATTCAGCTGTCATGTACAATTGCTTCAGATATTAAGCTAATTCAAGAATATCTCCAAATCTTCAAATATAAGTAAGAAAATGGATGCTTGGCTCTCTTAGGGAATAATACTTCATTATGCAAGAGTCTGTTGAATTCATCTTGAGAAGGAGGATTTGCCATGATAATTAATTTTTATTTTCACTTTCCTTAGTGCTTCTGCCTCTCAAATCCTCTCCGCTGAGGCAATGCCTGTTTCTGATATCAATAAGGCACCACTCATAAAGCATCATGGCATTTGAACAGAATTGTCATTTTTTATTTTAAGGTAAAGCATCTCTTTGGGGCTTGAACAGGGTTAGCATGAGAGCTGATGCTGACGGTTGCAGATTGCACTGTGGCAGTACTAAATGCCATATCCTGAAGAACAGAGGGGAGTATGTATTTTTTAGTAATTTATTTTGTGCCAAGCCCTTTATGTCCAGGTCTAAGAGTATGAATGTCCCTGGGTGGCACAAATTGTTAACATGCTTGGCTGCCAAGCAAACGTTTGGAAGTTCAAATCTCCCTGGAGGCACCTTATAAGACAGGCCTGGCAGTCACTTCTTAAACATCAGCCATTGAAAACCCTGTGAGCCACAGTTCTACTCTCACACAAATGGGGTCACCAGGAGTCAGAACCAATTCTATGACAATTGGACTTTAAGAGGGTGAATGCACCTAGGCTTCATCTTGCCAGAGACTCAGCTCTTCACTTGCACAAAGAAAGGTGGACAAGGTCATCACTGTGTCCTTTGCACTCATCTTGAATCCAAGAATGATCTTAGTAACTAACATTTTTATTGTGCTTTATACTTTGTTACAACTCCCTGGGTGGTGCAAACAATTAATACTAAAAATGGTTTCCTGTGATCAAAACTTGAACCCACTGACAGATGAAAAGAAAGTTTCATTTGGTCATAGAAAAACACTGTTTAATCTAGAGCCACACAGCAACTATGAACAAGAAAGAAAGAAAACAAAGCCTAAACTACCAAACACTGGAGGAAAAACAGCACTGTGAAAGAGTGGCACCAAATGCAGCAAACAAGAGAACTAACACTTGAAGAAGGAGCTCTGGTGGTGCAATGGTTAAGCACTTGGCCCCTAATCAAAAGGTTGGCGGTTTGAACTCACTAGCTGCTCCCTGGGAGGAAGACCTGGTCATCTGTTCCCATAAAGATTACAGCCTAAGAAAACCTGTGAGGCAATTCTACTCTGATCTATAGCGTCATATGAATCAAAATCAACCAGGCGGCACTGAACAGCAACACAAGTGTTGGACACATTGTGTTAATATGAGGAGAGACAGGCAATAGCCAGATGCTGATAGGTCTTATTGGTCATGCTAAGGAGTCTGGACTTGATAAAGCTGTCAGAGTGCTGGAGAAAGGTTCTAACCATGATAATGGCTTTGTCATATTTGTGCTATAAACAGATCACTGGCTGTAGTGTGAGAAATAGTTTTGAGGGGAGTAAGATTAGAAGAAATCACTTAGGAATCTACTTAATAGTCAAATGGGAGTTGATAGAAGCCCGGACTAAGACAGTGGAAGGGGAGGATGGTTAAAGAAAGTAGTCTGGAAATGCTTAGTTGACAAAAGTCAGCAGAACCTGTGATTGTTTGCATGTGAAGAATGAGAATAAAATCAGTCAAAGATAATGTTCAGGTTCCTGGTTTTGTGACTGTCTGAATGGTTAGTACTGATTTTGGAAAACAGAAGAAGAAACAGATTTGGTTAAAATTAAAATTTAAAAGTAAAAAGTAATAGGAACAACAATCACATCAAATAATTACAATAATGGATGACATTTATTGAGTTTCTACTATGTGCTATTATTCCATTGTATTCTGTAAGATATCTATATCTATTTTTCCACTTAATGCTAAAAAAAAAAGTGGATATTTTTAAGAGCTCCTTTTGACATATGGGGAAACCGAGGTGTAGCAAAGTTAAGTAACTTGCCAAAACTCACAAACCACATTCTTAATAAATAGTGCTATTAGTATTATAGCAAATGACTTATTAGGGTTATGTCTTATATTATCTGTACTAATCTATTGCTGCCTAACAAAACACCTCACAATTTACTGGCTTAACAGGAGCTCTGGTGGCATAGTGCCTAAGGCATTTGACTGTTAACCAGAAGGTAGGCGGTTCAAACTCATCAGCTGCTCTGCGAAAGGAAGATGGGGCAATCCACTTCTGTAAAGATTCACCACCTTGGAAATCCAGTGGGGGTCACTATGAGTCAGAATCG
This sequence comes from Orycteropus afer afer, assembly GCF_000298275.1. Lineage (NCBI taxonomy): Eukaryota > Metazoa > Chordata > Mammalia > Tubulidentata > Orycteropodidae > Orycteropus > Orycteropus afer. The sequence continues at coordinate 19,627,423 of NW_006921599.1, forward strand.
ACTCAATGGCAGTGAGTTTGGTTTGGTTTGATTATTGGCTTAAAACAACAATGAACATTTATTATCTCATACAGTTGCTGCTTGTCAAGAATTCAGGAGTAGCTTAGGGTAGTTCTGGCTCAGGGTGTCTCGTGACGTTCTAGTCAGAATAACAGTCAGGATCTGAATCTGAAGACTTGACTGGGGCTGCAGGATTCCTTTTGAGGTGGCTCACTCTCATGGATGGCAATTTGGCAGGAGGCCTCAGTTCCTCCTCACATGACCTCTTCATAGGGGCTGCTTGGGTGTCCTGACATGGCTTCTGAGTTCCAGGAATGACAGATTCAAGAGAGAAAAAGGCCAAAGCTGATGTGTCTTTTATGATCTAGTTTCAAAAATTACACGCTATTGTTTTCTCAATATCCTACTGTTTACATGTTATTGTTGTCATTAGCTGCTGTTGAGTCGGCATGAGGACCCTATGCACAATTGAATGAGATACTGCCCAGTCCTGCCCCACCTCTTAGATCAGTCACAAATTGGACAGTTGTGATCCTTAGGGTTTTCGTTGGATGATTTTCAGAAGTAGATTGCCAGGCCTTGCTTCCTAATCTGTCTTAGTCTGGAAGCTCTGCTGAAACCTGTTCAGCATTATAGCAACATGCAAGCCTCCACTGACAGAGGGGTGACAACTACACTTGAGGTGCATTAGCCAGGAATCAAAGCCAGGTTTCCCACATGGAAGGTGAGAGGTCTACCACTGAACTGCCACTGTCTACTGGTTTCATAGACCAGCCATATTCAATGCAGGAGGGGAGTACAAAAGTGTGAGGATCATTGGGTATCATCTTGGAGGCTGGATACCCCACGTCCCAGAATCTGTCATGTGCTGTTAAGACACAGTACCTTTCAGCAGTGCAATCCAGCACTCAGCTCATCTGACTTAACCCACCGATAGATTTTTAGAGACAAGCATGCACTCCATGTCCTCAAGGCAATTCTCCATTAATATTGTATCTGTCAACCAAGGTTTAGTCAACGTTGAACATCAAGAAATTTGACATTGTAATCCCTGACAGGTTCCTTGAGGGCAATAAATCTCTTTGCAGTTAAAGGTATAGAAGGACCAGCATATCTGGTCCATAAATGTCATCGTATGCCTCTCTCTTCCCACTCATTACTTCCCAGTCTCACTGACCCTTTTACTACCTTATTGTTGTTGTTGTTATTATGTGCCGTCGAGTCTGACCAGACTCATAGCGGCCCCTCCTTGGGTTTCCGAGGCAGTATTACTGCAGAAGTAGATTGCCCCATCTTCCTTCTGAGGAGTGGCTGGTGGGTTTGAACCGCCAGCCTTCTGGTTAGCAGTCAAATGCCTTAGGCACTATGCTACCAGAGCTCCTTTAGAGCCCTTGTACTTGCAATTTCCTCTGCCTACAATGCTTTCCCTGCTTCCTCACATCAGGACCCCACAGCCCCGGCTGCTTGTTATTCTAGGTTTCAGCTTCAACATCATCACCTCAGAAAAAAATCTCCCCCATTCACTTGGGGCTCAAATAGAGTCGGGCCTCTCATAATTTGGGGCCCTGGCTGTGGGAGCTCTGGTGGCGTAGTGCCTAAGGCATTTGACTGCTAATGAGAAGGCTGGCAGTTCAAACCCACCAGCCACTCCTCAGAAGGAATGTTGAGCAATCTACTTCCGTAGTGATACCACCTCGGAAACTGAGTTGAAATTAATTCGACGGGAGTGAGTTTGGTTTTTGGTTGGCTATGTCCTACTGGAAGCAGATGAAGAGCAATCTGTCCCACCTGCTGAAAGCACCCTTATCGGGAAGAAAAGGAACCATTTATTTTATTGCTGTTATGAATAATAATAAAGACAATTATTGCTACCATTTTTAAGTACCCAAGATTTGAATGTGGGAATTGGCCTGGAGTAATGACAGTGATCTTGACATCTTGTGGTTTCTGAGAATGAAGTCAAGATGAAGGACTGAGTCAACAGGTAGAGAGAGTTGGTGTCTGGATGAAATTATTTGTGGCTCTAACTTCATTCTTGCCTGAAGCATGATCCATCCTAAGATTTAAACATCCCCTGTTTTGCTTAAGACATTTTAGTTAATGGGGTGTGTGTGTGTGTGCGCACATTTGTGTGTAGTCTCTGGGTAGTACAGTTAGCATGCTTGGCTGCTAACTGAAAGGTTGGAGGTTTGAGTCCATCCAGAGGCGTCTAGGAAGAAAGGCCTGTAGTTCTACTTCGGAAAAAATCATCCATTGAAACCCCATGGAGCCCAATTCTACTCTGACAAACATAGGGTCACCTTGAGTTGGAGTCAACTCAATGGCAAATGGTTTGTTTTGTTATATTCTCAAAATATTACCTGTATCAGAAAATACAGATAATAAAATCCTTGTTTTCAACATACAATTTTAATTGAGAATAAATTTCTCTCTACTAAATAAGGGAGCTCTGGTGGTATAGTGCCTAAGACATTTGACTGCTAACCAGAAGGCAGGTGGTTCAAACCCACCAGCCACTCCTCGAGGGAAGGTTGGGCAATCTACTTCCATAGAGATACCACCTCAGAAACCAAAGAAGGGTTCACTATGAGTCAGATTCGATCAGATGGCAGTTCATGTTTTTTTTTTTTTTTTCCCTTTCTACTAAATAAATGTTGACCCAATATTTAAGAATATCCATTTGAGGCCATCAAATTATTTCTCTGCCCAGAATCATCATGTCTCAGTGTGGGTGAGAAAATGGTTAAACACTGGGCTACTAACTGAAAGGTTGGTGGTCAAACCCACCAAGAGGTGCCTTGGAAGAAAGGTCTGGTGATCAACTTTTGAAAACTCAGCCATGGAGCACAGCTATACTCTGACACACATGAGGTTCCCATGACTTGCAGTTGACTCGACAGCAGCTAGTTTATGTGTGTGTGTATACTTATGCACATGCTGTTCCATTTATATCTATTTATATACCTATCTCTAGATATTAAGAACCATGAATTCACACTGACATCTCCAAATCAAATTTGATTCAGGACTCATTCTTATTTTCTCTCTTTTCCTATTTATAATTCTCTTATGGGCAGTAAGACACGTGGCTACCATTATTTTCAATTTATTAAATTATTTGCTCAATCTTCCTATATGTAACCAATTTCCCATTGTGACCATTGCACCACCTCCCCTGTTATAGATGCCCTCTTCATTCTATTTAGACTCTGACATCCCACGCTGGGCCACTCACCTCACAGCTTTCTTACTCTGCTTGGGTTCTGATACTTTACATAGGCTGGCAGTGGTGCAGCTGGATATGGACATTCTCTTCTCACTAGGGCTCTGACATTCTAAACTGGCTGTGACTACTCACTGGTACTTCTTAGTATGGATATACCACAGTTTGTTTAATTATTCATCTATTAAAGAACATGTTGATTATTTCCAGTTTGGGGCTATGACAAATAAAGCTTTCAGGAACATTTGTGTACATGATTTTGTGTGCACATAAGCCTTCATTTCTCTGGGGTAAATATCCAGGAATGTGATTAATCAGTCATATGGTAAGTGTGTGTTTCATGTTTTTGCTTTTCTATTGTGTTTTGGGTTAAAGTTTGTTTTCCATTCAACAATTTATACATTTTTTTTGTTGTTGTTTCATGACATTAGTTGCTGTCCTTTCAATGTAACAATACTTTTCCCACTTCCTCCTTGGGGTCCCCTTTTCCATTCATCCTTCTCTCCTGTCTTCCGTGCTTTGCTTTTGGGCAATACTGCTCTTTTGGTCTTGTTTGGGTGATCTTATAATTATGTTTCTCACCAGTATTATTGTTTACTTTATAGGTCTGTCTATTGTTTGACTGAAAGGTGATCCCTGGGAGTGGGTTCAGCTCCAGGTTTGAAAGATGTCTAGAGGGGGTAGGGGAGGAGGTTCCATTAGCCTCTATCAAATCAGTAAATCTAGTGTTTTTTATGATTTTGAATTTTGTTCTACATTTTTCTCCCACTCTGTCCAGAACCTTCTACTGTGATCTCGATCAGAGCAGTCAGTTGTGGTAAGTAGGCACCATCTAGTTCTTCTAGTTTCAGGGCAGTAGAGGCTGTGGTTCACACCATCCATTAGTCTTTTGGAGTAAATATTTCTGTGAGTCTTTGATTTTGTTCACTCTTCTTTGCTCTAGACAGGAGAGACCAATTGTTGCATCTTAGATGGCCACTATTTTTGTTTTTAAAGAAACTGTCAAATTCTTTTTCAGAATGACTCTAGCATTTTACATTTTTCACAGTCTAATAGCTTTTTCATAACATTGTTCAGGAAAGTTAGGGCAAGATAGAGAAGGAAGACAAGGAAGGGGAGTGTGTTAGACTGGGTTCTCTAGAGAAACAAAACCAGTAAAGCTTATGTAGAGAAAGAAAGAGAAATTTATCTTAAGAAAATGGCTCACACACTTATAGAGGCAGGCAAGTCCAAAGTTCTTGGATTAAATATCAAGCTGGAGGCTTTTCCCAACTCTCGCAGCTGCAGGGGCTGAGGGGCTCAAGGTTGGCAGGCCGTATACTGGCTGTTGACTCCAACGAATGACGAATCCAAGATTTTCAGGCTGAATGGTGGATTGTTCACTCACGGACATTTGTAGGCAGCACAACAGAATCCCGATCCACAGAAGAGTGTCTCTTTTCCCAGGATGCCCATAAATACACTGGAAGCAGGCCACACCTCTCGGGAAACTCTCTTTCAACAGATTGGCTGCTCAAAACATATTCATCTGATCCCATCATGGCTGCTTAAACCACACAGAACTGTGGTCCAGCCAAGTTGACACACAGCTCCAATTATCACAGGGAGGGAAGGGAAAGAGGAGAAGGAAGAGTTGGCAATAAGATAAAAGCTGAACAGAAGATTTCAAAGAGAAGCTGGAGAAGATAAAGTCAGTTATTATAATGAAATGTGCAAAGACTTGGAGTTAGAAAACCAAAAGAAAAGAACATGCTTTGCATTTCTCAAACTGGAAGAATTGAGGGAAAAATTCAAGCCTTGAGGCACAATATTGAAAGATTCTATGGGCAAAATACTGAATGATACTGGAAGCATCAAAAGAAGATGGAAGGAATACACAGAATCACTGTACCAAAAAGAATTGGTCAATGTTCATCCATTTTAGGAGATGGCATATGATCAAGTACCAATGGTATTGAAGGAAGAAGTTGAAGGTGCAGTGAAGGAACTGGTGAAGAACAAGGCTCCAGGAATTGATGGAATACCATTGAGATGTTTCAACAAACAGATGTCCTGCTGGAGGCACTCACTCGTCTCTGCCAAGATATTTGGAAGAGAGGTACCTGCTCAACTGACTGGAAAAGTCTTATTTTTACCCATTCCAAAGAAAGGTCCCACAGAATGTGGAAATTATCAAACTATCATTAACATCACACACAAGTAAAATCTTGCTGAAGATAATTTAAAAATGGTTCCAGCAGTATATTGACAGAGAACTTTCAGAAATGCAAGCTGGATTCAGAAGAAGATGTGGAATGAGGGATATCATTACTGATGTCAGATGGATCTTGGCTGAAAGCAAAGAATACCAGAAAGATGTTTACTTGTGTTTTATTAACTATGCAAAAGCATTTGGTTGTGTATATCATTAACAAATTATGGATAACAATGAAGAATGGGAATTCAGAACACTTAATTGTGCTCATGAGGAACCTGTTCATAGACCAAGAGGTTGTCATTTGAACAGAACAAGGGGATATTGCATGGTTTAAAATCAGGAAGGGAGTGTGTCAGGGTTGTATCCTTTCACCATACTTATTCAATCTGTATGCTGAGCAAATAATCCGAGAATTTGGATTAGATGAAGAGTCGGGCATCGGGATTGGAGAAAGATTTATTAGCAACTTGAGATGTGCAGAGACACAACTTTGCTTGCTGAAAGTGAGGATGACTTGAAGCACTTACTGATAAAGGTTAAAGACTACAGTCTGCAGTATGGATGCCCAACACACATTGCTTGCTGAAAGTGAGGATGACTTGAAGCACTTACTGATAAAGATTAGACTACAGTCTGCAGTATGGATGGCCAACACACAGAAAATGAAAATCCTTGCAACTAGACCAATAAGCAGCATCATGATAAATGGAGAAAAGATTGAAGTTGTCAAAGATTTCATATTACTTGGTTCCATAATTGAGACCAATTGAAGCAGCAGTCAAGACATCAAAGATGTGTTGCACTGGGAAAATCTGCTGCAAAAGATGTCTTTCAAGTGCTGAAGAGCAAAGATGTCTCTTTGAAGACTAAGATGCACCTAAACCATGCCATGGTATTTTCAATCACCTCATATGCATTTGAGAACTGGACAATGAATAAGGAAGACTGAAGAAGAGTTGATGCTTTTGAGTTGTGGTGTTGGCAAAGAATACTGAAAGTACCATGGACTGCCAGAAGAACTAACAAATCTATTCTGGAAGAAATGCAGCTGGAATGCTTCTTGGACGTGAGAATGGCCAGACTTTGTCTCACCTACTTTGGTCATGTTGTCAGAAGGGACCATTCTCTGGAGAAGGATATCATGCTTGGTAAAGTGGAGGGTCATTGAAAAAAGGGAAGGCCCTCAATGACATAGACACAGTGGGTGCAACAGTGGGCTCAGATATAGGAAGTATTCTGAGGGTAGCACAGGACTGGGCAGTGTTTCATCCTATTGTACACAGGATCACTATGAGTTGAAGCCAACTTGATGGCACCTAACAACAACAACAGCATATTTAAATCTACAATTTGTTTCTGAAATTTTTCCTTTTGATCAGATTTCTGTTTTCATACTGCTAACACAGACTTTTAATTATATTGCTATATAATATTTTCTAGTAAATGATCTTTTTACTGCTCTTTTTAGTATTATTCTTTGGTATTTTGTCCACTTATTTTTCAGTTATTTTAAAGTCAAATTTATTGAGGTATAATTTTCATATAATAAATTCACTATTTTTATTGTAGACCTCTAAGAGTTTTGACACATGCATACATGTAACAACCACTATCAAGACACAGAACATTCCTTATACTTTAAAAAGTTCCCTCATTCTCTATATTCAACTCCTCTCCCACTGCTCTTCTTGGCCATCACTGAACTATTTTCTGTCTTTAAAGTTTTACCTTTTCCAGAATGTTATACAAATAGAACTATACAGTTTGTAGTCCTTTGAGTCTAGCTTCTTTCATGTAGCATGATGTATTTGAGACTCACCTATGTTGTTGTATACATTAGGAATTCATTTCTTTTTCTTACTAATAACCCATTGTATGGATGCATTAAAGTTTATCTACTTACCAGTTGAAAGAAATGGGGTTGTTTTCAAATTATTCTGATAATTTTCAAAATGACATTTATAAATATTTCCTGATTTCTACAATAATCATTTTGTGATATCAATTTCTTTTATTATTTTATATTTCTTTCAATTTGCTTGCCATATCTGCCTTTACATTTCTAATTACATTTGTGTGTGTTTTCTCTCTGTATTATATTTGGCATTTGTTCATTTTATTAGTTTCTATTTCAAAATCAACTTTTGTTTGTCAAATATATTTTTAATTTCTATTTACTTACATATATTTTAGTTTTATTTCTTTCAAGATTTTTTAAAATTCTTTCTTAATATCTTAAATTGAATTTCTATTTAGTAAGTTATCCCTCTGTTCATAAAAATTTTAAAGGGATATAGTAAGGCACTTGACTGCTAACCAGAAGGCTGGCAGTTTAAATCCACTAACCACTTCTCGGAAGGAAGGTTGGGCAATCTACTTCCGTAGTGATACCACCTCGGAAACCCAAGGAGAGGTCGCTATGAGTCAGGTCTGACTTGATGGCACATAACAACAACAACATATTATCTTCTAAGATGAGTTTTCTTTCTTTCCATGGTCTTTGAGAAGTACTTTTATTAATACTATTTTTTGAACAGACATTTATTGTATTTCTAATTTTCTCCTTAAAAGTTCCATTATTCAGTGGAATTAAAAACTTTTTTACGTAGTTAGGTTTTTAAAATTATTTTATATTATTATTTTTATCACAACTGAGTGTCTAGAGAACATTTTATATGCATTTTTATAAACATAAAGGTGCTCTGCTGGCATAGTGGGTAAGACATTTGTCTGCTAACCAGAAGATCAACAGTTCAAACCCACCATTTGCTCTGTAGGAGGAAGATGAGGCAATCCACTTCTGTAAAGATATACAGCCTTGGAAACCCAATGGAAGTTGCTATGAATTGGAATCAACTCCATGGCAATGGGTTTATTATAAATATAAGTCCCCTACCTCATTAATTTATTTTAACTATCAATTAATTCCACATTTTAAAATGTTAGGACTCTTCACACAATATTTCATATACTCAGTGTCTCATTATTGACACTAACCAAAACTCAAACTCACTTCAGTCAAGTCTGATCTGAGTCATAGCGACCCCTCCTTGGGTTTCTGAGGCCATATGACTAGAAGTAGATTGCCCAATCTTCCTTCTGAGGAGTGGCTGGTTGGTTTGAACCCCCAGACTTCTGGTTAGCAGTCAAATGCTTTAGAGACTATGCCACCAGAGCTCCCATTATTGACACTGGAGAATTAAAATCACCAGAATAATTTTGTTTCTGTCAATTTCATGTATTTCTGACAAATACATACTCACTGAGGTTTTGATAACTTGTTCAATTTCTTCTCTGTCTAAATCCTGCCACTTGACTAGGCTAACCTGGTTCCTTATATTCTGTTTCTTAGCTTCAGAGTTCCTTAACCTCTACTCCAACTATTACTTCCTTTCAACAACCCACTCTCACAGCCACATCGTAGACATTGTTATAGTTTAGGACTCCTCTACCTTTGAAATCTTTTTTTTTTTAATTGTGATTTGGGTGAAAGTTTACAGAGCAAATTCACTTTCCATACAGCAGTTCACACACACATTGTCTCATGGCATTGACTATAATTTACCCCAATGCAACAGCTCCCTTCCCACTTCCCCCCAATAGCTACCTCCTCCCTGTGTCCATCCCTCCATGCACTGCTGCCCCCTGAACTGTCTCCCTGTGCAAAAACAGCCCTTCTTTCTCCCATGATTGTTCTCTCCAAGGAGTGTATCCACCTCAGGTACATTTTCAACTCATATGCCTGTTCCTTGTTTGGCTGGAAGCCACAGATGTGGGTTAAATTCCAGACCTGAAGGGCAGCTAGGGACCATAGTCTCAGTGGTTCCACCAGGCTCTATCAGACCAGCAAACCTAGTCCCTTTTTTTTTTTTCCCAAATGCTTTTGAGTTTTGTTCCACATGGTTCTCCCTCTCTATCCAGGATCTCCTACATAGATCCCCCTCTGAGTGGTTGACAGTGGTAGCCGGGTACCATCTAGTTCTTCTGGTCTCATAATCGTATAGGCTGAGGATCACATGGTGTACCAGTAATGAGGACTAACTCTTTCCATGAATCTTTGGTTTTCTTCATTCTTCTTTGCTCTGGATGAGGAGAGACCCATCGTTGCATCTAGATGGCAGCGTGCAAGCTTTAAAGATCCTGGTTGCTACTCGCCAAAGTAGGAGGTGGAGCAATGTTTTGTGTAGTATGTTATGCCAATTGAGTTTGATGTACCTTTGAAATCTTGCTCTCAGACCACAACCTCTTTTCCTTGCTCTCAGTTCCTGCCAGTGTTGGATTACCCAATAAACAAGGTAAGCATGAGCATGCTTGTGCTTACTTAGTAATGTATAATGAACAATTTCACATTTTTTTTCATCATATCAAAGACTCTGCTTCTAGGTATGGTTGGCATTTGTCTCTCAACCTCACAGCACATTCCTACTGAATCAATACCTCTTTTCAAATTTATAATACCTGACAAGGACTGAGTGCCCAGTAAGCAAGGTAAGCATGGGCTTACTTGTACTTACTTACTAATCTATAGCAAACAGTTTCATGTGTTTTTGATGTGGTGAAACCCATGTAAAACTGTTCACTACAGATTAGTAAGTAAGTAAGCACAAGTAAGCCTGTACTTACTTTACTTATTGGGTAATCAGTCCACCCCTGCCTGACTTCCACAAAGCAGCAATCTCATCTAGTCCTGCCCTGCTTCCTCTCAGCCCTTTTTTCTTCTAGTTGGTTTTGCCCTATTTTGGATTCTCTTTCTTCTCAACCCAACTTGAACCATATTTTCAGTTACTCCAACTATACTTCTCTTGGTACCTTTAATTTCTTTCCAATCTTGTCCTTTTACTCTGTCTACCTACAGATTCCCAACCCTGGATCAATATATTCATCTACCTCCTCTGCTACTACCTCCAGGTGCTGCAGAGTTAGAAAAGACTCTTGACTGACAATAAGAAACCAACAGGAACAAGCTTCAAAATAGGAAATTAATATGAAGATTCAAGTTGTATTCTCAGAGAACCACCTTTAGGTTAGCAATTGATTACAAACTGTTCGTGCCAGGGATCTTCAGAGAACCAAGAGCAAAAATGTAGCCAGGCCCCAGAAATTGTTCAGAATCAGAACCGCTCTTCATTATTTATGTCTGCTTCTCTTTGCCTTCTTTCTTCTCTTGTCCTCTCTCTCTCTAGAACAGCTTTCTTTTATTTCACATTCATATAACAGCTCCCTGATATACAACTCCTTTGCGAAAATGTTGCCGAAGTACAAATGTATAGAAACTAAAGTTAATTAGTGGTTACCAAGGATGGGAGGGAAGGAGAAAGGGAGAGCCAGTTCTTAGGGGACATGAGTTTCTGTTATTGGTAGTGAAATAATTTGGAAAAGGATAGTGGTGATGGTTGCACAACATGATGAACATAATCAATGTCACTGAATTGTGTATGTAAAAATTATGAATTGGATGTATTTTGTTATATACCTATACACCTACTCCTCCTTTATTGACTATCTCATTATTCAACATTTCGCCTTTACAACAATAGTAAAAAATCTACTATCTGGTTATTTTGCACATTAATGATGTACATCTGGCAGTAATGAACATTGAGGTGCTAGGCAAGAGTTACTCTTGTGATGGTGAAGGTTGTGTCAACTTTGCTGGTCAAGATCTCAGTGGTTTGGCAGTTATGTAATGACATAATTTGGAAGTTCCCTAATGATGTAATCTGGCAGTTGTGTAATAATATAATTTGACAATTATGGAATGATATAATTTGCCAGTTATGTAATGATTCCCCATTGTGTGATCTGATACGGTCATCCTCCATTTTTACATAACAACCTAGTCTTTGGAATCTATCTTTGTTGATACATGAGGAGTGAGTGTATATATTTTTATCATAGTGGGAAAAAAAAAGCCAAAAGTGATAAACTCCCTTCAACTCATTGTCAAATCCATGGAGAAATATCTCTGAGTGTCCCAGTTTTTTTTTTAAGGATTGTTGTTAGTGTGGATAACCAAACTAAGGTACACATGCACAATGGAACACTATGCACCACATAAAGAATAATATAGAACCTGCAGACACCGCATAATGTGGATGAATGTAGAGGACATTATGCTGAGTGAAATAAGTCAATCACAGAAGGATAAATATTGTATCAGTTCATTATTGTAAAAAGCCAAGGAAAGGTTTACACATAGAAGGAAACTTTCTTTGTTGGTTATAAGGGGTAGGAGGGGAGGGGAGGCATCACTGCAAATAATAGTAATAATAAATAAATAGAATAAAAAAAAAAGATTGTTAGTGGCTATATTATAATTTAGTCTATTTTTGTTTTGTCCCCATTGCCATGAAGTCAATTCAGACTCATGGTGACCACATGTGTTACAAAGTAGAACTGGTCCATAGGCTTTTCTTGGCTGTCATCTTTATGAGAGCAGATTAGCAGGCTTTCTTCCATGGTGCTCCTGGGTAGGTATGAACTGCCAACTTTTAGGTTATCAGCAAATCATGAACATTTTCTATCACCCAGTGACCTCTGATTGGCCCAAATATGATCAGAGGTCAACTCTAGAGTAACCAACAACGGCTACAAGAAGGGCACGGTCAAATTTTATATAAATGGCAACTGGGACTCACAGCTGTTACCATGTCCTCATCCATAAACCTACTGCCAGAGAGGATAGGATATCCTGAATGAGCTGGCCAGGGTAGTGTACTCATGAAATTGAGTACTGTGGCTAAAGGAATACCATGTCCTGCTTGAACCTTAGTTCAGTTAGTCACATGGCCATTTGTAGAGTCTGAATCACATAGAATTTGAGTAGGTAAGAAGAGGTTCTTCTGGATAAAGAATAACAATGAATGCCCAACACAGTTGCGAAATGATAGACAGATAAGGAAGCTGTACAACTTCCTGGTGATTGGTTACCATCTGTTTATTGTACACTTAATATGTGTAGGGCCTAGCAATGAGATGGTAAGTTTTTATTCAGTATGTTTTCGTTGCTTTATTTGAAGTTTCTCAAACCCTTAAATGGTAAAAATAACACCCACATTCATTGCTAAACATCAAACCTTTTTTTTTTTTTCAGAGTCAATTATAACTGATTTTAGATTATTTTTAATCAACACCACCGTTACTTCCCTCCATTAGTCAAGATAATAAAAAATCAATTAAGTAAATTTGTATATGTCATTTGTCTAGTAATACATCATAATTACATGTTACATAAAAGTAAATCAACTTTAGGGAATAAATCAACAATAGGAAATTGTTTTGCTTGGAGCAAATTCATTTAGGATATCAATTCTGCCCATATTTATACACAAGATAATTAAATATGTGCTGTGAAAATAGATGCTGGAACTATTTACTGATTGTCTTTTATTAAACATTTTTTTCTGCCTCCTTATCAATAATTTATTCAGAAATCATAGTAGGCAATTACCAGGATAGATGATAAGAACACAACACATAATAAGATAAAAAGTCTTACTTCCTTTCTTTTGTCCTGGCTTGCTTTTTCTTCTGCTCTACGCTCTTCCTCTCCCATTGAATGGACAACAACCCCAATGAGAGTTTTCAAGAAATTTAGAATAACCAATAAGCCAAAACTGAAGACATCTCTAACGTTGCCCTCCTCCCAGCTACTGCAGTTTAAATCTGTAAGTTCAGGGTATAAATTCTCACGAAATCAGCTGCTGCAAGGATCCTGTTCTATTCTCTGACAGAAGCGTTCCTGACTGGTAAAAACCTCCTCAGCCTTTGTTACTCCCACCGCTCATTCTCAAAGAGATAATATAATGCGCTTTCAGTGAAATTGCAAATCTCTAAATTTCTCCTACAGATTTATCACTTGTAAGAAAATATTTGGAAAGAAGCCAGTGAGAGATGTGGCAAATAGAGCGCATTTCATGAAGTTATTTATTTATTTATTTATTGAAAGTCATGAGTGCCCTATGTTTTAAAAAAAGAAAAAAGGAAATAAATATATTATTTTCTACATCTTCCTGGCAGTGACCACATTCTGATACTTGCCAGTGAAATATATTTCCAGCAGTCACTCCTAATGTCTCCTTCTCATTATTATTTAAAAATGTCAGCCAAACGTATTTGATTTTTTAAACTAGGTGAGCAACATTTATTTATTCTCTGAATATTTCTATTTCAGGTAATGTGATAAATTGCTTAGAAAATAGTTACTGTCCTTTCTCAGGAGCATCTCTTCAATAGTTTTTCCCTCTCTTTACTGTATCATCAATTTCCTCATCTCTATTTGGGCAATCTACTTCCGTAGAGAAACGGCCTCGGAAACGCAAGAAGGGTTTGGGATAGAAATGACACAACGGCAGTGAGTTTGGTTATTTATTTTACTGGATATTGCCATTTAGCATATTAACATGCTTTTGTGTCTGCTGCCTTAAAAAACTATTCTTCCCCTCAAACCTACTTCGTCCATTGCTACACTCCCACATCTCTGCTCTTTGCAGCAGAGCTTCAAATTGTTGCCTATACTTACTAGTTCTAGTTCTTCTTTCTGTCTTCATCTTTGAATCCACTCCATTCAAGCTTTTATGCACACCACTCCACAAAAACTTGAAAATGGCTCAGTCCAACGATCAGTTTTCAGCCTTATCTTACTTGATCTGTCAGCATGACTTGACACAATTGATCCCTCCTTCATCTATGTTGTACTTTTATCATTGGGTGTCTGGGACAACACACTCTCTAAATTTTCTTCCTACTTCACTGGTTGTTCCTTCTCAATTTTCTTTGTTGGGTCTTTCTCTTCTCCCTCATCTTAATATTGGAGTATCCTAGACTTTAGTTTTTGGTCTTCTTCACTATTTGTACTCATTTCATAGGTAATCTCATCTAGTCTCTTGGCTTTATATATCATTATATGCCACTGACTTCCAAATTTGTATTTCAGATTAAACTTCTTGCCTACATTTCAGACTTATAAATGCAACTGCAAAGTTAGCAATCCATTTGGACATCCAATAGATATCTCAAGTTTAACATGTTCAAAACTTGTTCTGAAGCAATGACAACCCAGTAGAAATGAGCACACCTAATATCCAGATCTTCGTTACAAATACAATTTCCTGCTAAAAGAAACTACATAGTTCTTTGGAGAACTGGCTGAGTCTATGGATGCAGCAAAAAAAATGCAAGATGAGTGTTCTAGTTACCTAGTGCTGCTCTGACAAGGGTATACCACAAATGGGATGGCCTTAACAAACAGGAGTTTATTCTTACAATTTGAAGGCTTTAAGTCCAAGTTCAAAGTGCCAGGCTCTAGGGGCTGGGTGAAAGCCCCTTAACCTTGGGGTCCGGTTCTGCCTCCTCCTCCACCCCTGGAGCTAGAGGCATTTCTTCAGACAGCTGTTGGCTGCTGAGGCTGAGAAGCCCCAAGGTTGACAAGTAAAAAGGCATAGTCCTGATGTTACCAAACCACACAGCAGGCCATTAACTTAAGTCCACTCTAAGTCCCAAGATTGGTAGAGCATAGCAGGCTGCTGAGCAACGACATGGCTACGTGCAGGGTCCAAGTGTGCCATAGGCTAGAGACCATTCCCAAAGCTGCTGCTTATATGTGGGAAGCAGACCACATATCCAAAGGCAGCTACTCAGCTGCTTGTGGTAGATCCCACCATGGAGTTGATTGACATCTCATCATGGAAAATAACTACTACCAGCTGCCCAGCCACGTTGCTACACAAACATAACTACCACAATGAGCTTACAGCATGTTGTGTTTCCAGAAAATAAGTGCAAAAAAAAAAATGCTGATGTGTCAAAAAAACACAGAAACTAACCTGAAGGGGCTCCCAATGGCTACATCTGAGACTAGCTGAGCAATGAAATAATGGTAGTAATGTATCATAAGTCATAGAAGAAAATATGTTGCTGTTGTTGTTGTTATTTGCTGTTGAGTTGGACCTGACTCATAGTGACCCCTCCTTGGGTTTCTGAGGCAGTATCACTAAGGAAGTAGATTGCCCAACCTTCCTTCCGAGAGAAGAAAATAATATATGTCCATACTAACATGAATAAATACTAAATAAATAAACAGGAAATAAGGGACAGCTCGTCCAACTAATAAATGTAGAAGGAATGATGGAAATGGAAAATTACTATTTAATAAACACCATAGTAATAACTGTCCACAAGAATCATTATGAGATGCTAAAATTAGTAGGCAAATCATGCTGAGTAACAAGATACATAATCTCAAAGTATCTCCCAGAAAATAGTAATAACAAAGGGGAAGAAAATATTTTTACAGTGGAGAGACAAATATTGAAAATATACCAGCAGTAATGAGACATACTAACTTCATGTGCCCCTTGATGGGAGAGGGGCTGAGAGGGGCACAGCACCACTTCTGAAGTATTCTTGCCAAACTTTGATAATCTGAATTTAATCATGAGGAAACATCAGACAAATTCAAATTGAGGGATATTCTACAAAATAACCAGCCATTATTCTTCAAAAGTGTCAAAGTCATGAAAAACAAAGAAAGAATAAGGAACTGTTCCAGATTGGGACAGTGAATAGTATTGTGTCAATGTTAATTTCCTGGTGTTGATAATTGTCCTGTGGTTATGCAAAATGTTCTGGGGAAGCTGGATGAAGGGTCCACGTGAATTCTTTGCAATATTTTTGCAACTATTTTGTCAATATGAAATTATTTCAAAATGAAAAGTTAAAAAAAAATGGAAAACCTCTGAAATCCTGATTCTCCCCACTTTCCACCCCGAATCTGCTCCTTTTGTAATCTTCTCCATTTAAGATTATAGCAATTTTATTGTTATTGTTGCTCTTGAATGCTGTCAAGTCAATTCTGACTCATAGTTACCTCAAGTGGCAGAGGAGAACTGCCCCATAAAATATTTTCTTGGTTGTAATCTTTACAGAAGCAAACTGTCAGGTCTTGCCCAGCAGAGCTCCTGGGGGGGATTGGAACTGCCAGTCTTTGGGTTAGCAGCCAAGTGCCTAACCATGTGCCACCAGGGCTCTTTCATTTTTCTTGTAGTACAGGCCAAAAACTTTGGAGTCATCTTTTATTTTTTTCTTTTTCTCATACTCCACAGGATATCCTCTGGGCTATATCTTCAAGTATGTCAAGAATCTAATCACTTATCATCATCCTCATGGCTACCTTTCTAGTCCAAAACACCGTCAGTGCTTTCCTTTAACATTCTAACTAACCTACTTGATCTACTCCTCTTTTTACAGAATAAAAGCCAAAGTTCTGTTTATGGCCTATGAGGCCCTACATGATCTGGTTTTGACCACCTCCCTGATCTCCCCTCTTAGTATTCTCTTATTCATTCACTCCCTCCCAAACACTCTGACCTTCCTGATGTTCTTTGAGTCTTTCCACTGGCTGATCGCTTTTCCTGAAATGTTCTTCTACCACACACTCCTTGAAAATGCCTCACTTTTTTTCAAGCCTTTGCTGAAAGTTTTTTTTTTTTTTTTTAATTTTATTTTTTTCAATTCCAACTCCTGGGGAAAGGTGTCTTTCTTAATATACCTACTCAGACCATCATCTTTAAATTTCAGGTCCTCATTCTTGACTCTCCTTAACCTGCTAAACATTTTGGGGCCATTATCTTAGTTTTCTAGTACTGCTGTAACAGAAATTCCACAAGTGGATGGCTTTAACAAACAAATGTTCATTCTCTTACAGTAGGAGGCTAGAAGTCCGAGTTCAGAGTGTCACTACAGGGGAAGACCAGGCTAGAAGTCCAAATGCAGAATACCAGTTCTAGGAGCGAGGCTTCAACTCTGCCTCTTGTTCCAGACCTGCTAGAGCAAGCTATAGGCTTCTGCTAACTCACGCAACTGCTGACTGCTGAGGCTGACAAATCCAAGATTGGCAAGTAAAATGGCACAATCTCAAGACCAGCAGACAACATGCAGATCACTGGTTCAAGGCCAAGAACTGGAGATGAAGATTCAGCCAAATGCAGGATGCAAAATAAACCAAAAAGCTAGAGACCTTTCCCAAAACTTTTCCATGTATACTGGAAGAAGGCCATACCCCAGAGGAAAATGCCCTTCAACTAATTAATGTCTCACAGCAGATTCTACCATGGAGTTGATTATACCACATCCAATTTCATCACAGGAATAACTACATTCAAGCCACTCAAAATCATGGCCCAGCCAAGCTGACATAGAACCTAAACTACCACAGCCATCCTTACCACATTTGACTACATTTAATCTTTATTTGTATCTTGTTATCGTGTATTTTCTGTCTTTATCAGCTAGAATGTAAACTCTTAACTGAGTTGGTTTGTTTTGTTTTGTAAGCATCCTTGGTACTCTATATATACCTAATAAGTGAATTATTATGATATAGTAATGTTATTATTTATTGAGTCTTATATTACTGAAGTCGGAAAGAAGGTTGGGCAATCTACTTCTGTAGTGATACTGCCTCGGAAACCCAAGGAGGGGTCGCTATGAGTCAGGACTGACTCGACGGCACATAACAAGAACAACAACAACATATTACTGAAGGACAGAAAAAATATCTTTTATCTTTTTCCTGACAGGTACTTGTAAGAAATCTGAGAGTTAGTCAACAGATGTAAACTATTTTTTTTTTTTTAAATCAAAAGACTATGTAACAAGAGCAACAGAAGATAATTGGAGGTCATCAAAATTAAAGACATCAAAGGACATTGTCAAGAAAGTAAAAAGACAACTACTGAATGGGAGAAAATATTTGGAAATCATATGTCTGATACACGTTTAATATCCAGAATATATAAAGAACAGTTACACTTCATACCCACTAGGAAGACTATTAGAAAAAATGAACAATAAATAACAAGTATTGGCACAGATTTTGTTCTCCTAAAGCCTGCCACCCTGTCTCATGCTGGTTTCTTGATTTTGCTGGTTCTGCTGCCTCTGCTGCCACTATCTCTCTGCCATCTCTCCGTCATCTCCTCAGCACAGGGACATCAAACCATCCATGCATTGCCATTGGGAATATAAAATTATGCAACAACTATGGAAAACACTTGGTGGTTTCTCAAAGAGTTAAACCTAGAATTACCAGATGACGCAGTTATTTTACTTCTAGGTTTATACCCAAAAGATTTGAAAGCAGGGACTCAAACAGAAACTTGTACCAATGTTTGTGGTAGCATGGTTCACAAGAAACAAAAAGTGGAAACAACCCATATGTCCTTCAACAGATGAACGGATAAACAATATGTGGTATATACATAATGTACAACAAATTTAATTATTCAGTCATAAAGAGGAATGAAGTCTTAATACATGCTGCTAAAAAGGTATATGGGCTGCATCCTCTCACCTTCTCTAACTTCATGGGGGGGGGGGCAGGAATCACCATCAGCAATATCAGCCCAAGGCAGATTTCTATGAGGTGGACGTCAGACATACTCCCACCCTCCAAACTTTTTATCAATTGTGATACCAACTGTCCCTCTCATGGCACTCACTACATCTCTGCTGGGTTCAATTCATTGCAATTGCCACATACAACTCACAGACAATAGTCATAATAATGGGGTTTATTTATGAGGGAAGTAACAGATAACAATTTAGGTTCAGGAATGTTCAGGATATAATTCCTTTGATCAGGACAGCCTCCCTTCTGCTATGCCCACAACCATGTCTCTATTTGGTGTTTTTGTCCTGGCCTCTGCCCTGCTCTTTCAAGTGTTACAAAGCTCTTTTAGCTTTGCCAATAGGTGCACCCCAATCCACCAGCAAGCCTTCTGCCCAAAGGCAATCAGCTTTCTTGCTTCGTGGGCTGGCAAGCCTGCCACCCTGTCTCATGCTGGTTTCTTGATTTTGCTGGTTCTGCTGCCTCTGCTCCCACTACCTCTCTGCCATCTCTCTGTCATCTCCTCAGAACAGGGATCTCAGGTCCAAGGATGCGCTCTACTACTGGCTCTTCTCTGTCTTGATGGTAATGAGATCCCCCTTTCAGCCTTTAGGAGGTTCATTTTAAGTCTATCACAATGGCAAAACTGACTAATTCCCATGTTAGAATTCCATATACCTTACATGCACAGTCCCACCCCCAAAAGGGTGCCATATACCTTATTTGCATTATTATCCAGCGACCCAATCCCTAAGCACCTTACACTTGCATAGTCCCACCCAGTCATCTGGAGTAACAAAGACCATGATAGAAGAGCCATACCAAGTAATTCACTGCACCGTACATGCTCTGACATGGATTAACCTTAAAATTATTTCTAAGTGAGATAAGCCAGAAAAAAAGACAAATATTGTATGATTCCACTTATATGAAATACCTAGAATAGTTAAATGTTTAGTTACAGAAAGTAGAGTAGAGGTTGCTGGGATTAGGAAGGGGAGGGAGTGGAAAGTTATTGCTTAAGGGGCACTGAGTTTCTGTTTGGGATGATGAAAAGGTTTTTGAAATAAACAGTGATGGTGTTTGCAAAGAAGAGAGAGAGCATATGTAACAATAAAGATCCTAGCTAAGATTCTTTTGATTGCAAGGGGTAGAAATTCACTCAAATTAGCTTAAAGCAAAAAAGGGGGAATTTACTTGTTCACGAATCTGAAAATTCAGAGGCAAACCTCACTCCAGGATGCTGGATATAGGGACTTTACTGTCTTTGGTAGTTAGTTATTCATCTCACCCTTCATTGCTCAACTCTATTTTCCTCTGAAATAGCTTAAGTTTCAGGCAGGTGTTCACTCATCATAGTCCCTAAAGTTCAGCCTCAGTTTCTCACAGTAGATGGACAGTCCAGAAACACTTTACCAGATGTGGCCTATAGCAAGGGAATATGGTACTCTCTTTGCTCTGGCTTGGGTCCCAGGCACAGCCCAGAACTGAAGGGTGGGTAGCCCCATACAGACCACCTTCACTGAGAGTGGGATAAAAAAAAAAAAAAAAATAAGTATAGATGGAATCAAACTAATTTGTGTAAGTTGATAGAGTAGAGTAGCTGATATCAGAAGTACATAGCACTCTGACCCCTAGTGGTTGGATTACATGGAGAAAAGTAAGCATTAAAAGACAAACCAAAAACACCAAACTCACTGCCATCTAGTTGATTCCAACTCATAGTGACCCCTTTTGGGTTTCTGATGCAGTAAATCTTTATGGAAGTAGATTGCCCAGTCTTCTTTCCCCAGAGTGGCTGGGGGGGTTGGAACTGCTAACCTTCTCATTAGCACCGTGTCACCAGAGCCCCTTATTAGAAGACAACATGAGGTTAATTTATTTATTTCACATTATTATTTTTTTTTTTTTTGTATGATCTCTCATCAGTTTATTTAAGAAGATCAACTTCCTTCCTTTTTATTTTTGACATTGAAGCATTCACCCATTTGGGGAAAACTTTCCTTTGAATGAGTTCTTGGATTCCATTTTTTCCCCTTTGTTCCCACTGTCACCATCTTTGTTCTTGGGTTCATATTGAGACTACTGTGATAACATCAAAACTATTTCCTTATCTTCGATCTTTTTTGAAATTCAACCCCTGAAAACGTTTCCTAAAAGAAAAAACTGCTTAGTTGTATGGGGTCGAGCTGGAGAACACTACTCTGATACCTAATTTATCACTACCAGATCCAATCTAAATCCCTGGGTCTAGCACTGATTTTCAAGTGCCTCCACTTTTTGCTTAAGAAATTAGAGTTGGATTTCTGTCATATACAATGGAAGGGCTAACCTAAATAATGATATATATTTGCCTCATGCACGTTGACCTGCTGAACTTTAAAAATTAAAAACATTTATTCCTTATATTTTTCTTACTGGTGGCATAAATGGTTTGTACTCAATTGCTAACACAAAGGTTGGTGGTCCAAACCTACCCAGTGGTAATGTGGAAGAAAAGGCCTGGAAATCTGCTTTGGTAAAGATTACAACCAAGAAAATCCTATGGAGCAGTTCTACTGTGTAAAACATGTAGTCACCATGAATTGAAATCAATTTGGCAGCAATTAACAATAACAAAGATCTAAGAAATAGATTAATCCATTTTAAATATCATTCTACTAAATTTATCTACTATTCTACATATAAAATTTAATGTTTATTCCCCTTTCTTTTTCAAGAGAGAATTAAACACATGAATTATTTCTCATTAAAAACCAAAGCACAGGGAGTTCTGGCAAGATGGCAGACTAGGCAGAAAGACTGCACAGACCCTCATCAACAAAGAAAAGGGAAACCAATTAACACAGACACAGAAGATAATCTTGTACCCCTGAGCCTTGAAGGGGAGGATATAGAAGTGGACTAAACCCCAACTAGCAGAAAACTTTGTGAGAAAATACCAAAAAAGGAGACATACAGAGCTGTGGTCTGGCAGTGATCCTGAGCGATCCTGACAGCACAGACAGCTTGCAGATTCCCAAGTGGTGGTAGGACCTAAACATTAACCTAAAAATCAGCCCTGCTAGCCAGGGACTGCACAGAGGACTGCTCTGGTGGCTGGGAAATAAATGGAGAAGGAGAAGAGAAAGGCAGGCTGAGCTATGGACTTTAGCCGGTTTAGCAGGCTCTGCCATTTTGAAGGTTTAAAAGAGGCTTGACTATTTTGGATATTTAAAGAGACAGTGCGCTCGCAGATTCCGGGGCTTAAGAACACATTCTACTTTCCAGCAACCCAAAGGTCACTCCAGACTTGCAAGACTGAAAAGGTACCACATTCCTCTTGTTACTCTTATTCCCCACACCCCCTTGGTGAACAGAGGTGCGGCCATCCCCCACTCCCACCTACCTTCTGGGCTCAGAGGAACGTCATCACAGTCTGTGTGCTCAGATGGAGTCTGGGTGCCATGCCCTGTCCTACACTGATTTTCTTTTTCTCTATTTTTATTTTTTTCTGTTTTGCTTTCTTTTTTCTGGTAATTAGTTTGCTTGTATTTGTCTGTTTTAAAACAACTA
>NW_006921599.1:19655769-19658722 GCF_000298275.1 Orycteropus afer afer
TAAACTGTGGTCAATGTCATGAGACAAAGTATATGTGAACCGCTGTATGTAAGTAAATTTACTCTGTAAACCTTCAAGCAAATCACACACACACACAAAATTTACAGCTTTGGAGGGCTGCTCAGGCACAGGGAGACAGCTCAGGGGGTAGGAGTGCATGGAGGGGTGGAGACAAGGAAGAGGTAGCTATAGGGAGTAAGTGGGAGAGTAGATGTTGCATTGTGCTAAATTGTGGTCAATGTCATGAGACAGTGTATGTGATCTGCTGTATGGAATGTGTATTTGCTCTGCAAATTTTCACCCAAATCACAATTAAAAAGGAAAAAAAGAAAAAAACAAAGCACGTGATTGCTACAAATTCAGAAGTATATTGCCTAATTGCCGGGATTGTAAGCTAAATCTAAAATGTGTTCTTAAATTTTTACAACTTTGTAGCTTTAGTCTTTATTTCTTGGGTAATGGCTGAGGTAGTAAGAATTTTTTTAACTTCTTTAACTGCTCATGTTTTTTTCTGATTTTCACCGTGAAGACTAACATAAAATACTTAGTCAATCACTCTGAAGGTTTATAGATTTTATTCCACATTTCCCTGATCGCTTTTTTTTTTCTTTCCAAAGTTTTCCTTATTTGAAAAGCTTGTATCCTCATTAATCAAAATACGCAGTTTCTTTCTTATGGAGTATTAATATAGGGTTGTTGCTAAAACAACTGGTCAGATTGCCTAAGCTTCAGTTTTCTTCTCTGTAAAAAGAGGATAAGATAATAACAGCACTCTTAATTTGTAGGGTTACTTATTTTGATGAAGAAATTTGATAATTCATGTAGAGGGTTTAATTTGGTTACTGGCACACATTTTTAACTGCTCGAAAAAATTAGCTTTTACTATTATTTTATAGATTACTTTTATTATTAGTGTGACTTTGTATACATCAATTGGTCTGTTTGCTACTAACCATTTATACAGCATTTAATGCTATACTGTGTGCCGAAAAAGTATAACAAGATGGGGTGTCTATTCTTAAGAAATTTACTATCTAATTTGAGAAACAAAGTACAAAGACTCAATTTAAATATCAATACTGTATAAGGGAAAATTAGAGTTTGAAACTAGAATATAACAGATAAATAAGTAAAAGATACACCATGTAATCGCATTTTTATTTCATATATAAAATATATTCATTCAGTTTTTTTTAATAAATCATACATTTATATTGTTTGTAAAAAAGGTACAAAATTGTATACAGGGAAAAGTAAATATTCTTTGAGCCATGCAGTTTCTTTTCCCAGAGACAATCCCATTACCAGTTACTTACATATCCTATCAGAGCTATTCTATTCATCTATATTCTTTTTACACAGATTAGTATAATCATTCACTATATACACTATTCTGAAACTTATTTTTTCCTACTTAAGAATGTATCTTGGGTGTTGTTGTTGTTATTTGCCATCGAGTCGGCCCCGACTCCTAGCGACCCCTCCTTGGGTTTCAGAGGCAGTTATCCCTACGGAAGTAGGATTGCCCAACCTTCCTTCCGAGGAGTAGCTGGTGGGTTTGAACCGCCAGCCTCCTGGTTAGCAGTCAAGTGCCTTAGGCACTATGCTACCAGAGCTCGGGTAGCATGTGAAAAGCACTCTCATTCTTTGTAACAGTTGCACAGATTCCATTAACACATTTAACCAATTCCCTGTTGAGCAGCCTTTGAGGGTTTCTAGTCTTTTGCTATTACAAACAATGCTTAAAAGAATAATCTCGTACACATGTCATGTCATATAAGTTTTAGCATTTCTGAAAAATACACTCTAGAGGAAAGGTCACTGGCTTTTCAAATGATTTAGATGAAAAGTGCCTAAAGCATTCTGGGGACAGAGGATATATGATTTGAAATCTTCTGGTCAAATTTCACCGCAGTGGTATCTGTGCTAGTCATATCATCAGTGTTGGACTACCCAGTAAACAAGGGTAAGCAGAGGCTTACTTGTGCTTACTTACAAATCAGTAGTAAAAAATTTCACACTTTTTACCACATCAAAGATTCAGCTTCTAGGTGTGCCTGACATCTGTTGCTCTCCCAACCCCACAGCACTTTCCTATAGAATCAAAACCTCTTTTCAAATTTATAGTCTCTGATAGGGATGGAAAGAGTTCTGGTGGTGCAGTGGTTAAGGGGCTGGTGGTTTGAACCCACCAGGTGCTCCACAGAAGAAAGATGGAGTGGTCTGCTTCTGTAAAGATTTACAGCCTGGGAAACCCAATGAGGGTCACTATGAGTTGCAATCATTTTGATGGCAGTGAGTTTGACAGGGATGGAGTAATTAGTAAGCAAGGTAAGCACAGCCTTATTCGTGATTACTTCCTAACCTATAATGAACAGTTTCACATGTCTTTCACCACCTGCATGTGAAAATTTAATCCAAAAATTATAAACATTTTCATATCCTCTTTTCTCGTCTCAAAAAAACCAAACTCACTGCCATTGATGACTCATAGCAACCCTCATTGGATTTCTGAACTGGTAAATCTTTATGGAGGAAGATTGCCCCATATTCCTTCAGCAGAGTAGCTGGTAGATTTGAACCACAGACCTTCTGGTTAACTGTTAAATGCCTTAGGCACTGTGCCACCAGAGTGCCTTCCTTTCTCATCTACTAACCACTAAATCTTGCTGATTTTATCTCCTCAATATATTTTTCAAATTTGTGTTCCTTTCCCATTCCACACAACCAACAACTCAATTTAAGCATTTCACTCTTTCTTAATATCTGAAGTATTGTCCTCAAACTCATCCTTTTTTTAAATGCATTTTATTGGAATATAATTTATGTACAGTGAAATACACAAAACTAAAGAGACATGGGTCAATGCATTTTTTTTTTTTTTTTTGCAGTGTTCCCTCTCCTCTCCTCCCACTCATGGCAACCAACAAAGAAACTTTCCCTCCATATATAA
>NW_006921599.1:19659829-19661153 GCF_000298275.1 Orycteropus afer afer
TTGAACCACCAGCCTTCTGGTTAGCAGTCAAGTGCCTTAGGCATTATGCTACCAGAGCTCCCCCGCCATCCTATAGGGTCGTGAATAGTAGGAATACACTCAAAGACAGTGAGTTTGGTTTTGTTTGGTTTAGTCTTTACAGAAGCAGACCCCCTAGAACTACCATCCTTTAGGTTAGTCTCAAATAAACTTACTACTGTTGAGTCAGCTCCAATTCACAGTGACCCCTCCTTGGGTTTCCGAGGGGGTATCACTACAGAAGTAGATTGCCCAATCTTCCTTCCGAGGAGTGGCTAGTGGGTTTGAACCACCAGCCTTCTGGTTAGCTGTCAAATGCCTTAGGCACTACACCACCAGAGCTCCTGTAAACTGCTAATAAGACTCGCCTTAATCTGGACCCACACTTACCCTCTCCTGGAGCCATATATGACTCCAGGAGATAGTTTTTACTTTTATAATGTAGAATAGCTTATAGCTTTAGGCCGCTAATCAATTGCTCCTCACTATCTCCCTAGCCTGGAATGCCTTCCTCCCTTCCTCTTGCTTCATCTCTTGGGGGGAAATGTTGACCTCCTCACGTTGGAAAAACCTCCCCTTTGTGTTGCAGAGTCCTGTGCAATCAGCTCAGGATCACTATTCTCTATTTAATCTATTTCTTTGAACTAGCTGGAAAAAGCAAGTAGGGTGGCCTAGTGCCTAAGGCATGTGACTGCTAACCAGAAGGCTGGCAGTTCAAACCCACCAGGCACTCCTCAGAAGGCAGGTTGGGCAAATCTACTTCCTTAGTGATACTGCCTTGGAAACCAAAGGAGGGGTCGCTATGAGTTGGATCCGACTCCAAGGCAGT
Organism: Orycteropus afer afer; assembly: GCF_000298275.1. Lineage (NCBI taxonomy): Eukaryota > Metazoa > Chordata > Mammalia > Tubulidentata > Orycteropodidae > Orycteropus > Orycteropus afer. The sequence goes on from NW_006921599.1 coordinate 19,660,677, forward strand.
GAGTTTGGTTTGGTTTTTTGATTAGTCTTTTTTTCCTTTCTAGTCTTAGAGTCCAGCATAGTGTGGTGTATATGCAATACAATTCATTTAACTGAACTCAACTAAATCATGGGGGGAAATGAGTGGGGCCATTCATTCATTCACTCACACATTTATCGAAGGAAGACGGGCCATCTACATCCTTAGAGATACTGCTTCAGAAACCCAAGGAGGGGTCACTGTGAGTCGGGACCAACTCAGTGGCAGTGAGTTTTGTTTGTTTGTTTGTTTTATTAGGTGCAAAAGGAGCACTAGTAGCCCTGTGGTTAAGCCAGGGCTGCTAACCTAAAGGTCTGGGTTTGAACCCACCAAGGGAGAAAGATGTAGCAGTTTGTTTCTGTAAAGATTACAGCCTTGGAAACCCTGTTGTTGTTGTTGTTAAGTGCCGTCGAGTCATTTCCGACTCATAGTGACCCCATGCACAGCAGAACAAAACAC
>NW_006921599.1:19662173-19678632 GCF_000298275.1 Orycteropus afer afer
GTCCTCTTCTGAATCCGGCTTGAACCTCTGGAAGTTCTCTGTGAACCCTAAGGGGCAGTTATACTCTGTCCTATAGGGTCGCTATGAGTCAGAATCAACTTGATGGTACCAGGTATTAGATGCAAAGTTATGTGCTAGGCGATGGGATTACAACCAATAAGATAACCCAGGTCTGGCTTTTGGTCTAGTGAAAGAGATGGGGAGACAACAACATGAATTGTTGTTGTCATTGTTATTTGCCATCGAGTCAAGTGCTCCAGGCACTACGCTACCAGAGCTCCTAACAACATGAATATATAATTCTAATTTAGGTAGGTAAAAACAGGAGCTCTGGTGGCATAGGGCCTAAGGCATTTGACTGCTAACCAGAAGCCTGGCAGTTCAAACCCTTCATCCATTCCTTGGAAGGAAGGTTGGGCAATCTATTTCTGTAGTGATACTGCCTCGGAAAACCCAAGGAGGGGTTGCTATGAGTCGGATCCGACTTGATGGCAGCGAGTTTGGTTTTGTTTTTGGTTTGGGTAAAGACTGCAGCAGGTTGCAATGTAGATCATCTTATGAGGTGCCCTAGTGGTGCAGTGGTTAAAGTCTTGGCTTCTAACCAAAAGGTTGGCAATTTACCACCAGCTAGGCAAACCCTAGGAGGTCTGGTGGCATAGTGCCTAAAGCATTTGACTGTTAACCAGAAGGCCGATGGTTCAAACCCACTAGCCACTACTGGGAAGGAAAGTTGGGCATTTTACTTCTCTAATGATACCGCTTCAGAAACCTGAGGAGGGGTCACTATGAGTTGGATCGGACTTCAGGGCACTGAATTTGGTTTTTTGGTAGTTTGGGGGCAAATCCTGTAGGGGCAGTTCTACTCTGTTCTAATCAACTTGAAGGCAGTGGCTTTTCTTAAAAAAAAAAAACAAAACCAAAACTTTTTATGGTTATCAATGAGCAGAGAAAAGGGTAGAAGAAAGAAGGGAATTGTAGAAGGAAAGGCATTTGCAAAATAATTACCCAAAGTCATGGTGAAACCCAAAGTCAGGCATAAAGCTTATAGTTTCTGACTTTTTCTTCACAGCCCATTGCCTACAATTCTTAAAGGTCATCAAAATGTTAAATACAGTGTCTTGGCTAAATAACAATAAACTGAAATTAACATGCGTGAACTAAACAGGTCAGAATCAGGTATACTCCATAAAAGCTCATTTTCTCCCTAAATGTCTGATAGATTGACATGTAAGCATTCTAATAAAACACGCTTGGTGTTAAATGATTTACTGTATATTAAGTTTAATCTATCAATTGTTCTTTCCCTTTTTCAATTCCTCTTCTTTAATATGGCTTCGTTACAAAAAAGGTTGAAGAAGTAAAGTGTAGTGAAAAGAGTAGTTTATTCAGGAATCAGACATAATGGGAGGCAGCAACTGCTAATAGTGACTTTGGGTAAGTGCTTAAACTCCCGTTTCCTCTTTAGTAAAAGAGTAATACAAATAAATAAAACCAAACCAAACTCACTGCCATTGAGTCGTATCCGACTCATAGTGATCCTTCCTTGGGTTTCTGAGGCGGTATCATTATGGAAGTAGATTGTCCAATCTTCTTTCCCACGAGGGGCTGGTGCGTTTGAACCACCAGCCTTCTGGTTACCAGTCAAATGCCTTATCCACTACCCTACCAGAGATCTTAGAGTGGCTGGTGGGTTTGAACTTTCAGCCTTCCGGTTAGCAGTCAAATGCCTTAGGCACTACGCCAGCAGAGCTCCCAATATAAATAGGGAGATGATATTTTACAAAAGGAGGAGCAACAACATTTTACAAAGCGCTTAACACTGTGTCTGACAAAAAGTAAGCGCTTGGTTACTGTTAACTATTAAGTTAGCTATCGAGCAATTCTAAGAACACCCAGGACGTGGGAGATGTACTTCCGACCGCGTAACTACAGGAATTAAAGGAAACCTTACCCTTTACTAAATTAAATTAAATTAAATCATAATTTACATTTTCAGCAATGACGTAATTTGCCCTCGCCGGCCACCGTCGCCGAGCGTGCGTAAATAAACGTGGCGGGACGTATGTGTCATGGCGAGCTCCATCTAAAGTCTGTGTGGTTTCCGGAGAGTAACGTGTTGATTCCCTTCATTCTGGTTTGTAGTTTTTCGATTGTTGGGTAAAGTTGACAGATGGATCAGTGTGTGGGGCAGAGTGTGGGAACATCTCCTTTTATGGCATATCCATAATTTTCCAGTTTCAGTCTTTCTCGTGCCATTCACTGGTTTTGTTTCGCAGTTTAAAGAAGACATTCTAGCTAGAGTGGAAAAATTGGGGGCAGGTAGGCACCTCCAGGAGTCCTCACTCCTTAAATGTTGCTAGGCTGCAAGGAATATTTAAGGACCCTTTGTCCTTATTGTTTGGGGTCGGGACTAACTTCATACGCTCTCCCACTTTGTACGTTAGTGGATTTGTGAGATATGATAAACTTTCGCAGTTACCTAGCTTTCGTTGAGCTGTGTCTTAATAAGAATTTTAATTGAGGTGGGCCACCGCAGCAGGTGTCTTGCTTTTTACTTTTCGTTCTCTTTTATTCATTAAACCTCTTTATGAATCTTAGTGGTAAGAGCTACGTACATCATTCAGGTGGGAGGTGATCTAGATAGTTACTTTATTCATATTTATAGTTGGAGAAGGAGGTCTGGTCGTGTAGTGCCTAAGGCTCTTGACTGCTAACCAAAAGGCTGGCGGTTCAAACCCACCAGTCACTCCTCGGAAGGAAGGTTGCGCAATCTACTTCCGTAGTGATACCGCCTCGGAAACCCAAGGTGGGGTTGCTACGAGTTGGGTCCGACTGGACGGTACACAACAACAACAACAACAACAACATAGTTAGAGGTATTACTTGCACTATGTTGACATGTAGTGATGCTGGATATTGCTGTGGCCAGACCCTAGATCACAGTCATAGCAAATATGTGAGATGCCAAAACATCTGCCCTTATCAGTACAAACCTGGAAGTAGTGTGGAACATCATTAACCCTGCTGTGCAGTCTTTTTCTTGGGAGCCCTGGTGGTATAGTGGTTCAGGCATTTGGCTGCTAACCAAAAGGTTGGTGGTTCAAATTCACTTGCTGTTCTGCGGAAGAAAGATGGGGCGGTGTGCTTCCAGCCTTGGAACCCAGTGGGAGTGGCTTAGTTGAAATTGACTCCATGGCAGTGATTTGGTTATTTGAATTCCTTTTAGATAGTTTTTAAGAGTCCTTACTGGAATTTTGTGATTATCGGGTGCTTGCTTTTTCTAATCAGTTTTTATTTTCTAGGCTCATTTTCCAAGAGGATTTGAGACTAATTGCAGATTATCAAGGTAACAATTTATTCAAACCTTTTATGTTTGGCATGCTACACATTAGAATGTGCAGAAGTGTAGCCTGTTTTCTTAGTAATTATGCCACCACTGTTTCATGGAAACATCATGTTCTCTATATCGCTAAATCCAAGACACATTGCCCATTTTACTTAAACCTTTCATCTCCATTCAGCTGCACTGACTGTGTCCATACCTTGACATGCTCTCTTCCTTGGCTTCTATGGCCCACTGATTTTCTCCTTCTTTTGTGGCTTCTTATTGGTCTCCATCGTAGGCTGATTCTTCTCTGGGTAGTTTCTACACGTGTGTACTGACCAGTACTCAACTGAATATTTGAAGGCCATCTTCTGCATATCTTCAGAATTCTCTGTGTAGCTTTCTCCTGTCAGGTTCTCTTGTCTTGTCAATTATAACTAACTGTCTTTGTCCTTCTGAACCCTCAGCTCTTCTCAAAGCAGATTCCTTGGACTGTCTTCATTCTCTCTCCATGTGTCTCGATCTGGGAACTATCAAGGCAGTAAGCTGGGGAAGTCAGAGGGCTGACTTCATTTCTTTCTTATTTCTCAAGGGGTCAGTATACTTTGTTGATGTTCAGTATATATATATATATATATATATATTTTAAATTGTTATTTGTGTGAAAGTTTACAGAGCAAACTCACTTTCCATGTAGCTGTTCATACACTTTTTGTTTCATGACACTGACTGCAATTCCCCACAGTGTAACAGCTCTCTTCCCCCTTCCTCCCTGTAGTTACCTCTTCCTCGTGTCCTTCTTTCCAGTGCATTCCTGCTCCTTGAGCTATCTCCCTGTGCAAATACTGCCCTTCTCTTCTCCCATGATTGATTGGTCTAAGGAGTGTACTACCTGGTATAAACATTCACCCTATATTCTTGTCTGTTGTTTGGCTGGAAGCCACAAGAATGAGTTCAGTTCCAGGCCTGAAGGGGCTGTGGTCTCAGGGGATTCACCAGGCTCTATCAGACCAGTACACCTGGTCTTTTTTATTATTTTGAGTTTTATTCCACATTGCTCTCCCAATCTATACAGGATCTCCTGCAATGATTCTTTTCTGAGTGGTTGACAGTAGTAGCTGGGCACTCCCTAGTTCTTTTGGTCTCATGGTCATATAGGCTGGGGTTTGCATGGTCCACTAGTCTGTTGGTTAATTGTTTCCATGTATCTTTGGTTTTTAATTTTTGTGACGTTCAGCTTATTTTTTTCTTTTGTTGCTTGTACTTTTGATGTCATAATTAAGCTATTATCTCACAGCTAATCCCATTGAATTCTTTTTGACCCTTGTTGAAAAGTAGTTGAGCCAGTGTACTGTATTTTTGACAGGTTTTCTAGATGATGATGATTATTTTTTTAATGAAAGAGTAACTCTGGAACAGTGATTTTCAAACTTTAGTGTATATCAGAATCACTTGGAGGGCTTGTTAAAGCTTGTTGGGCTTTACCCAGAATTTCTTTCTCAGTCCATATGTATTGAGGGGTGTGATGGTTATGTTTGTGTGTCTGCTTGGCTAGGCCTGGTTGAGTGGCTGGGCAGCTGGTGGTAGTTATTCCCCATGATGAGACTGGCAGTCAGCTCCATGGTGGGATCTACCACAAGTGGCCGAGTAGCTGCTTTGGATATGTGGTCTGCTTCCTGTATATAAGAAGCAGACCTGGGAATGGTCTCTAGCTTATGGCATGCTTGAGCCCTGCATGTAGCCATGTCATTGTTCAGCAGCCTGCCATGCTCTGCTGACCTTGGGACTTTCAATGGACTTAATGGTCTGCTGTGTGATTTTGTAACATTGGGACTATGCCATTTTATTTGTCGACCTTGGGCTTGTTAGCCTCAGCAGTCACTAGCTGCCTAAGTAAAGAGATGCCTCTAGCTTCAGTGGGCCGGGAGCAAGAGGCAGAGCTGAAGCCCAAGGTCGAGGGGCTTTCACATAGCCCCTAGGGCCTGGCACTTTGAACTCGGGCTTCTAGCCTCCTGAACTGTAAGAGAATAAACTCCTGTTTGTTAAGGCCATTCCATTTGTGGTATATTCTTGTCAGAGCAGCACAGGTAACCAGAACAAGGAGTGAGGTTCAAGAATGTTTATTTCTAACGAGTTCCCTGGTGATGTTAATGTTGCTGATCTGGAACTATACTTTGAGAATTGCTAATCTTCGACATTGGTTCACAACTGTGGCTGTACACATGAGAATTACTGGAAAATTAAGAAAACATTTTCCAGGCTCCATCCCCTGAGATTGATTCGCTTGGGCTGGTGGGGTCAGGAGTTGCAATATTTCAAAAACTCCTAAAGTGAATATAATGTGCACCCAAGATTGAGACAGAGCTTCGAACTGGTTCATTCCATTTTGTGCTTAGAGATTATAATTTACACTGGGACCTGGCTATGTGATATTATAAATCTCCCCTAATAACCACTTATATTTCTCTAGGTATTGTATCCTCTCCTTTCTTTTCATCATTTTCAGTATGTCCCCTTTGACTGACTCTGTTTTTATTTCTTATATTAAAATAATCTCCTTTACCTTTGGAAAAGAAAAACAAAACAATTTGATTGTTTCTCCATTAACTCTTATCTTGCTTTCCTTTGATTCTCAAACTTTCATTTCCTTATTACTCATCTATTTTAAAATTTCTGAAGGCTGGTAATCCCATCTACCAGACTGTTGGAAGTAATGTTGGCTTTCCTAGTGATGAGTGAGATCATTGAGGAGCTTGTGATACGTAGCAGATTTTGCAATCTCTATGTTTTGTGTTATATCATCAGACAAGCATGTACGTTTATCTTCTTAGAATTAATTTCTAGAAATAAAATTGCTCGGTTGTGGGTATATGTTTTAAAACTCAATATGAATTGCCAGATTGCCCTCTGGAAATGGTACACCAGTTCTACCATGCTTTTAGCTGACAGTGGGTTTTTGTCAGTCTTCTAAATCAGTGGGGTAGGTGAAAAATACCTCACTCTTTAAACACTTGCTATTAGGCTTGTTGAGCATTCTTCCCTATGCTTATTGGCTACTTGCATATCATAAGTAAATTGCCTGTTTTCCCTTTGCCCCTCATATTTTTATTTTTTATTTTTTTCATTTTTTTAAACTGGAATGGATGTTTTTGCTTCACAGTGTCACATTAGATTCTTTGTTTCTGCTTTGCCAGTATGGCAGAGGCATAGTGGGGAGAGCATGGTATTGAGAGGAAGCCTAGGTTCTAATTTTAGCTCTACTAATGAACAAATCTTTTAGCTTCTCTGGACTTCAGATCTGTATAATGAGGGGCTTCACAATGATCCCTGCTTCCCTAACTCTAATCATATTGTGTGTCTGCTGCACTAGACCCTCACACCTTTCCTTCTGTTTCCCTTCAGTGCTTCTGTTCACAATTGTGTAAGTTTTCAAAAATGTGTTTTTTAATGCATCATCCAGTTACTCATAATTCAAAGTCTTCTACTAACTTTCAGAAGTACTACCTGGTATTAGCCCTTCTGCCTTATCTTAGTTATTTCATAGAATAGCAGTAACCTAGGGGTTAGTTGTTCACTTCAACCTTCCACCCAGTTAGAAATTTCGTGTGTCCTAGCTATATTTGGATGCTGCGCTGGAGGCACTCACTTGGCTATGCCAAGAAATTTGGAAGACAGTTACCTGGCCAACTGACTGCAAGAGATCCATATTTGTACCCATTCCAAAGAAAGGTGATGCCACAGAATGTGGAAATTATTGAACAATATCATATGCAAGTAAAATCTTACTGAAGATAATTCAAAAATGGTGTTGCAGCAGTATATTGACAGAGAACTTCCAGAAATACAAGCTGGATTCAGAAGAGGACGTGAAACGAGAGATATCATTGTTGATGTCAGATGGATTTCGGCTAAAAGCAAAGAATACCTTTGCTTTGAGAAAGATGTTTACTTGTGTTTTATTGACTGTGAAAAAGCTTTCAGTTTTGTAGATCATAACAAATTATGGATAACATTGAGAAGAATGGGAATTCTAGAACACTTGATTGTGCTCATGAGAAACTTTTACATAGATCAGGAGACTGTCGTTAGGACTGAACAAGAGGATACTGCATGGTTTAAAATCAGGAAGTAGTGTGTAAGGTTGTATTCTTTTACCGTACTTATTCATTCTGTATGCTGAGCAAATAATCTGAGAAGCTGGACCGTATGAAGAAGAACATGGCATCAGGATTGGAGGAAGACTCATTAACAACCTGTGATATGCAGATGACACAACTTTCCTGAAAGTGAGGATGACTTGAAGCACTTACTGATGAAGATTGAAGACTACAGTCTGCAGTATGGATTACACCTCAATATAAAGAAAACAAAAATCCTTACAACTGGACCAGTAAGTAGAATCATGACAAATGGAGAAAAGATCGAAGTTGTCAAAGATTTCATGTTACTTGGTTCTACAGTCAATACCAATGGAAGGAGCAGTCAGAATATCAGATGACATATTGATTGGGCAAATCTGCTGCAAAAGACTTCTTTCAAGTACTGAAGAGCAAAGATGTCTCCTTGAAGATAAGGTGTGCCTAACCCAAGCCATGGTATTTTCAGTTGCCTCATATGCATACGAGAGCTGGACAGTGAATAAAGAAGACTGAAGAAGGGTTGATGCTTTTGAGTTGTGGTGTTGGCAAAGGATACTGGAAGTACCATGGACTGCTAAAAGAACTAACAAATCTGTCCTGGGAGAAGTGTAGCCACAATGCCTCTTCGAAGTGAGAATGGCCAGACTTCGTCTCATCTACTTTGGTCATGTTGCCAGAAGAGACCATTCTTTGGACAAGGATATCACGCTTGGTAAAGAGGAGGGTCAGCGAAAAAGGGGAAGGCCCTCAACAAGGTGGATTGACACAGTGGCTGCAACAGTGGGCTCAGGTAGCAAGGATTGTGAGGGTGGCAAAGACCAGGCAGTGTTTCATTCTGTTGTACATAAGGTTGCTGTGAGTTGGAGACGACTCGACAGCACCTAACAACAACGACAGCTGCATTTGGCTTAAAGAAGCCTTTTATTCATTCATTCATTTAGTCATTAAATATTTGAGGCCTGCTATATGCTACACATTGTTAGAGGTATTGTAGATATAGCAGCAAACAAGAAATGATGCCTTTGTCCATAAGGAACTTACACTGTAATGAGAAAGACAGATATATAGTTATATATATGGTATAATGAAGCATAAATCAGGGATAGGTGATAGAGAGTGGGGATCTTGGTCAATGAATGTTACTTTAGAGATGGTAGGTAGGAAAAGACTCTCTGAGGAGGTGTCATTTGAGTAGAGAAGTGAGATTAGAATCCATATATAATTACTGGGGACCAGGTAGAGGGACTAGCAAATGTGAAGGTCCTAGAGTCAGAATCTGCTCTGGGATGTTCAGAGACTATTGAAAAGGTTAATACAGTTGGAACAGAGAGGGAGGTGAGGCAGGGAGTAGCCAGGGTCATATCATGTTAGATTGTAGTCTACAGAAAAATATTTATTGAGAACCTTCAATGTGCTAGACATAGTTCTAGGTACCTGGGGTAAAACAATTAAAACACACAAGTCTTTGCCCTCAAGAAGTATCTATTAGAATATAGAAAGAGACAATGAAAAAATAATTAAAATATATAAGCAGGTGTTAAGTGCTGTGATAAATGCGGGGAAGAGGGATGGAATATGTGTTTGTGTAGTGAGGTGGTGGGGGGTTGCAGTTTTAAATAGGATGCTTGGAAAGGCTTTACTGGTGACCTTTGAATAAAGTCCTGGAGGGCTTGAGGGGGTGGAGCCATTCAGGAATCTTGAGTAATTACATTTAGGCAAGAATAAGGTCCTGTGATGTATGTGTTTCTGGTGGAGTGGAGTGAGGTGGGAAAAGTAAGAAATAGGATCATAGGTAACTGGTAGCAGATTATTTATATAGTCCTTGGAGATCTTTGTAGCAAGTTAATCTTTTTTCTCTGAGATGGAATACCATTTGGATGTTTTGATCAGAAGCTTGAGATGAATTTAGGTTTTAAAGGAATCCCTGGTTTTTGTAGGAGCTCTGGTGGTGTAGTGGTCAAAGCATTTGGCTGCTAACCAAAAGTTTGGTGGTTCAAACCCACCAGCTGCTGTTGGAGAAGGGTTAGGCAGTCTGCTTCCATAAAGATTTACAGCCTTGGAAACCCTATGGGGCAATTCTCCTCTTTACTATAGTGTTGCTGTGTGTTGGAATTGACTCAATAGCAGTGGTTTCATTTTTGTTGGTTTCTGTGCTGAAAATCTTCTTAGGAAATTAAGGCTAGAACAGGAAGACTAGGTATTACAGTAATCCAGGTAAGAGTTGATGTTGATTCAGGCCAAGAACATAGCAGTGGATGTGATAAAAATAGATTCTGGATATAATCTGAAAGTATGGTCAAGAGGATTTTGTTGGTGGATTGTATTTAGGGGGAAGGAAGGAGTGGAGGGGACAGAGATGATTCTACAATTTTTGGCCTAAGCAACTAGAAGATTTGGATTCCCTTTAACTGAGATAGGGAAAATTGTGGAGGAGCTGCTATGGTGGTAGGTAGAGAGAGGACCAGGAGTTCTGTTTTGGATTTTTAAAGTTTGAAACAACTGTTAGACATTCAAGGAGGGGTGTTTGCATAGGCAGTTGGATATTTGAGCCTAAAGTTCAGGGAGAGGGGTGGGGCTGGTTATATAAGTAAGCATAGAGTTGGTATTTCAAGGCCATGGGACTAGATGAGGTCACCTGGGGAGTGAGTGTAACTGGAGAGGGGACGAGGCCCTGTGACAGAGCCATGGGGGCATTCCAAAGTTGAGAAGTTGGAGAGATGAGGCACCAGGAAAGGAGACTTGAGAAGTGGCTAATATGGTAGTGTTAGTATGGTGTCTTGGAAGCCAGTGAATGGTCATTTGTGTCAAATGCTGCACATGGGGTCACATAAGATGACTGAGAAGTGATCATTGTATGTATCATTGGAAATCACTGGAACTGTGACAGGCATTTTTGATGCAGTGATAGGTATGAAATCCTGCCACGTGAGAGAATACCAAAACCAACCAAACCAAACTCACTGCCGTTGAGTTGGATACGACTCATAGCAACCCCTCTTTGGGTTTCTGAGGCAGTATCATTATGGAAGTAGATTGCCCAACCTTCCTTCCAGGGAGTGGCTGGTGGGTTTGAACTGCCAGCCTTCTGGTTAGCAGTCTTAGGCACTACACCACCAGAGCTCCATGAGAGAATAGGAGAGGAGGATTGGAGACTGTCAGTAGATGCAAGGAATCCTGGTAGTGCACTGGTTAAAGTGCTTGGCCACTAAAGCAAAGATTTATGATTCCAGCCTACCAGCGGCTCTGCAGGAGAATGATGTGGCAGTCTGCTTCAGTAAAAGATTATAAAGAAAAAACCAAACTGACTGTCATTATAAAAGATCAAAGCCCTGGAAACCCTATGGAGCAGTTCTCTTTTGCTTTATAGGGTCATTATGAGGCAGAATCAACTCAATGGTGATGAGTTTTGGATTAAGTGGGCATAATTCTTGGCACAGTCCTACTCTAAAGGAAAAGAGAGAAATATGCTGGAGATAATTGGAGGAAGAAGTGGTGTCAAGAGATGAGAGTTGTTTTTTTTTCTTTTAATGAGATAAATAACAACATGTTTATATCCAGAGAGGAATGAATGGATAGAAGGGGAATAAATGATACAGGAAGAGGGGACATTGCTGGAATACTGTGCTTGAGTAGGCCAGAGTAGAAGGATTGTTCTTAGGGAGGTGAGTAGTTCATTCCTAGTAACATTGGATGGCAGAGTACCTGGGCAAAGGACCATTTCATGGTGAAAGAAGGAAAGCATCTATCAGTGCAGAATGTGAGAGGCAACATAAGGGTCTGGTTTATGCAATGTGATTTCCAGTCCCATCTTTAGGTCCATTAAGAGGAGATATGTATTCCTCACTCCTCGGAAGGAAGACTGGGCAATCTACTTCCATAGAGATACCACCTCAGAAACCCAAGGAGGGGTTGCTATGAGTTGGAACTGACTTGATGGCAGTGAGTTTGGGTTTTTTTTTTTTTTTTTTTTTTTTTTTTTAGTGTTACAAATTATTAAATGCTCAATTATCAGCCAAAAGGTGGGTGATTCAAACCCAGCCAGAGGTGCCTTGGAAGATAGGCCTAGTGATCTGCTTCTGACAGGTCATGGCCTTGAAATCCCTATGGAGCATAGTTCTCTGCACACATGGGATCAACAGGAGTTGGAATTTACTTGATGGCAACCAACACCAACAGTTATTCCCTATGTTAATGTAAAGTGTGGAATCAGCATTTTAAGAGGAGATATGTGAGAAAATGTTCTATGGTTAATTTTCAGAAAGTTCGTAAGATATAGGGAGTTAGAAGTTTCTTTATTGCAGATCTTCCTAGAATCTTTAATAATATGCACTGTAAATCTGTAAGGAAGGTGAAATGTACAGAATTTCCTAAATTTATTTGACTACAGACCTTTTTTTTTTTTTTTTAAATTGATAGTTAGTATCTCCAGTAAATAGAACCAATTTGGTAAAATCCAACCTGGTTTGTTTTGTCTTAGCTAGATTGCTAACCTGGCCAGGACTCTTGTTTGCAAGAGCTGAAAACCCAACTCTTCTGTATGCCACAGAGGGAATTTACTTGCTGATATGACTGGAAAGGTCACAGGTGTATCTGGCTTCAGGCGTTGGTTGGATCCAGGTCTCTTTATCTATTTATTTGTTTATTTAAACTTTGGCACAGCCCCAAATTGACACCTTCCCAAAGTAGCCACTTCTGTGGAAAGAGAAGCCCTCACTCCTGTTAGCTCTGATGTAGAAGTCCTGGGATGATTCTCATTGATTGGGCTTATCTGAACCAATCATGTCGCCAGATTTGGATCATGCACCCATTCCTGTCTTAAAGGAAGGGGAGAACTGTGATTGACATCCCACTAGGATCACTTGGTATGCATATTAGAATTTTTTGTTTTTACAAACAATGTAAAGCTAGCTGAGATTTGAACACAGGTTTGTGTGATTCATTGGCTGTCATTTGTTACAATTTACAAAGAGTGCCTTAAGAGTTGTTAGGAGCTCTGGTGGCGTAGTGCCTAAGGCATTTGACTGCTAACCAGAAGGCTGGTGGTTCAAATCCACCAGCCACTCCTCGGAAGGAAGACTGTGCAATCTACTTCCATAGTGATACCACCTCGGAAACCCAAGGGGAGAAGGTCGCTGTGGGTCAGATCTGACTTGATGGCAGTGAGTTTGGTTTATTTATTTCCTTTAGAGTTGTTAGTTGCTATCGAGTTAATACAGAATAAAAGGCACAAAAATAAGTGTGGCTGAAAGCCACTCTTGTTAATGGAAAAGAGGGAATCCATGAGGAGCTGGAATGTTGATTAGAAAGATTTGAGGCCAACGGAGAGAATATATGATCTTTAACATTGTGGTTCAGAAGACCCAGATGAGGAACAGTGCAGTTCAGTACATATACATTAATAGGCACTAGAGCTCTGCACAGCATATAAGCTTTGGGTTAGATCTGGTTTGGAATCCTTGTAGTGCTTCTATTTCTGTTTGCTCAGTCTTAAAGTGAAGATGATAATACTGCTTACTCCCCAGAGTAGGAGGAACCCTGGTGCTGTGGTGGTTAAAGTGTTGGCAACCAACCAAATGGTTGATGGTTCAAACTCATCAGCTGCTGTATGGTAGACGATATGGCAATCTGCTTCCATAAAGATTTACATCCTTGGAAACACTATGGGGCAGTTCTGTCCTGTTCTATAGGGTCACTGTGAGTTGCAAGCCAGTGTTTTGTTTTGTTTTTAAACCTCATAGAATTATTGTGAATGGTTAATCAGAGGACTCTGTAAAGGACTTGTTTGGTGTTTCAATACAGGATTAACAGTAGTTACTCCTATCAGTAAGTGTACTCCAGTAGTATTTTTTTTTAAGTTAAGCATTTTGTTTTGACATAATTGTAGATTCACATGCATGTACAAAAATTAAGCAGAGAGCCAAAGTACCCTTTACCTAACTTTCCCCAATGGTAGCATCTTGCAAAACTATCAACCAGGATATTGACATTGATACAATCAAGATACAGAACATCTTTATCACCACAAGAGTCTATTATGTTGCCCTTTTATCTACTTATTTATTTTTCTTTTTTATGCTTGAGGTTCCAGTTTACAGAGCAGAGTTTGTTTAGCAGGCAACATTTCTGTACATTTAGTTTCATTATGTTGCCCTTTTAATAGTCACACTCATTTTCCTCTCACCTCATCCTGTTGGCCTAGCAGCCACTATTTTGTGTCTATGCATTTGGTACCTCAAGAATATACAAATGTAATCATACAGTATTTAAATTTTTGGGGTTGGATTTTTTCACTCAATGTAATTCCCTAGAGATTCATTCAGATTATTTCATGCATTTTATTTTTTAAATCAACTTCTTTAGTCTAAAATTGACCAAATATGCACTCAAGATGTATTGATAATTATTGCAACATGGAAGTTGCAAACAAAGAAGCATGGACAGTTGGAAAATACGGCCTTGGTGATAGAAATGAGGCTGGAGATCACATAAAAGAATTTTGGAAGACCAACAACTTATTTATTATAAATATCTTTTTTCAACAACATAAATGGCAACTGTACACATGGACTTCACTAGATGAAATACACAAGACTGCAGCTGTGGAAAGAGGCAGTGAAGAAGTTTGTTATCAGAACAAGGTCAGAAGTTGACTGTGGAACAGACTATCAATTGCTAATATGAACATTCAAGTTGAAGCTGAAGAAAATTAAAATAAGTCCATGAAGACCAAAATATGACCTTGATTATATTTCACCTAAATTTAGAGACTATATTAATAGATTTGATGCATTGAACACCAATGACTGAAGACCAGACAAGTTGTGAGATGACATGAAGAACATCGTACGTGAAAAAAGCAAAAGGTCACTAAAAAGATAGGAAAGGAAGACCAGACGAAAGTAGAAGTCTGAAAAGACTCTTGGTACTTGCTCTTGAACATAGAGTAGCTAATGTGAAGGGAAGAAATGATGAAATAAAAGAACTGAACAAAAGATTTCAAAGGATGGCTTGAGAAGACAAATTATAATGAAACGTGCAAAGACCTGGAGTTAGAAAACCAAAAGGGAAAAACGCGCTCGGCATTTCTCAAGCTGAAAGAACTGAAGCAAAAATTCAAGCCTCAAATTGCAGTAGTGAAGGATTCTACGGACAAAATAGGAGCTCTGGTAGCATAGTGCCTAAAGCACTTTGACAGCTAACCAGAAGGCTGGTGGTTCAAACCCACCCGCCACTCCTTGGAAGGAAGGTTGGGCAATCTGCTTCCATAGTGATACTGCCTCAGAAACCCAAGGAGGGGTCGTTGTGAGTCGGATTCGATTCCATGGCACATAGCAACAACAACAACATGGACAAAATATTGAATGATGCAGGAAGGTGAAAATAATACACAAAGTCACTGTACCTAGAAGAATTGGTTGATGTTCAGCCATTTCAGGAAGTAGCATATAATCAAGAACCAATGATACTGAAGGAAGAAGTTCAAGCTGCACTGAAGGAATTGGTGAAAAATAAGGCTGCAGGAATTGATGGACTACCCATTGACGTGTTTCAACAAACAGACGTAGTGCTAAGTTGTTTATGCCAAGAAATTTGTAAGACAGCATTATGGCCAAGAGACTATAAGAGATCCATATTTGTGTCCGTTCCAAAGAAAGGTGATGCAACGATGCAACAGAATGTGGAAATTATTGAACAATATCTTTAATATCACATACAAGTAAAATTTTGCTGACAAAAACTAAAAAACAATTGCAGCAGTATCTTGACAGAACTGCCAGAAATTACAAGCCAGATTCAGAAGAGGATCTGGAATGAGGGATATCATTGCTGAAGTCACATGGATCTTGGCTGAAAACAGAGAATACCAGAAAGATGTTTACCTGTGTTTTATTGATTATGCAAAGGCATTTGACTGTGTGGATCATAACAAATTATGAATAACATTTCAAAGAATGGGAATTCCGGAACCTTAAACTGTACTCATGAGGAACCTGTACAAAGACCAAGAGGCTGTTATTCGAACACAACAAGGAGATACTAAGTGGTTTAAAATCAGGAAGGGTGTGTGTTAGGGTTATATCATTTCACCATACTTAGTCAGTCTGTATGCTAAGCATATGAAGCTGGACTATATGAAGAAGAATGCAGCTCAGGATTGGAGGAAGATTAATTAACAGCCTGCGATATGCAGATGACACAGCCTTGACTTGCTGAAAATGAAGATGAGTTGAAGCACTTACTGATGAAGATGAAGGACTCTAGCCTTCAGTATGGATTCCAAACCCAAACCAAACCCACGGCCATCAAGTTGATTCTGACTCATAGTGACCCCCACTGGGTTTCCAAGGCTGTAAATCTTTACAGAAGTTATTGCCTCACCTTCCTCCAACAGAGCAGCTGGTGGGTTTGAACTGGTGACCTTCTGGTTAGCAGCCAAATGTCTTACCCACTACTCCCCCAGACCTCTCAATATGAATATGCTAAAGGGGCAAGGAGGCAGCACCTTCTGACCTCTTCTAATTACCTTAAGAGGAGGACAGAATCACTATCAGCAGCCCAAGTCCTATTCCTATGAGGCCAGACATGCTGCCACCCTCCAGTTCTCTTATCATCCTGACACTAACTCTTCTTCCTGCAGAACCCACTGCCTCTCTGTTGGGTTCTACAATTCGCTGCAGTTGCCAGACAGAATTCACATATTATGAGGTTTATTAGGGAAGCAACAGGCTATAATTCAAGATCAAGAACATGATCAGTCTCCCACAGCAAGCTGTCTCACTCAGCAGCTGGCAGTTTTTCTCTCTCAGCAATGTGTGTCTCTCTCTCTCTCAGCAGCTCATGTCTCTCTTTCTCAGCAAGTGCCTCTAGTGGCCAGACTAATCAATCCCAACATCAGAATTCTATACACTTGAGAGAGAGAGAGCAAATTTCCCAGATTGCTTCATGCTGATTCAACAGAAATACAAAAGGTGGATAACTTTTTTTTTTTTTTTTT
>NW_006921599.1:19687237-19688899 GCF_000298275.1 Orycteropus afer afer
CTGTTTACAATCTTGTAAGCTCATTTTACTTTGGATATGTCCATAGCTGTGGTTCCTGGGTTATGTCATCTTGTGTATTAATGGTCGCTTGTTATTTGCTATTTTGGTTCTCTATTCAAAAGGACTGCCTTTAGCATCTCTTGTAAGGTTGGTCTGGTTTTAACAAATTCCCTCAGTTTCTGCTTATCTGGAAATCTCCTAATTTCACCATCATATTTGAAGGACAGTTTTGCTGTGTATCTAATTCTTGGAAGAAAGTTTTTCTCTTTCAGGGTTTTATATATGCATTCCATTGCCTTCTTGCTTTCATGGTTTCTGTTGAGATGTCAGAGCTGGCTGTCCTTTGTAGGTAACTTTTTGTTTTTCCCGTGCTGCTTTCAGGATTCTGTCTTTGTGCTTGGTTTTGATGAGTTTGATGATGATGTGTCTTGGTGATTTTCTTTTGGGGTCTATCCTGTTTGGGGTTCATTGGACTTCGTGAATGGATATATTCTCATCTTTCATCATATCAGGGAAGTTTTCCTCCAGCAAATCTTGGACAATTTTCTCAGTGGTTTTGTTTTTCTCTTCTTGTTCTGGAATTCCAATGACACGTAAGTTATTCCTTGTGATGATATCCCACATGAACCTTTGGCTTTCTTCATTTTGTGTTGATTTTTTTTCTGATTGATTCCTTTCCAAAAAAGTATTCAGGTATTTGTCTTCAATCTCATTAATTCTGTCTTCCATTGCATCAATTCTACTCCTTCATCCTTCCAATGTGTTATCTATTTCTGACAATTTAGTATTAATCTTTTGGATATCTGTCTGTAGATTTAGAATTATTTTTATATTTTTTTCATTATTTTGTCATTTTGTTCTTGTATTTTCTTATAAAATTCTTCTAATGTTTTTCTGTGTTTTCTTTGGTTTGTCTCCCAATCCTTTGAAGACACCTAAAGATAATTCTTTTGAATTCCTTATCAGAGAGTTCCAGTGCTCGTTCTTCCTCAGTGACGTGTTTCTACCACTTTATCCTGCTTCTTTGTGTGGACTGTGATGGTCTGTTGTTTCTGAGGCTTCGTGGTATTGTTATATTTAGATCTCTGTTAATCGTTTGTAGAGAGCAGCCAAGAGTGATTCAGGCTCTTTTATCCTTGACCCGTTGGTGGAGAAAAAGGTAGTGGCTTTCGCTCAGTAAGTGAAAGTGCAGGAGGTGTGGGTGTAGCTGTGTCTTATGGGGACTGTTGTCTCCCACTCAGTTAGACATAAATTACAATTGAATAACCATCAAAAAAGTAAAAGCACATGGATAGAAAACACACCATGTAATCACACAGGAACAGTATTAAAAAAAGAAAAAGGAGAAAAAAAGAAGAAAAAAAACAAGAAAATGTGCAATATCTGGGGATATGGCACTAAAGGAAAAAAAGTAGAGAAGGAGAGTAATGAAGGGAAAGAGAATGGGAAAAATGGAAAAAGAAAAGTAAGGAATGGGGCAAACCACAAGAAAAAAGGAGAGAAAGAAAACCCCACTTAAATTAAAAAAAAAAAAAATTTCACTCTGTAACAGCGAAAATAAAAAATGCTGAAAACTAGGACCTTTGAGGGGAAGATTAAGAATAATAGTAAAAAGGATAAAAGCATTAGTAATAATAGTTGGTTTAAAACAGACAAATACAA
>NW_006921599.1:19689560-19694984 GCF_000298275.1 Orycteropus afer afer
TCCTTCAAGGCTCAGGGGTCCAGGATTATCTTCTGTGTCTGTGTTAATTGGTTTCCCTTTTCTTTGTTGAAGAGAGTCTGTGCAGTGTTTCTGCCTAGTCCCT
Organism: Orycteropus afer afer; assembly: GCF_000298275.1. Lineage (NCBI taxonomy): Eukaryota > Metazoa > Chordata > Mammalia > Tubulidentata > Orycteropodidae > Orycteropus > Orycteropus afer. The sequence continues at coordinate 19,689,664 of NW_006921599.1, forward strand.
CATCTTGCCGGAGCCAGGTGGATAACTTTAACAATCAACTACACAGATGCTCATGGCTAAGTGGGAGTTACAAAAATTATGGCTAGAAAAGTCATACCAGATAATTTACTACATTGCAGAATTACACCTTGACATAAAACAAAAATCTTCATAACTGAACCAATAAGCAATATTATGATAAATGGAGAAAAGATTGAAGTTGTCAAAGTCTTCATTTTATTTGGATGCACAGTCAACATCCATGGAAGCAGCAGTCTTGAAATACGATGACATATTGCCCTGGGCATATCTGCTGCAAGGCACCTATTTTAAGTGTTAAAGAGCAAATATGTCACTTTGAAGGCTAAGGTGCACCTAATCCAAGCCATGGTATTTTCATTTGCCTCCTATGTATGTGAAAGCTGAATAATGAATATGTAAGACCGAGGAAGAATTGAGGCCTTTGAATTGTGGTGCTGACAAAGAATACTGAAAACATCATGGACTGCCACAGGCAAGACCAAATCTGTCCTTGAAGAAATGCAGCCAGAATGTTCCTTAGACCAGAAAATGGCCAGAGTTTGTCTCACCTACTTTGATCATGTTGTCAGAAGGCACCAGTCCCTGGAGAAGGATATCATGGTTTGTGAAGTTGAGCTGAAAAAGGGGAAGACCTTCAATGAGATGGATCAACACAGTGGCTGCAATGATGGGCTGAAGCATAGCAAAGATTGTGAGATGGTGCAGGACTGGGCAGTATTTGGTTCTGTTGTACATACGGTCACTGTGAGTCAGACCCTACTCGATGGCACCTAACAACAACAACAACAATAACAGTATTCCATGGTATGGATGTACCATGGGACCATTCTGTTGAAGGGCCTTTGAGTTGTTTTCATGTTTTTGTGATAATGAAAAAAACTACTATAAACATTTGTATATGGGTTTTTGTGTGACTTTAAATCATCTTTTCCCAGCAACTGCTGTGTTGCATGGTGGTTTCATGGTTAGTTTTTTAAGACTATGCCAGGTTCTCTTGTGAAGTTGTACCATTTTACATCCCCATCAGCATTGTATGAATGTTCCAGTTTCTCCACATCCTTGCTAGTCTTTGGTGTTGTCAGTGTTTTTTATGTTAGTCATTCTGATAGATGTGTAATGATACTTCATTGATGGCTAATGCTATTGAATCTCCTCTCATGTGCTTATTTGCCATTTGTATATTGTTTTGGGTGAAATAGTCTTTGTGTCTTTTGCCTATGTTCTAATTGAATTATTATGTTTTTTAAAATGTTGATTCTTTAGAGTTCTTCATGTAGTCTAGATGCTAGTCCTTTGAATAAGTCTTGAAATCTTATAGTCCAAATCTTACCACTTTATTAGTTTTTATCAAAACTGTTTTACCTATTCTAGTTCCTTTGCCTTTCCATATAAAATTTAGGATAATCCTGTCTAGATCTCAAAAACCCTTACTGGTATTTATATAGGAATTGTATTTAACATGTATATTTATTTTGGGAGAATTGACATCTTTACTACCTATGAACATAGTATGTCTATTCATTTATTTAGATGTTCTGTGATTTCTTTCCTTCTTGTTGTTGTTATGTGCGGTCAAGTCGTACCTGACTCATAGTGACCCTTCCTTTAGTTTCCGAGGCAGTATCACTACGGAAGTAGATTGCCCAAACCTTCCTTCCGAGGAATGGCTGGTAGGTTTAAACCGCCAGCCTTCTGGTTAGCAGTCAAATGCCTTAGGCACTATGCTACTGGAGCTCCATCTACAAGTCCTGTACATATTGTTAGATTTATAAATTTTATATATACTTCTTTGTAAGTACTTACTTTTTTTTGAGCAATTGTAAATGATACTGTATTTTTAATTTCACTGTCCAGCTGTTACTTGCTCAAACCAACAACCAAACTCACTGCTGTCAAGTTGATTTGACTCATGGTAACTTCTCCTTGGGTTTTTGAGGTGATATCTCTAAGGAAGTAGGTTGCCCAGTCTTCCTTTCAAGGAGTGGCTGGTGGCTTTGAACCTCCAGCCTTCTGGTTAGCAGAGCTCCCTATTACTTCTTAGTATATACAAGTAAGATTGATTTTTTTGTTTATATTATAGCCTGTGACATTGCTTCTTGCTAAGCTCGCTAATTCTAGAAGATTTTAGTTTTTTTGTAGATTCTTTAAAGATTTTCTTATATACAATAATATCCTCATATACAATAATATACAATAATTTTCTCGTATTCAGTAATATAATTTGAAAACAGGGATAGTTTTATTTCTTTCCAATCTGTATGTATGTATAACTATTTCTTATTGTGGTAGTGGGAGCTCTAGCACTGTGTTGAATAAACATAGTGAGAGCAGACACTGTTGCTTTGTTGTTAGTCTTAGGGGGAAATCATTGAATTTTTTTTACCATTAAGTATAATGTTGACTGTAGATATTTTGTAGATAATTGTTATGAAGTTGAAGGAGTACTTCCTATTCTGACCTTTTTAAAGACTTTTTATCATGAATGGCTGTTAAATTTTGTCACATACCTTTTCTGCATTCGTTATGATCATGTGCTTTTTCTTCAGCCTGTTAATGTGGTGGATTCCAGTGACTGATTTTCAAATATTGAACCAGCCTGTATCCCTGGAATAAACTCCACTTGGTCATTGCATGTAATTCTTTTTATATATTGCTGAATTCTAATAATATTTTGTTAAGAAGTTTTATGTCTAATGCTCATGAAATATACTTGTCTGTGTTTTTCTTTTTATGTTCTGTCTTTTAGTGTTGGTATCAGGGTGATACTAGCTTTATAAAAATGATTTGGAATGTATTCCCTTCTTTTCTTCTTTTTTGAAGAAAACAAAAAACTCCAAACTCATTGCCATCAAGTTGATTCTGACTCATAGCAATCCCAGTTTGGTTTTCGAGGTGGTAAATATTTACAGACGTAGATTGCTTCATCTTTCTTCCACTTAGTGGTTGATGGCTTTGAACCGCCAACCTTCTGGTTAGCAGTCAAATGCCTTAGGCACTATGCTACCAGAGCTCCTTAGAGATTGTGTAGAATTGGATCTTTTTTTTGAAAATCAAAATTATTTATTTGTAACAATTTGCTGAATTCGCAATGGCACTAAAATAAAAAGAAACATACCAATTAAGCTGTCATCCATGTTCATTTTGTCTCTGAGAAAAACATTGTAATGGGATAATTTCATGAAAAACTTTGATGGCAAAAAAGTGCCGAAATATGATTAGCTACTGCACAGTTTAGAGTAGATAAGAAAGCATTGGTGGTAAGCTGAATTTCTAGAGGTTTTTGTTTCATGCTTTTTTTCTTTTGGTGGCAATGTACACTATTAATTATTTTTTATGCATTTGGTAGAATTTACTAGTGAAGTAATCTGGGTTACTAGATTACTTCACTAGTAAATTACTAGATTAGTAAAAGAGATGCTTTTCTTTTTTTGGAAGAGATGTTTTCAAATTTCAGATTCAATTTCCTTAATATTTATAGAGCTAATCAAATTATCTGATGCATATTGGGTGGGATGTAGTAGTTTGTGTTGTATAGGAATTGGTCGGTTTTGTCTTAAGTTGTCAGATTTATGTGTGTAGAGTTGTTCAAAGTATCCCCTAAAATTTTGTATTGATGTCTGCTGGGTTTGTAGTGATCACCCACTTCATTCATGATACTGGTAATTTGTGTCTACCCTCTGTCTTCTTTATCAGTCTTAAAGGAAGTGTGTCAGTTTTATTGAGCTTTTCAAAGAACTAGCTATTTCTCTTTGTTTCATTGATTTTTCTTTGTTATTTTTGTTTTTATTTACATTGATTCTTCTGCTTTCAAAACCTCAGCTTTTCATTTCATTGTTTTTTCTTTTCTTGTTTTCATTGACTTTTGCTTCTGCTTGCTTTGGGATTATTTGCTCTTCTTTTCTAGGTATTTATGGGAGGAACAGGAATTATTTGAGAGTTGTCCTCATTTCTAATGTATGCGGTTAGTGATAAAAATGTCTGCCTAGCACTGCTTACCTGTGTCCCATACATTTTGATATGTTGTATTGTTGTTTTTATTCAGCGTATTTAAAAAATTTCCTTCGAGAACTTCCTCTTTGAACTGTGGACTATTTAAAAGGATGTTGTTTAGCTCCAACTTTTTGGAGATTTTCATCTTCTCTTTCTGTTAACTGATTTCTAGTTTGATTCTATAGTTGTTTGAGAATGCATTTGTAATTCTTTTAAAATTATTGAGGCTTATTTTATGGTCTGTGTTCGTAAATGTTCTCTGGGCACTTGATGTGTATTCTGCTGTTGTTGGGTGAAGTGTTCTGTAAGTATTGATTAGATCCTGTGGGGTGATGATATTATTTAATTCTATATCCTTGCTGATTTTCTGTCTAGTATTATCAATTGTTAGAAAGATGTTGAAATCTCCAACTGTAATTGTGAATTTGTGTAATTTTTTTTCCTTTCATTTTCATCAGGTTTTGCTGTACATGTTTTACAACCATGTGGTTGGGTGCATACACAATTAGGTTTGCTGTGTCTTTTTGGTATATTAACTCTTGTTATTATATACCATTCATTTTTGTCTCTGATAATATTCTTTATTGTTAAGTCTACTTTATCTGACATTAACATAGCCACTCCTATTTCCTTTGATTAATATTTGCATGATATATCTTCTTCTTATCTTTTATTTTCAACTTGTTATATTAGAAGTGAGTTTCTTAATAGACAGCATATAGTTTGGGTCCTGTTTGTTAACCTACACTGTCACTGGTCATTTAATTAGTTTATTTAGAGTATGTACATTTAATGTAATTATTGATGTATTCGGGTTTAAGTCTGCAATTTAATTTTTTATTTGTTCTTATTTTTTCTGTTTTTCCTGCCTTCTTATGGATTGCTTAAACATTTTCTAGGCTTCCATTTTGTTTTATCTGTAGTGTTTTTGAATTATCTCTCTTCTACAACTATTTTAGTGGTAGCCCTAGTTAATACTTTCATGTACATAATTGATCTCAGTTTACTGGTGTCATCATTTTACCAGTTGAAGTGAAGTATAGAAATCTTCTTTCCCTTTGTTAAGTCCCTTTGCCCTCCTCCCATTTATAAATGTCTTAAATATTTATTTTGTGTACATTTAGAACAAAGAAAAAGATGAGGAAATTGAAGATTTTTACCAACTTTTGCAGTCTGAAATTGACTGAACATGCAATCAAGATGTGTTGTTTATCCCTGGTGATTGAAATGAAAAAGTTGGAAACAAAGAAGAATCACCAGTAGTTGGAAAATTTGGCCTTGGTGACAGAAATAATGCTGGAGATCGCATG
>NW_006921599.1:19695294-19699836 GCF_000298275.1 Orycteropus afer afer
ATCATCCATGAAGAAAGCAAGAGGTCATTAAAAATACAAGAAAGAAAGAAAAGACCAAAATAGATGTCAGAAGAGACTCTGAAACTTGCCCTTGAACAAAGAGTAGCTAAAGCAAATGGAAGAAATGACAAGATAAAAGAGCAGCTTGAGCAGACAAAGCCAATTACTATAATGAAATGTGCAAAGAACTGGAGTTAGAAAACCAAAAGGGAAGAACATACTGGGCATTTCTCAAGCTGAAAGAATTGAGGACAAAATTTGAGCTCCAAGTTACAATATTGAAAGATTCTATGGGGAAAATATTGAATCATTCAGGACGCATCAGAAGAAGATGGAAGGAATACACAGAGTCACTGTACCAAAAAAGAACTGGTAGATCTTTATCCATCTCAGAAGGTGGCATATGTTCAAGAACCAATGGTATAGAGGGAAGAGGTTGAAGCTGCGCTGAGGGAATTGGCGAGGAATGAGGCTCCAGGAATTGATGGAATTCCCATTGAGATGTTTCAACATACACTTGCTCCACTGGAGGCCCTCAATCAGTTATTTCAAGAGATTTGGAAGACAGCTACCTGGCCAACTGACTGGAAGAGATCCATATTTGTACCCATTCCAAAGAAAGGTGATCCCACAGAATGTGGAAATTATCAAACAATATCATTAATATTGCATGCAGGTAAAATCTTATTGAAGATAATTCAAAAACGGTTGCAGCAGTGTATTGACAGAGAAGTTCCAGAGGTGCAGGCTGGATTTAGAAGAGGACGTGGAACGAGGGATGTCATTGCTGATGTCAGATGGATCTTGGCTCAAATTGAGGAATACCAGAAAGATGTTTACTTGCGTTTTATTGACTATGAAAAAGCATTTGATTGTGTGGATCGTAACAAATTGTGGATAACATTGAGAAGAATTGGAATTTCAGAACACTTAATTGTACTCATGAGGAACCTGTACATAGACCAGGAGGCTGTTGTTCAAACAGAAAAAGGGAACACTGCATGGTTTAAAATCAAGAAGTGAGTGCATCAGTGTTGTATCCTTTCACCATACTTATTCAGTCTGTATGCTGAGCATATAATCTGAGAAGGCACATTATATGAAGAGGAACGTGGCATCAGGATTGGAGGAGGAATCATTAACAACCTGCAATACACTGACGACACAGCTTTGCTTGCTGAAAGTGAGGATGACTTGAAGTACTTACTGATGAAGATTGAAGAATACAGTCTGCAGTATGGATTATATCTCAATATAAAGGAAACAAAAATCCTCACAACTGGACCTAGAAGCAGCATAAATGGAGAAAAGATTGGAATTGTCAAAGACATCACATTGCTTGGTTCTACAATTGATGGCCAATAGAAGCAGCAGTCAGGACATCAGACGACGTATAGCACTGGGCAAATTGGCTGCAAAGGACCTCTTTCAAGGGCTGAAGAGCAAAGATGTCTCCTTGAGGACTGAAGTGCACCTGACACAAGCCATGGTATTTTCTAGTCACCTCATATGCATATGAGAGCTGGACAATGAATAAGGAGGACCAAAGAAGAGTTGATGCTTCTGAGCTGTGGTGTTGGTGGAGAATGCTGAAAGTACCGTGGACTGCTAAAAGAACTAACAGGTCTGTCCTGGAGAGGTGCAGCCACAATGCTTTTTGGAGGCGAGAATGGCGAGACTTTGTCTCACATACTTTGGTCATGTTGTCAAAAGGGACCATTCCCTGGAGAAGGATGTCATGCTTGGTAAGGTGAAAGGTCGACAAAAGATGAGAAGGCCCTCAACGAGGTGGATTGACATGGTGGCAGTGGCGATGGCCTCAAGTGTAACAATCATGGAGCTGGCTCAGGACTGGGCTGTGTTTTGTTCTGCTGTGCATAGGGTTGCTATGAGTTGGAAATGACTGGATGGCACCTAACAACAACAACAACAACAACAACAACACATTAGAACATCAGGCAGTGTTACAATTTTTGCTTTAACCATGAAACATATTTAGGACTAAACTCGAGAAGGATAGCCTATTTAACTTACATTTACCTTACCATGTTCTTTCATTCTTCCTGATGTTCCAAATTCCTTGTTTTATTGTTTCTGTTTGGAGAACTTTCTCTAACTATTGTTTTAGGGTACATTTCCTGGCAAAAAAATTTTTAGCTTTCTTCATTTGGGATTGTATTTATTTTTCCTTTAGTCCCAAAGGAAATTTTCTCTGGATATAAGATTTTGGGTTGATAGTTTTTAGTTAAGCACTTGAAAAATGTGCCGCTTCTTTCTGCCCTCCATGAGAAATATACCTATTTCATGGGTGATGCTATGTTAAGCATATTTTCTGAAGAACTCATGCTTGTATTTTTTGTAACTCTTTTATATGATAGAGAAGATGCCTTCTGCATCCTGTGATACACTGTTGGATGACATAGAAGATATTGTGACAGAGGAAGATTCAAAGCCACAAGACAGGCATTTTGCTAGAAAGCATGTTGTTCCAAAGGTGCGAAAGCGAAATACTCAGAAGTATTTGCAAGAGGATATCAATCTACCAAGTGATAGGTAAGCTTTTTTCATTGAAATTATGTTCAATTTCATTCCAGAGGAGAAGCTGGCACTACTGGTCTGTGTAATATATATAATGTCTCCTTTTCAAATCTTTGAACTTTTGATAGGAAATATGTAGATTTGTTTCTTTATTGGCAAGGTAATTGGCTAAAAAGAAAAAAAAGTAGATTAAGCGTTTCTTAAAGGCAGAGGCTAGGGGTAGTATTTATTACAAAGAAAGACCCCATGATCCTTTTGATGTTATTGTAGTTGTGTAATTCTATGTTACTTCTAAGTTAACAATTTTTAGTGGAATTTGTGATTCTTATGTGGCAGTGGTTTTATAGACATTTAATTGACAGATACTTATGGATCAGATACCATAGACAAAGCATGTGGTACAACTAAATTATTGCCCTGTTTATACTGACACACTATGTCAGCAATTTAGTAAAATTCTAATATGACCTATCCAGAAAGTGGTATGCAGTTGCTTAGTTTTAAGAGCCTGTATTTATTTGTCTAGTATATTGTTAAAAGTTTTAACACACTTGATTATTTTGTTTGGAACAGCAGGTTTTCAAAATCTATGAATTTCAAATTTGCTTATATTTTAACAAAGGAAATTTATCAAATTTGTCCTGACATGCCCTTCAGGTAATTTCTGTTTACTAAATTATTGGGGCAGTCCAAGTTGAAAGTCCCCCCCCCCCCCGTTTAAAAGTGTTATGTTTGTAAAAACCAATTTTTCTGTATGGAGTACTTTTTAATAATGTGAAGCCTTAGGGTGATTGTCATTTTGATTCAGTTATTTATGTCTGTGAGTCATAAAGTAGGCAAAGACTGCCACTGGTATGTAAGAGTCTGTTTTTGAAGAGATGAACTTAAATTTTTCTTTATGTGTTATTTCGGCTAGAACAATTTTCTCTTCTATTGGTATTCTATGTATCTTTCTAGGAGTTGAAATTGGTGGTAGAACTCTCTCTAGTAATGAATTTAAAAATTGATTCAGAGAAGGAGTTCTTTTTTTTAAATGTAGGGAGTGTCAACTGCAGGTGTACTTTGGATATAGTACAAGTTGAGTTCAGACTACCAAAATAAAGCAAATATCACAATAAAGCAAGTCATACAAAAATTTTTGTTTTCCAGTACATATAAAAGTGTGTTTACACTATACTATAGTTCTAGTAAGTGTGTAATATCATTATGAAAAAAATTGAAATATTGTGAGAATTACCAGAACATGACAGGAATGAAGTGAGCATGTGCTGTTGGAAAAACAGTGCTGATAGACTTGATTGATGCAATTGCCACAAACATTCATTCTGTAAAAAATGGAGAATCTACAAAGAGCAAAAAAGTGAAGCACAGTAGAATTAGGTATGACTTAGAATTCTGTGATTATTTTTCTTGAGTTTAGACTTTTAATCTGATAATAGATTATAGATTAAGTTGGTGCATGTATTGAATAGTTTGTGAATGGATTGCATTGGTTTTGTTTTTTTGCTTAATGTGCCTTAAAATCATCTAGTGGTTTTTATTTTTAAAGTAACTTAATGAAACTTACTTTTTTTTTTTTTTTAAATGATTGTTTAACAGCACTATTCCAGGCATACAGAAAATTTGGATACGAACATGGGGTTGTTCTCATAATAATTCAGATGGAGAATATATGGCTGGACAGCTAGCTGCTTATGGATATAAAATTACAGGTAATAAGATATTTAATGGATTGATTAAAGTTCTCAGGGTTCACTTTGTTAGGTATATACATTCTAGCTTCCATGATTAAATGATATTTTAGCATAACTTAATGATTTTTAAGACAAAATAAATGATAGCTGTTACACATTGCTTAGGTAAGTATGAATAACACACACACACACACACACACATATAGCTGAGCCTCTGTGCTCTGTGAAAGAGTGTTATAGTAAATGCCTGCCTGCCCTGGCAGAAGACTTGAATGCATTAACATATACATGCTTTTTTTTTTTTTTTTTT
>NW_006921599.1:19700206-19720797 GCF_000298275.1 Orycteropus afer afer
TCAATTCCAGACCTGAAAGGCAGCTAGGGGCCATAGTTTCAGTGGTTCCACCAGGCTCTATGAGACCAGCAAACCTGGTCCCTTTTTATTTTTTTCCTCCAAATGATTTTGAGTTTTGTTGCACATTGTTCCCTCTCTATCCAGGATCTCCTCCATAGATCCCCTTCTGAGTGATTGACAGTGGTAGCCAGGCACCATCTAGTTTTTCTGGTCTCATAGTCATATAGGCTGTGGATTGGTGTACTGGTCACGAGGACTAATTGTTTCCATGAATCTTTGGTTTTCTTCATTCTTTGCTCTGGATGGGGAGAGACCCATCATTGCATCTAGATGGCAGCTTGCAAGCTGTTAAGATCCCAGTCGCTACTCGCCACAGTAGGAGGTGAAACAATTTTTTGTGTAGTATGTTATGCCAATTGAGCTTGATGTCCCCTGGGACTATGGTTCTGAGCCCACAGGTTCAACTACTTGGTCCCTTTGGATAGCTGGCTGTGACCAAGAAGTGACTACAACCTGTCCCTGTCAGCTCTACTATACCCCTGGGAATTCTTAAAGAACATACAAATACACTTGTAGAACCATTATCTGCCAACCCTATACATGGTCTTGGGTACACTCCCTGCTGCATAGAAATACCTAATAGTTCAGCCTGCCCGCCATCTATCCACCCGTATACCCGTGTTTACCTTCACTGAAAACGCAGTACTGTATGTATAAAAGGGTTCATCTTTGTTGTGTGCACCTCCCATGTACCTCTCTATGTCTTCCTCTTCCTCATTGCCACCATGTTGATCACTCACATTTGGTACATTGCCCTTCTCTTCACCCAAATCAGTGCTTATCTCTACCTATCTAACAGTGTTCCCTCCCCTCCCCTCCTACCCCTGATAACCAACAAAGAAAATTTCCTTCCATATATAAACTGTTCCTTGACTTTCACAATAATGGACTAATACAATATTTATCTTTCTGTGATTGACTTATTTCACCCAGCATAATGTCCTCCAAGTTCATGCACATTATGCGGTGTTTTGCAGATTCTGCGTTATTCTTTGGGATTGTGTAGTATTCCATTGTGTGTATGTACCATAATTTGCTTATCCATTCCTCAGTTGATGGACACCTAGGTTATTTCCATCTTTTGGCTATTGTAAATAGTGCTGCCATGAACATGAGTGTGCATATGTCTGTTCTTGTCATGGCTCTCACTTTTTTAGGATATACACTTAGTAATGGAATGGCAGGATGAAATGATATTTCTAATTCCAACTTTTAAGGAATCGCCATACTATTTTCCACAGTGGTTGTACCATTTTACAGCCCCACCAGCAGTGTAGGAGAGTCCCAATCTCTCCACATCTTCGCCAGTATTTGTTATTTTCTGTCTTGTTGAACTTTGCTGTTAGTGCTGGGGCCAGATGATATCTCGTTTTTTTGATTTGCATCTCTCTAATGGCTAATGATCATGAGCATTTCTTCGTATGTTTGTTGGCCACCTGAATATCCTCCTTCGTGAAGTGTCTATTCATGTCTTCTGCCCATTTTTAAATTGCATTTTTTGTATTTTTGTTATTGAGTTGTTAGAGTTTTCTATAAATTCTAGAGATAAGACCCTTGTCAGATATGTCATTGCCAGATATTCTTTCCCAATCTGTAGGTTCTCTTTTGACTCTTTTGGAGAAGTCTTTGGAAGCACATGAAAATTTAATTTTTAGAAGGTTCCATTCATCTAGTTTCTCTTCTGCTGTTTATGCATTTTGGGTTATGCTTGATAGTCTATTTATGCCATATATCAGGACCCCTAAATTTGCCCCTAGTTTTTCCTTGAGGAGCTCTGTAGTTTTAGGTTTCACATTTAAGTCTTTAATCCATCTGGAGTTGGTTTTTGTGTATGTTGTGAGGTACACATCCTGTTTCATTTTTCTGCAAATGGATCTCCAGTTTTGCCAGCACCATTTATTAAACAAATATTCTCTTCCCCATTTAATGGATTTCAGCCCTTTGTCAAAGATCAGCTTACCATAAGTGGATGAATCTATTTCTGGGTTCTCAATTCTATTCCATTGTATATTATGCTGTTGTTGGGTGAAGTGCTCTGTAGATGTATATAAGGTCAAGTTGGTTGATTGTATTGTTTAGCTGTTCTTCATTCTTGTTGAGTTTCTTTCCAGTTGTTCTATCTTTCATTGACAGTGGTGTATTAAAGTCTCCCACTACGACTGTGGAGTCATTTATTTGTCTTTTCACCTCTTTTAAAGTCTGATTTATGTATTTTGGGCCTCTTTCATTGGGTCCATAGATAATTATTATGGTTATATCTTCTTGTTCAATTGATTCTTTATTCATTATATAATGTCCTTCCTTGTCTTATGTAGTGTTTTTTGTCTTAAAGTTAGTTTGATCATAATATTGCCACTCCTGCTCTTTTACGGTTGCCATTTGCTTGATATATCTTTTTCCAACCTTTGATTTTTAGTCTGTTTTTGTCTTTGTCTCTAAGGTGTGTCTCTTGTAGACAGCATATTGATGGATTTTGTTTTCGTATCCAATCTGCAACTCTCCATCTCTTGAGTAATGCATTTAATTAATTAACATTCAGTGTAATTATCGACAAGTATGAATTGGTTGCTGTCATTTTGTGATGTGTTTTATCATGGGGTTTCTTTTTTCCATGTTATTTTCTGTGCTAAGCTCATTATGTTTTGAATAATATATTTTTCAAAAGTTTAGAAACCTTTTTATTTTAAAGTAAGTTCAGACTTAAGTAAAAGTCATAAAAATATTACAGAGTTTCTGTATACCCTTCCCCAGTTTCCCCTAATGTCAATATCTTACATAATCATAGTATAATTAATAAATCAGGGAATTAAAGTTGCTGCAGAACATTATTTCAGAAAATTAAACTGCAGACCTAAGTTGAATTTTATGTTTTCCTACAATTTCAGTTCTCTAGTGCCACTCTAACAGAAAATACCACACATGGGTGGCTTTCACAAACAGGGATTTATTACAGTTTAGGAGGCTAGAAGTGTGAGTTCAAAGTGTCAGCTGGGTGATGGCCCCTCAGCCTTGGGCTTCAGCACTGCTTCTTGCGATTGGCCCACTGGAGTTGGAGGCATCTCTTAACTCAGGCAGCTGCTGACTGCTGAGGCTGACAAATCCACGGTCAACAAGTGAAATGGTTTAGTCTCAGTATTATCAAGCAACATGGCAGGCCACTAGTTCAAGTCCAGAAATAGTCCCAAGATCATCAGGTGACATGGCAGGCTGTTGAATGAAGAATTGGCAGGGTCCAAATGTGCCAAAATGCTCAAGACCTTTCTTAAATCTTCTTATATGCTAGAAGCAGCCCACATCCCTGAGGCAGCTACTGAGCTGCTCACAATAGATTCTATCATGGAGTTGATCACCAGTCTGATCGTGGAGAATAATTGTATCTAACAGCCCAGCCACTCAAAACCTGGCCCAACCAAGTTGACACATGACCTTATTTACTATACCTACTAATGTCCTTTTTCTGTTTCAGAACCCGTTCTAGGATCCCAGGTTACAGTTGGTTTTCATTTCTCCTTAATGTCTTCCAACCCTTGATAATACTTCAGTTTTTTTCTTGTTTTTTATGACCTTGACACTTTTGGAGAAAGCTTTTTTGTTACTTAGTGGAATATCTCTTGGTTTAGATTTGTCTGTTGCTTTCTCACAATTAGAGTGAGATTTACGCATTTTTGGAAAGAAGACCACAGCAGTGATGTTATGTCTTTTTCAGTGCATCATGTGAAGGGATTCATGATGTGAATATGTTTTTTTTGGTACACTAACTTTGTTGACCAGGTTACTCCCTAGTAAAGTTACTTTTTTTTCTCATGTTAACTGGTAAACATCCTGTTTCTCCTCAACTTTTCACCTATCAATTTTAATATTTTGTTAGTGGATCTTGTCTGCAACAATTATTACTACCATGTTTGCTTAATGATGATTTTCTATTTTCTTTTGTCTGTGTTAATTGGAATTCTTTTATGAGGAAACACTGTCCTTTCTCTCCTATTTAATTATATTACTATGAACTCATGAATATGAAATTTGTTATATTGGTTTTAATCCAGTACCATCATTATTTATTTTGTTGTTCCAGGTGTCTCACCTTTGGTCATTAGGAGCTCATTCAGGTTGGGTTCTATGTCTTTTTGCCATCCCCCCTTCTTGAGCATTTAAAAATTTTCTGGCATCACAAGATGTTCTAAGCTCATCTTATATTTTCCATGCTGCAACCTTGGAAGCAACCATGTTTCTAAGAAGCCCTGATTCCTTTCATTAGGAGAATGATATTCAGAAACAGATCTGGGGACAAGATGTGCTAATTGCCAGTGTGGGGTGTGTGCTTATGGCCAAAGTGAAGTGTCAGTACTTCATGGCAGACACACACATCTCTGTCTATTTCTCTATCTCTCTGTACATCTGTCTATCGATCTGTGAATAAAATGGTCTCCTAAATTTGAATGCTTTGTGACATGCGCTGACCCAGTACTTTACATATGGTATCTGCTGGTATAAGGGAACATTGGTATCTCCCATTTATAGGAGAGAAAAGGAGAGGTTGTTGTGGTGGTTATGTTTTTGTGTCAACTTGGCTGGACCTTGTTGAGTGGCTGTGCAGCTGGTGGTAGTTAATCCCCATGAGGAGACTGGCAATCAGCTCCATGGTGAGATCTACCATGAGCAGCTGAATAGCTGCCTCTGGGTGTGTCTGCTTCCTGTATATAAGGAGAAACTTTGAGAATGGTCTCTAGTCTTTGGCACCCTTGGACCCTGCATGTAGCCGTGTCGTTGCTCAGCAGCCTGCTGTGCTCTGCCGACCTTGGGACTTACAGTGGACTTAAGTTAATGGCCTGCTGTGTGGATTGGTACATTGGGACTGTACCTTTTTACTTGTCAACCTTGGGGCTTCTCAGCCTCAGCAGCCAACAGCTGTCTGAATGAAGAAACGCTTCTAGCTCCAGTGGGTTGGGAGCAGGAGGCAGAGCTGGACCCCAGGGTTGAGGGGCTTTCACCCAGCCCCTAGAGCCTGACACTTTGAACTTGGACTTAAAGCCTCCAAAGTGTAAAAGAATAAACTCCTGTTTCTTAAGGCCATGCCATTTGTGGTATATTTCTCTTCAGAGCGGCACTAGGTAACCAGAACAGTTGTATCTTACCTTTAATCATTATATCACTCTTAAATAATACTCTTGACCATGCTTCTCATGATTGCCTTTGCATGTGTGTTTGGCACTTGATTCCCTTTGCATATGTGTTTGGCACATTCTTCTTCTTCTTCTTCTTTTTTTTCGAATTAATAAAATATCTTTTATGTAGTACAATTTAGGTATTTCTAAACTTTTTTTTTTTTTTTTTTGCATTGGTCCCTCCCCTCCCCTCCCACCCCTGGTAACCAGCAAAGAGAGTTTCCTTCCATATATCAACTTTTCATTGACTTTTTATAATAATGAACTAATACTGTATTTGTCCTCTTGTGATTGACTTATTTCACTCAACATGGTATCCTCCAAGTTCATTCATGTGAACATCTGCGGTGTTTTGCAAATTCTACATTTTTCTTTAGTGTTGCATAGTATTCCATTGTGTGTATGTACCATAGTTTGAGTATCCATTCTTCTGTTGATAGGCATATAGGTTGTTTCCATCTTTTTGCTATTATAAATAGTGCTGCATTGAACATGGGTTTGCATATATCTGTTCTTATCCTGGCTCTCACTTCTTTAGGATATATACCTAGTAATGGAATGGCCAGATCAAATGGTATTTCTAATTCCAGCTTTTTAAGGAATCCCCATACTGTTTTCCACAGGGGCTGCATCATTTTACGGTCCCACCAGCAATGTATCAGGGTCCCAGTCTCTCCACATCTCTGTCAGCATTTGTTATTATTTTCTGTCTTGCTGAACTTTTTCATAGTGCTGGAGTGAGATGGTATCTTGTTGTTTTGATTTGCGTTTCTCTGATGCCTAATGATCGTGAGCATTTCTTCTTGTATTTTCTAGCCACCTTAATATCCTCTTTGGTGAAATTCTATTCATGTCTATTCATTTGTTAATTGGATTGTTAATCTTTTTGTTGTTGAGGTGTTGGAGTTTTCTATAAATTTTAGAGATAAGTCCCTTGTCAGATTTGTAATCTGTTGCTGTCATTTTGTTATGTGTTTTTTTTTTTTTGTGGCGTTCCTGATTCTTTGTTTTGTTTATGAATTGTGTTATCATTTCTTTTGTTGCTATGTTTCAGTATTTGCTAAATATTTGTGCTGGTCCTCTTTTTTATTTTGATGTGAAGGTTTTATCATTTTTCTTTGAGGTTACTGTGATTTATAATTTTGTTCCCAAATTTAGAACAGTCCGTTTTGTCTTACAGTTGTTTTGACTTCCCTACCATTTAGAAGTTTGGTATCTACACAATTTTTTCCCTCTTTTTGGTTCATAGTTGTCCTTATTTGTCAATTGATGTCTCTGATTCCCTGTTTACAATCTTGTAGGCTCATTTACTTTGGATACTTCCATAACTGGATTGCTTTCTAGGTTATGTCATATGTGTGTTAATGGTCCGTTGTTGTTTGCTGTTGTTGGTTCTCCATCCAAAGGACTCCATTTAGTACCTCTTGTAAGGCTGGTCTAGTTTTAAAAAATTCCTTTAATTTCTGCTTATCTGGTGTGATAGTTGGAGATGTGTGTCAGCTTGGCTGGACCACAATTCCGTGTGGTTTAGGCAGTTGTGTTGTGGTTATTCCCATGATGGGATCAGATGATTATGTTTTGAGCAGCCAATATGTTGAAAGGGAGTTTTCCTAGAGATGTGGCCTGCTTCCAGTATATTTATGGACATCCTGGGAAAAGAGACACTCTTCTGTGGATCAGGATTCTTTTGTGGTGCCTACAACTGTCTGTGAGTGAACAATCCACCATTCAGCCTGGAGATCTTGAATTCATCATTCGTTGGAGTCAACAGCAGTTGACTGCCTGCCAACCTTGAGCTCTTCAGTTCCTGCAGCTGCGTGAGTCGGTAAAAGCCTCCAGGTTGACGTTTGATCCAAGAACTTGGGACTTGCCAGTCTATAAGTATGTGAGCCATTTACCTAAGATAAATTTCTCTTTCTCTCTCTATATAAGCTTTACTGGTTTTGTTTCTCTAGAGAACCCAGTGTAACACATTTGGTACTGGGAGTGGTTCTACTACTACTATTCACTGCTGTCAAGTCGATTTTGACTCATAGTGACCCCTTCTTGGGTTTCCGAGGCAGTATCACAGCGGAAGTAGATTGCCCCATCTTCCTTCCGAGGAGTGGCTGGTGGGTTTGAACCACCAGCCTTCTGGTTAGCAGTCAAGTGCCTTAGGCACTAAGCTACCAGAGCCCTTGGGAGTGGTTCTAGAGAGAAAAAATCATAAGGATGGGCTTCTTAAATTGGTTCTCCAATTTGATTAATTGTAACGGCACCGATGACCCTGCCTCCGTTAGTGTAGAGGCCCCCTGCTAATGTGTGGCATGGCGTGAGTTTACAACATTAATATGCAAAATAGCACTACCAATAGATCAAGTACTTTTGAGAAGTGAGGCTCTGGGTGATTGCATATTTGATACTTTTCTGCAATTTTGATTTTGTCAGCATGAGGAGTATAAGGAAGCTGGTTGGTTTCCTACTGAAACAGACAAAGTGTTGAAAGAGTGTGATGAGCTCAGGGCTGCTGAGTCACAGCTTATTGCTGCATAAAAGACCTCAATGTGTCCAGTTGTGCTCTGAGAGAAAACCTTATTTCTTCTAGTCACAGAGCTGATATTGCCTAAAACCAAACCCAGGGTCTTATTGTAAGGGTGGCTGAATTACAACGCCAATTAAATTACAACCCACGATAGTGTCTGAAGTTAAAGTGAGGGCATTGATTGGGAAAAAATGTGATCCTGAAACCTGGAATGGGGACATATGGGCAGATAGGAAGATCAGGATATGGAACCTGTAAATTCTGTTGAATCCCTCCCATCTGAAGGGATTACTGTAAAACCATTTGCAGTGTAGTAAATTACCTGGTATAGCTTTTCTAGCCATAAGTCTTTGTAAACTCCATGGTGGAATTTGCTGTGAGAAACTGAGTAGCTTCTGATAGTTAAAATCATCCACCTTGGGTATTTCTGTTGGGAGCAACAGAAAGTAATGTTCTGGGAAGTTCGCTGTCTCTCATGTGCTTAGAATTCTGATGTTATGATTGGCTAGTTTGGCCACTCTGCCAAGGCTCAAAAGGAGGCTTCCTAGAAGCAGAACTCTCTCTGACTGCTGGCTGAGAAGGACATGCTGCTGAAAGAGACATATGCTGCTGAAAGAGACATATGCTCCTGAGAGACACATGCTGCTGGGAAAGAGACGCAAGAGACATGCATTGAGTGAGACACCGAGGGACATACAGTGCTGGGAGAGAGACTGTTGGCTGAGAGACGGCGGATGAAAGAGACTGAGCATTTTTCCTGAACTTGAATTGTACCCTGGTGCTTCCCTAATAAACTCCATAATCTGTGAGTTCTGTTTGGCCACTGCAGTGAATTATCAAACCCAGCAGAAAGGTGATGAGTGCTGCAGGAGGAATGGTTGGTGTCAGGGTTGGTGAAAGGGCTGGAGGGAGGCAGCATGTCTGGCCTGGTAGGAATAGGCCTTGGGCTACTGATGATGATTCTGTTTTCCTTTTATGGGGTTAGAGGAGGTCTGAAGATGTGGCCTCCCTGCCCCTTTGGCACCATTATCCCCCCACCTCAGTTTGATGGGATTAACCCAACTGTTCCTGCTGGGTCATTGCCTGAGGCAGAGGCCATGGAAGACATTGCAGAATGTTCTCAGGAACTACCCCGACCACCCATTGTTGCTGCTAGTCCTATAACTAAAGTTAAGTCCAAGTGAGCCACAAAGTGAAATACAAAGTGTGACTGAGGAGATGGTATGCTACACCTGAAAAGACCTACTTGATTTTGCTAACATGTACGGATAGAAACTTGGAGAATATGTATGGAAATGGCTACTGAGGGTGTGGGATAATGGTGCAAGGAATGTAACATTGGATCAGTTTGAGTTTATTGTTTAGGCCCACTAAGTACAGATTCTTCATTCAGTGTTTCAGCTTGAGAGGTTAGGAAAGTATCTCATAGTTTATTTTGTTGGTTTACTGAAGCATGGATTATGCGGTAGCCTATCTTAAGTCACTGCCTGATCCTGCCCGATCCTGCACGATCCCTGCTATACTTGAGCCCATTATCGCAACCACTGTGTCAATCCATCTCGTTGAGGGCCTCCCACTCTTTCGTCGACCCTCCACCCTACCAAGCATGACATCCTTCTCCAAAGAGTGGTCCCTTCTGACAACATGACCAAAATAGGTGAGACGAAGTCTGGTCATTCTCGCTTCCAAGGAGCATTTCGGGTGCACTTCCTCCGGGACAGGTCTGTTAGTTCTTTTCGCAGTCCATGGTACTTTCAGCATTCTTCGCCAGCACCACAACTCAAAAGCATCAACTCTTTTTCGGTCTTCCTTATTCATTGTCCAGCTCTCACATGCATACGAGGCTATTGGAAATATCATGGCTTGTGTCATGCGTACCTTAGTTCTCAAGGAGACATCCTTGCTCCTCAGCACTTGAAACAGTTTCTTCATGGTCGACTTTCCCAATGCTACACATTGTCTAATGTCCTGACTGCTGTTTCCATTGGTATTGATTGTAGAACCAAGCAACATGAATTCTTTGACAACCTCAGTCTTCTCTCCATTTATTGTGATGCACATTTTGTTTCGTTCTGCAGTGCATGGGGTCACTATAAGTCGGAAGCGACTTGATGGCACCTAACAACAACAACAACAACAACATCTTAAGTCAAGTTGAAGTACCAGACCTGCCTTGGTATAATGTACAAGAAGGTACAGAGGCTTAGGGAAATTGGCCCATTAGAATGGATTTATCACATTAGAACCCTAGAGCCAGAAATGGAGAATCCAGAAGACACGCCTTTCACTGGTATGGTGAGGAATAAATTTTTGAAGGGAGTTTCAGTATCCTTGAAGACTGCTGTGATTGCTGTTTTATGTAAGCCATATTTGACAGTGGGAACTGCCCTAATTGAACTATGACACTTAACTGCAATGGGGCTGATTGGACCCCGTGGTAGTACGGGCCAAGTGGCAGCAGTTAATCGACAAAGAAAGGCAAGGTGGGCGTGGTTACCATAATGGACAGCAGAGTTGGAACAGTAATCAGAATAGTCTGACTTGTGTGAAATTAGGGCATTGGCTACTTGTGCTTGATGTTGCTAGTAGTGAAATACATGGCAAACCTACTAAATATTTATTTGATCTGTATAGACAGAAGAATTCTAGGTCACGTGAACAGCAGCCTAGAATGAATCGCCAGAATACAGAGTCACGGCCTCTCAATCAGTTCCCAAACTTGAGTCAGTTTACAGACCCACAACCCCTTGAATGAAGGGGAGGCCAGGTATCTTTGAGGAAGAGCCCCACTACATTGCCAAAAATTTATAATGTCATTCTTTCTCCCAGCCTTACCCAAAGGGATCTGAGGCCTTTTACGAGAGTGACTGTTTTTTGGGGAAAAGGAAATAATCAGACTTTTCGGGGATTACTGGACATTGGCTCTGAACTGACACTAATTCCACGACACCCATTGTCATTGTGACCCACCAGTCAGAGTGGGTGCATATGGAGGTCAAGTTATTGATGGAGTCTTAGCTAAGGTGCATCTCACAGTGGGTCCAGTGGGTCCTCAAACCCATATTGTAGTGATTTCACCAGTTCCAGAATGCATAATTGGAGTAGATACACAGAACAATTGGCAGAATTCTTACATTGGGTCCCTGACATGCAGAGTAAGGGCCATTATGGTAGGAAAAACCAAATGGAAGCCATTAGAACTGCCTCTGCCTACAAAAATCGTAAACCAAATGCAGTACTACATCCCTGGAGGAGTTATAGAGATTACTGCCACCATCAAAGACTTGAAGGATGCAGGGGTGGTGGTTCCCACCACATCTCCATTTAATTCACCTATTTGGCCTGTGCAAGAAACAGATGGATCTTGGTGAATGACAGTAGATTATTGTAAACTTAATCAGGTCGTGACCCCAGTCACAGCTGCTGTTCCTGATGTGGTTTCATTGCTTGAGCAAAGGAGTATATCTCCTAGTATTTGGTATGCAGCTATCGATCTGGCCAGTGCCTATTTCTCAATACCAATTTCAAAGGACCATCAGAAGCACTTTTCCTTCAGCTAGCAAGGCCAACAGTATTCTTTCACAGGGCTTCCTCAGGGGTATATCAACTCCCCAGCACTATGTCATAATTTAGTCCATAGGGATCTTGATCGCCTTTCCCTTCCACAAGACATCACACTGGTCCATTATATTGATGACATTATGCTGATTGGACCTAGTAAAGAAGAAGTATCGATGACTCTAGACTTATTGGTGAGACATATGCGTGCTAGAGGTTGGGAAATAACCCAACAAAAATTCAACCTTCCATCTCAGTAAAATTTCTAGATGTCCAATGGTGGAGGCATGTTGAGATATTCCTAGTAAAGTGAAGGATAAGTTATTGTATCTGGCTTCCCCCACAACTAAAAAGGAGGCACAATGTCTGGTGGGTCTCTTTGGATTTTGGAGGCAACATACCCCTCATTTGGGTGTGTTGCTGCGGCCTATTTATCAAATGACTCGTAAAGCTACTAGTTTTGAGTGGGGTCCAGAACAACAGAAGGCTGTGCAACAGGTTCAGGCTGCCGTGCAGGCTGCTCTGCCATTTGGGCCATATGATCCGGCTGATCCAATGTGTTTGAAGTGACTGTAGTAGATAGAGATGCTAGTTGGAATCTTTGGGAGGTCCCTATTGGTGAATTGCATGTAGACCCTTGGGCGTTTGGAGCAAAGCCCTGTCATCCTCTGCAGATAACTGCTCTCCTTTTGAGAAGCAGCTTTTAGCTTGTTACTGGGCTTTAATAGAGACTGAACACCTAACCATGAGCCTCCAAGTCACCATGAGGCCTGAGCTGCCCATCATTAACTGGATATTATCTGACCCACAGAGTCATAAGTTGGACGTGCACAGCAGCACTCCATCATTAAATGGAAGTGGTATATCAGAGATTGGGCTCGAACAGGACCTGAAGGCACAAGTAAGTTGCATGAGCAAGTGGCCCAAATGCCTATCATCTCCACTCCAGTCACCTCACCTTCCTTCTTCCAGTGTGCACCTGTGGCCTAATGGGGAGTTCCTCATGATCAGTTGACTGAAGAAGAGAAAACTCGGGCCTGGTTTACAGATGCCTCTGCACGATATACAGGCACCACTCAAAAGTGGACAGCAGCAGCACTGAAGCCCCTTTCTGGGACTTCCTTGAAGGACAGTGGTGAAGGGAAATCCTCCCAGTGGGCAGAACTTTGAGCCATGCTTATGGCTGTTCACTTTGCATGGAATAAGAAATGGACATATGTACAATTATATACAGATTCATGGACTGTAGCTCATGGCTTGGATATATGGTCTGGGACTTGGAAGGAGCATGATTGGAATATTGGTGACAAGGATGTATGGGGAGGAGGTGTGTGGATAGATCTCTCTAAATGGGTCAAAGGAGTAAAGATAATTGTATCTCATGTGAATGCTCACCAAAATGTGACCTTGACAGAGGAGGACTTTAACAATCAGGTTGATAGGATGATACGCTCATTGGAAATCAGCAGTGATTTTTCCCCAGCTCGTCCTGTCATTGCTCAGTGGGCTCATGAACAAAGTGGCCGTGGTGGGCTCAGCAACATGGACTCCCACTTACCAAGGCTGGTTTGGCTATTGCCACTGCTGAGTGCCCAGTCTGCCAGCAGCAGAGACCAACACTGAGTCCACGATATGGAACCATTCCTCAGGGTGATCAGCCAACAGCCTGGTGGCAGGTTGATTACACTGGACCACTTCCATCATGGAGAGGACAGTGTTCTTACTGGGATAGGTACTTATTCTGGATATGGATCCACCTTCCTTACACACAGTGTTTCTGCTGAAACTACCATCTATGGACTTACAGAATGCCTTATCCACCGTCATGGTATCTCACACAGCATTGCTTCAGATCAAGGGACTCACTTCACAGCAAATGAAGTGTGGCAATGGGTCTGTGTCATGGAATTCACTGATTTTACCATGTTCCCCATCATCCTGAAGCAGCTGGCTTGATAGAACGATGGAATGGCCTATTGAAAACACAATTACGCCACCAGCTAGATGGCAGTATTTTGAAGGGTTGGGGCAGTGTTTTCCAGGAGGCTGTATATGCTCTAAACCAGCTTCCATTATATGGTTCTGTTTCTCCAATAGCTTTGATTTATGGGTCCAGGAACCAAGGGGTGGAAATGGGAGTGGTACCACTCACTATTACCCTAGTGACCCACTCAAAAAATTTTTGCTTCCTGTCCCTGCTAGCATATGCTCTGCAGGTCTGGAGATCTTAGTCCCAAAGAGAGGAACACTCCCATCTGGAGACACAATACAGATTACACTGAACTGGAAATTAAGAATTCCACCCATCCATTTTGGCTTCCTCATGCCTCTGGATCAACAGACAAAGAAGGGTATTACTGTAATATCTGGTATGATAGATCCTGATTACCAAGGGGAAATTGGACTGACATTACATAGTGGAGGTAAAGAAGAATATGTCTGGAATACAGGAGCTTCTTTAGGACATCTCTTAGTACTACTATGCCCTGTGATTAAAGTCAATGGAAAATTATAGCAACCCAATTCTGATATAACCACTAATGGTCCAAATGCTTCAGGAATGAAGGTTTGGGTCACCCCACCAGGCAAAGAACCACGACCAGCTGAGGTGCTGCTGAGGGCAAGGGAAATACAGAATGGGTGGTGGAAGAAAATAGTTCTGAATATCAGCTACAACCATGTGACCAGTCACAGAAACAAGGACTGTGATTGTTATGTTCTTCCTTGTATATGTGTATCAAATGTTTTTGTTTCCTTCTGTTAGGGACTGTGAAATATAAATAAAGTTAATGCATTTTGGTTGTATGTGTGTTAGTGTATCATGTTAGGTGAAAATATGACTTTATATTTATAATAGTCCTTATTTAGAGATTATATATGGTTAAGAAGATGTGTACAACTGCCAAGTTGATATGAGGTGGACTGTGATAGTTGGAGCTGTGTGTCAACTTGGCTGGACCACAGTTCTGTGTGGTTTAAGCAATTGTGATGTGGGTTATTCCCATGATGGAATCAGATATATATGTGTTGAGCAGCCAGTCTGTTGAAAGGGAGTTTCCCTAGGGATATGCCCTGCTTTTAGTATATTTATGGACATCCTGGGAAAAGAGACACTCTTCTGTGGATCAGGATTCTGTTGTGCCTACAACTGCCCATGAGCAAACAATCCACCATTCATCTTGGAGATCTTGACTCCGTCATTCATTGGAGTCATCAACCAGTATACTGCCTGCCAACCTTGAGCTCTTCAATCCCTGAAGGTGCATGAATTGAAAAAAGCCTCCAGGTTGACGTTTGATCCAAGAACTTGGGACTTGCCAGCTTCTATAAGTATGTGAGCCATTTTCCTAAGATAAATTTCTCTTTCTCTCTCTATAAGCTTTTGTTTCTGTAAAGAACCTTGTCTAACACATCTCCAAATATCCTAATTTCACTATCATATTTGAGGGAAAATTTTGCTGGGAAAATTTTTCTTTCAGGTTTTGTATAGACCATCCCATTGTCTTCTCGCCTGCATGGTTTCTGTTGAGAAATCTGAGCTTAGTCTCAGATTGCTCCTTGCTATTGGTTGCCCTTTGTAGGTAACTTTTTGTTTTTGTCATACTGCTTTCAGGATTCTTTTTTTGTCTTTGATTTTGGTAAGTTTGATGATAATATGTCTTCGTGATTTTCTTTTGGGTTCTATCCTGTTTGTGGTTCATTGGACTTCTTGAATGGATGCATTCTCATCTTTAATCATAACAGGGAAATTCTCTTCCAACAAATCTTTGACCGTTTTCTCTGTGGTTTTATTTTTCTCTTCCAGTTCTGGAATTCCAGTGACACACAGGTTATTCCTTTTGATCGTATCCCACATGAACCTTAGGGTTTCTTCATTTGTTTTGATCTTTTTTTTTGATTGATCCTTTTCCAAAGACGTATTGAGGTATTTGTCTTCAATCTCACCAATTCTGTCTTCCATTGATTCAATTCTACTCCTTTGCCCATTCGGTGTGTTATCTATTTTGAAAATTTATTATAAATCTTCTTGATTTCTATCTGTAGATTTTGTATCATTTCTGACTGTTCATTTATTTTGTCATTTTGTTCTTGTATTGTCTTTTGAAATTGTTCTATGGTTTTCTCCAATTTTGTCAGTGTTTTCCTTGATCTGTCTCTCAATCCATTGAAAGTACTTAAGTATAATTCTCTTGAATTCCTTATCAGGGAGTTTCAATGCTGCTGCTTCCTCAGGGATGTGTTCTGGGCCTGTATCCTGGTCCCTTGTTTCTCCTGCTTTATTTTGCTTCTTTGTGTGGATAGTGATGCTCTGTTTTTTCCGAGGCATTGTGACATTTTTGAGTTTGTATTTAATTGGTAATTGTATGTTGGAGTGACTTACCCATGATATTCGTTTTCTTTGTTTTGTTTGGCTGTTATCTATGTAAGCAGGGTACTGTGCTCCTCTATTCACTAGTTGGCAGCACGTATACACTCACCACTTATCTTCTTTCCTTTTGTCAGGCTTTTGTATGTCCCTACCATCCTTGGCATATGGAGCCTCTTCTTAGGTCCTGTTTTTATTCAGGTCTTTCCACTAGTTGGTGCCTAATCCACTTCTGTATACTTCCTTTCAAAGCTCAGGGCTCCAGGATTATCTTCTGTATCTCTGTGAATTGATTTCTCTTTTCCTTGTTGAAGAGGTTCTGTGTGGCTTGTCTGCCTATTCTGCCATCTTAGCAGAAGTCTATTTGGCACATTCTTAGCAATGAGATTGCATGTCAAGACTTTGTAGGACTGGAACTTTATGGCTTTCATCCCATTGTTTCTTTTAGTGACTAAAAGGTCATGTGTCACTGATTCTGTGTTTTTGATCACTTTTAGAGAACAACTACCACCAACAACAAAAACAACAACATTCTTTAAACAACAAAATCAGTCTTAATACTTTTTTCCTTAAAGTTAAAAGTGCTCAAAATATGCTTTCAAAATTACTTGTCTGTATTAATTCACTCACTTACTCACTGCCATTGAGTTGGATCTCACTCATAGCGACCCCTTCTTGGGTTTCCAAGGTGGTATCACTACAGAAGTAGATTGCCTAGTCTTCCTTCCAAGGAGTGGCTGGTGGGTTTGAACTCCCAGCCTTCTGGTTAACAGTCAAATGGCTTAGGTACTATGCCACCAGAGCTCCCATCTGTATTAATTAGTAATTTTTAATATGATTTAGTCTGGCTTTGTCTTAATATGTTCTCATGGTTCATTTTGAATATTAAGAAAATAGCCTTTCAGATAATTTCCTAAAACAGTTAAAAATGAAGCAAGAGCTTTACTTTTTTAGGTAATATTTAATAGCTAACACATTTAATTTTAATTTTAGTCTATGAATGGTTTGTGCTTAGACTTTTAACAGTATTCTTTTTTATAAAATAACAGTCATAACATGAACATTAAGTTTTGTTATACCTAACTTTGATTTCTTTATTGGTAATAGTAAAAAGGAGAATTAGGGAATTAGTCACTAAAATATAGAATTTATTTTTCTTTTTAAAGCTGTATTTAATATACTCTAATTACTTTTAAATATTTGTTATTCATTTATATACTGTTGATTGTTTCGTCTTAGATGGCTTCTCACAAGCTTTAAGACCCTAGATATTACTCATCAGCGTAGGATATAGAACATTATATTTATGAACTGAGTTTTGCCAGTTGACCTAGATGTTCCCTGAGAGTATGGTCATTAGCCTTCAAGTCCAGGAGTTCAGTCCTGATGTCTAAATAGTTGTTATAACTGTGTTCCTTTTTGTTCTGTTACATATATAGGCATAGATGTATTTACAAATTTTATGTAGAAATCTCCACAAGCATTCGTATATGTGTATGGGAGTGTACTCCTGTACGACTTCCCTTGCATATTTAGCATAAATATTTAGTTATGTATCTACTCACAAATTATTATTTGTTATTGTTATTGTAGATTGTATATGTTATAGCATTTACTGTAGTTTTTCTTTATTCTTGCATACTTCTCATTGTCTATCTTTGCCTTGATTATATACATGCAGAAATTGCTGAATTGGTATAGGTTCTGCTGTGCATATTCTCAACAACAATAAAAAGTAATTTTAAAAATGCTAAACCTTTTACTGAGCAGTCACTTTGGACATAACAGGCCAGAAAAAAATTTAACCCTCTCCTTTCAGGACTTGAAACCAAACAGTGGCTAAGACACTTGCCTGCTAACCAGACGGCTGGCGGTTCAAACCCACCAGCCACTCCTTGGAAGGAAGATGGGGCAATCTACTTCCGTAGTGATACTGCCTCAGAAACCCAAGGAGGGGTCGCTATGAGTTGGGAACGACTCGACGGCACATAACAACAGTAACAACAGCAATCAGGTCCTCACACAAAGCTAGTTTTAAATACAAATACTAACTTTTTACATGAAAAGGTGGTAGCAAAAATGCAAAACAAAAAAACAGGTTAAGACTTATGAAGAATATTCTCACTAGCTCATGTAAATATCCTAAAATTAGAATATTTCCACATTAACCAGAGTGAAGGTGAGAGAAAACCCTACTCATCAATGTCAACTCCAGTACATATTAGCTGTGTGAAGTCGTGGAGCTCAGCTTCCTTCTTTCTTTCAGTCTCAATTTGCTCTTCAAACTCTGCAGGAACCTCATGCCACAGGCTGTTCATTTTATTCTTGTAAGAACTTTATGAAATGCCATACATAAGTAGGCTCTCAAACAATATTAGCTAAATGCTAAAGATGCTAAATTCCCTGAAAATGTACACAAAAACACTAATTTCACTTAGAACCAGCACACTCAAAATACTGTACCACCTGAGAAGCTGAATTCTACTGCTTTTTCTGTTTCCCTTAAGAATTAATCCACTTTCTTTTAATACATAAACTCAAGAAATTAATGTGAAATGTCATAAACATCAGTTCTTCAAGAAAAGTAAGATAAAGTAGGCAAAGTTGTCCTGTTTTCTTAAGAAACTTTATGTGCACTCATACTTTAACTATGTGCAAAAAAGTGTTCTTTAACTAAATCCAAATACAGACACCAAAGTATAGCAGCTTTCATATCCATCAAATTCTACAGACCACTAGTTGGGTCTTGAATATATTTCTTATATAAAGGTAACTGATATAACCCATTGATCTCAGTTTTAAAACTCAAATTTAATGATCAGATGCAGGCTTAGCTTGGCCATTCAACTGTATTACTATCTCCTGGTAGCATACTGACTAAGGCACGTGACTGCTAACCAGAAGGCTGGCAGTTCAAACCCACCAGCCAATCCTCAGAAGGAAGGTTGAGCAATCTACTTCCGTAGTGATAACCGCCTGGGAAACCCAAGGAGGGGTCACCATGAGTCAGGTCTGACTTGAAGGCACATAACAACAACAACAACATACAAAATAAAGGAGCTCTGGTAGTGTAGTGCCTAAGGCATTTGATGCTAATCAGGAGGCTGGCGGTTCAAACCCACCAGCCACTCCTCAGAAGGAAAATTGGGCAATCTACTTCCGCAGTGACACCACCTCGGAAACCCAAGGAGGGGTCACTATGAGTTGGATCCGACTCGACGGCAGTGAGTTACTTAGTTTTGTACCAAATAAACTAATGTTTCTACTAAGAGATAGTCATTTCCTTAATTCAAACATAAGATGCTAAATTCTGACTACACATTATCATCACAAAGCATTTCTAAAATACAAATTCTGAATGGTATTTTAATATAGCAGGTCCTATTTCCCTTGTAGTATTAAAAAAAAAGACAGACTACATTAAGAACTTGAAAATTGATTAAAATAACTTCTAATATTTAAAATAAAATATGAAGCTTTTCCTTTGTCAAAAAACAACAAACTTCTAGTCTCCTAGAATCCATGTCTAATTCATTTTCATATCACATCTCTTAGCACTATAACACATACCTATTCAAAAAATGTTTCCTGAATTAATAAACTATTTACAAATATACAATGAAACTGTGAAGAACTGTAACAACCTTTTAAAAAGCTAAAAACAGAAATACAATGTAACCTGGCAATCCCACTACTAGTTATATATCCTAGAGAAATAAGAGCTGTGACATGAACAGATATATGCACACCCATGTTCATCATAGCAATATTCACAATATCAAAAAGATGCAAACAACCTAAGTGTCCATCAATGGATGAATGGATAAATAAACTGTGGTATACATACGGATTATTATGCAATAATAAAGAATAATGATGACTCCACAAAACATCTCACAACATGGATGAATCTGGAGAATACAATGTGGAGTGAATTCAATCAATCACAAAAGGACTAAGATTATATGAGACCACCAGCCACTCCTCAGAAGGAAGATTGGGCAATCTACTTCTATAGAGATACTGCCTTGGAAACCCAAGGAGGGGTCTCGACTGAAAGACTACAGCTTTCATGGACTGAATTGTGTCCCACAAAAATGTGTGCCAACTCTGCTATACCATAATTCTCACTGGTTTGGCAGTTACATAATGATGCAATCATACTCTGTGATGTGATCTGATGTAATGAGCCAATCAGTTAGCCAATCACGAAGATCAGAGTGGGATGCCACATCCTTATAGGTCATAGTCCTGATCTGACATAAGGGGAGTTTTTCTAGATTATGCCTGCATCATCTTTTATCTTACAAAAGATAAAAATAGAAAGAAGCAAGCAGAGAGTCCTAGAACCACTAAGAAAGAAGAGCCTGGAATGGAGTATGCCCTTTGGACCCAGAGTCCCTGAGCTGAGAACCTCCCAGACCAAGGCGTAGACTGATGCCAAGACACATGGAGATCTCCAAGAACACTGAGCCCGCAGTTGTTGAAAGGAAACAATGACCTTCCCCAGAGCTGCCAGAAAGAAAGCATTCCCTAGAGCTGGCACCCTGAATTCAGACTTCCAGCATCCTAAACTGTAAGAAAAT
The DNA here is from genome assembly GCF_000298275.1 of Orycteropus afer afer. Lineage (NCBI taxonomy): Eukaryota > Metazoa > Chordata > Mammalia > Tubulidentata > Orycteropodidae > Orycteropus > Orycteropus afer. Next base: position 19,720,460 of record NW_006921599.1, read on the forward strand.
AAATTTGTTTGTTAAAGTCACCCATTTGTGGTATTTCTGTTATAGCAGTACTAGATAACTAAGACAACAGCTCAGTGATCCAATGACAATTGTCATTCCTGCCCTAATTGCTACCTCATTTTGTTGAGAGTCACACCCAGAATGAATGTCTACTTCTAATATCCCTGTGCCTCCTTTGAATTATTTCCTCCTTTATTGGCAATAATTCACTGCCCCCTAAGTTTTTTTTTTTTTTTTTAATTAGGATTTGGGTGAAGATTTAAAGAGTAAATTCACTTTTCATACAGCAGTTCACATATACTTTGTCTCATGTCATTGACCAAAATTTACAATGCAGC
>NW_006921599.1:19726337-19727268 GCF_000298275.1 Orycteropus afer afer
TATCTTTTGTGTCTGTGTTAATTGGTTTCCCTTTTCTTTGTTGAAGAGGGTCTGTGCAATCCTTCTGCCTAGTCCGCCATCTTGCCGGAACCTCTCCAATGTTGGGTCTTTTTTGGCCTTCAGTTTAAGTTTAGTGCACTTGGATTAAAAGCATGATGTATTTTTAGCTCTTGAACAATAGGTGGCAGTATTACATTCTGTGATCACTGCAGCTGTTTTATTAATATATGAAAGGTTAATTTCATGTTACAAATATTCTTCTAATAATAATTCAATTATTAGAAGTCATTAAATTAGTTCACACTTTAGTTTTTTTTGACTTACTGATTTTTCTTAACTTTTAAAGCAGTATTTATATAAGACTTGGCCAAATGATCTTTTTCAGAGGCAACATGGTCTTATGCAGGTATTAGCCTGCAATGTGTCTGCTTTAGAGCATAATGTCACATTGTTCAGTCATTGCTCTGTTGCACACATTGTGCCTGTCCTAGAATTTGGTTCATTGTCTTCTTTGTCCATAGGAGCATATTAGGGTGGGTTGTTTGAGGACAAACAGTTGTTACACTGACCATTGCTTTCACTTAAAAACGAACCTTCACAGAAGATGCGACTAGAGTACTTCATTAATTTTCAAATTAACTATTAACTGTCTTAAGGTTAAAGAGGTTTAATAGTACAACAGAATAAACTTTTCTGCTTTAAAATTTCCCACCCATCCTCAATTTACCAGCATGTGTTTGATGGTTAACTTAAAAGGGAAGTGATTTTAATTCTCAAACATTTGCTAACTGCCCAGGTGTTTGGTCCTTCCTTCATTGTAGCTTGGTGATTCTCAAATTTATGAATTTTTAAGAATATTTGTATATTGTTTTATATACACATCCACATATGTCATATTTATGGGTGATTTAAGGGACTTTTTTTTTTTTTT
>NW_006921599.1:19727713-19733496 GCF_000298275.1 Orycteropus afer afer
GTTAAGGGACTTTTTTTGGTGACAGTTGTGACTCTAACTGATTTTCACCTTGTGTGACCTTTTGGATTCTTACCACTTCTATAAGCTGCAACTCTTACTGTACTGCTACCATTCAGTTTATTTCCCCTGCTTTAAGACCAAGGCTTTAAAGCGGTTCATTCCAGTTCTACCCCGTGCTGAGAATTTGCCTTTCCACCCCAGATATACTGAACCATGGCCTACATGTTAACAAGAACCCATATGTATACATAAGAATCATCTGGGCATCTTGTTAAACTGTAGACTTTGATTCAGTATATTTGGGGTAGAAAGGCAAATTCTCAGTAGGTGGTCAAATCAATGGGAAGCCCTGCTTAAGGCAGAAAGTATTGATACCAGAGCTCGTTCTCATTTTAGAGTAATTTTATCTATTTTACATTATCTCTCCCATGGTGTGTGAATTCCTTCCATCTTACTCATCTTTGACATCTTAGAGACAGAATTAATGTATGAGAGTAATTTCTATATTCTTTCTATCTTTAAAGCAGAATTAAAAATTGAAGCATACTGTAAAAGTTGAATAAGTGTGTGCGTATGTGTGTGCGCGTGTTTGTGAATCCCTTGAGTTTTTCAGTAGAATCCTATTTAGGTGCCTGTCTAGTCCAGTCTGTGTAGTCTTGACATGTCTTAGATAAGATTTTCATACTATCACTTTTCCTGACATGGACACTACAAATTATATTGAATCAGAAATCTAATTTAATCCATTCTTATTAAATTGGAAGCAGTAATTGCTTTCAATTTAATGGGATTGAATTCAGCATTAGCAATTTTGATGTTCCTTCAAACTTAATAAAATATGGTTGTATATAATACAGTTATCATATATTTGTGTGTGTGCCCATGCCCTTGCAGAGAGGGGGCAATGATCTTGGAGTATTACTTGTACTGAGAAGTTAGGCTATTTATAATGACTGGTAAAGGGGCATAGTATAAGGGTGGGAAAGAGCATGGCATTTTATCATTTTTTTTTCCCTTTTCTACCCAGGGAATAAAGCAGACAGAAAAAAAAACAAAACAAAAAACTAAGGGCCTTCAAAATGGGATTTTCATCCATTCTGAAATAGGAAAGGAGTTTGAGACTCTAGAGAAGATGTGGAATGCTGCTTACTCTTGAGGGTGAGCATCCAGCCCTCCTAGTGATGAAAAGGAATTAATTCCTTCAGAACTTTATCCTTAGCATGTCATTTCAGTTTTTCCCACTAAATCATATTTAGAAATATCCAAGGTTACCAGTTTTCATGTCATATACTATGCTTTCTCTTGAATATATTGTGAACAAGAAGCAAGACTAGTTAATGAACTAAATGCCTTTCTGAATTAATGCCTAATATTTACTTTTTCATGTGGAGGTTATGTTTCACAGATGCTGTATTTATGAATCATCTCTCTGGCTCTTTCTTTGACCCTCACCCCTTCAGTGTTTTGACTAACCATTTTGACTACCATCTTATTAGCTGTTGTTTTTATGTTCTTTTTAATTGAGTTACTATGTAATTTTAAGATGGAATCATTGTGTTTTAACTGTGATTTTGAAATCTGTTCTATAAAGAACTACTTGAAGACTGCAACTGTGGTAGAATTCAGAGCAGTAAGTGAAGCAACGATAAGAGTAGATCATTGGGAATTTTTTCTTTTTTCCACATGAGAGCTGAATTGTTAGCCAGCTTACAAAAATAAAGGAACTGTGAAGGTGTTCTAGCAAAAATATGTTACTGTCTAATAAAACTAGTCAGGAAGTCACTGAAAAATGTAAAAGTGGGAGACATAGAAAATGGTATAAATATCCAAACACACTGACATCGAGTCACATCCCAACTCATAGAAACCCCTCCTTGGTTTTCTGAGGTGGTATCACTACAGAAGTAGATTGCCCAACCTGCCTTCCGAGGAGTGGCTTGTGGGTTTGAACTGCCAGCCTTCTGGTTAGCAGGCAAATGCCTTAGGTACTACACTACCAGAGCTCCTATAGAATATGGTCTACAGATATGTATACAGGTATGTAAAGATGAGGTCACATTAGCCAAAGAAGCTATAGGGAGAGAATTTGAAACTTATTTTCATTTGTAGCAGCTTTTTATCTTATGGGGACTTAGGTCGAGTACTAATCATGTGCAAGCCATAATCAAGGGTTTTTTTTTTTTTTTTTTTTTTCTGAGGGAAAAAAAAAAGTTTTCAGTGAAGGTTTTTCCATTAGTAGAGATACAGGAAGAATACCATACTGTATTAAGAATGTTTACAGTTTGTTAAATGTAAACAGCTATGTGCATGTAGTATCAATAATTTGATAATGATCAAATTATTCTTCATATAATAATTTAAAATACATAAACATCTTTCTTTGCCAAATGTACACAGAAAATGTAAAATCAATGAAACTAATTTTGCCAAAGTTGTGTAACATAGCAATGTGTGCATTATCTGTATCCAGAATAATTATATGATTTACCTCATCATGTAAAAAGATTAATCAATTGTTGGCATTTAAAAACTAGCAATTTTTAGATGAGGGATTTTGGGTTAATTCATTAGAATTTTCTGAGCCTCAGTTTCCTGATCTTTAAATGGAAAGATATTCAACCACCTCATAAAATTGAAATGAAAATGAATATGAATATGAGGTAATATTTTAATTATTGAAAATATTAAATTAACACATTGCTAATTTATTTATTAAGTTTTAAAGCCTAAAATGATAAACTGATGGCTTTTTTAATTCCTTATTCTACCTACTTTCATCTGTGTTAATTGTTTAAGATGTTTTTATACAATTTAGAAGCTCAGCTCCTTAATATACCAAAAGGTGGCACTGTTTATCTATGTCTGATACTTTAATTTTGTGTGTGTTTTTTTTTTTTTTGGATGAAAAAATATGTGGGATATTTTATCTGCAAATGTATTAAATTGAGGTTATATTTTTTTAAATTTAATTTTCTGTTTTGTAAGTGGATCTTTAATTCATGTAAGGCTTACCTGGACCAAATTTCATGTTTATTTTGAAATGGCTTGGAAATTCAGATATTTAACAATCATTTTGTAGACATAAATTCCTGTGTAATCCAGTATAATTAATGATAAAGCATTGTATTAATAAGACAGCTAATGTTTCATGGAAAACATAGTTGCTTTTGTATAGCAAAAACCATTAATTTTTTTAAGCCTCTAAAAACAATCCTGTGATTAAAATGTAACAGCCATAAATAAATGATTTGTGTGGCTTTCATGTCACATTGCATAGCTTTATCCATTCTGGAAAGTTATTTTATATTAAAAGTGCCCTTGAAAATGTATAAAACCTTTCATTGCTTGAATTTCCGGTTGGCAGTAGTGTGATGAAAGAAGAATCTAGGTTCTATGAATAGTTTCCTTAGGTAAGAAATGCAAAAATTAGGTAATGAGAATTTGCCTTTAACTAAGGATTATTTATATAGCAGAATAGTCAATGCATTTCCCATAGAGTTAGGTGAAACCTCCCGATTGTTCATTCATGAAGCAGATTATAACCAGCATGGCTTATGACCCAAGCAGGATAATATGAGTAAGATATTTTTATGTCTAGTCAAAGCTATACATAGTTTTTTCAGTATAAACAAACATTTACCAGTGATTTTTATGGAAAATAAAAAAGCACAGAACACTTCTTTTACTATTATTATAAAATGCTTCACCTTTGTTTTAGAGGTAAGGTTGAGAAATCCAAGATAATTTTCAGGTGTGCTCCCACTGTTTCATTTAATTAAACATACAAGAGATTTCTAGTCAACATACTTGTTCATTTCAGGTTTTGTTGTTCTTTCATTCACTTGTTAAGGGCTATGCCTTGCAAAGATTTACAGTCTTGGAAATCTTATGGGGTATCTACTCTGTCCTGTAGAGTTGCTATGAGTTGGGATCTACTCTGTGGCAGTGGGTTTGGTTTGGTTTATACTTTGCAAATAGTTTGCATCTTTTCCCATTAAAAGCCTATCCTCATAACTCTGAAGTGACTGTCTCAATTACAAAATGTGTGTGGTTTGTAGATGTGAAGACACACTTGGCATTAGAAATTTGTTTTATGTATGCAGGAGAATATGTACTTTTCTTTAAACATTCACTCCTGTTACTGCCTTTGTTTATGTTGGCAATGTGATATATGTGTGATTTGTCTGAATTGTTTAAAATGTATAAAGGAAGATAGGATTATTCAGTGATAGTTACAGTAGCTAAAGACTATCGTTTAGACATTCTTTCCAGTATTTGACGATGGTTCTATGAGTTATGAGTAATATGATAAGTATTAGGAATGTTTTGTGACACTTTTTAATATGTTAGAGCCCATACTCCTGGCATATTCTTATTGTAGAGATTGAAAAACTGTGTTTTAATTATTTAATAAGATACTGGTCTGCTCTTTCACCTCTTTTTGATAGATGTAAAATACCCTGGATTTGGTAAATGACAAAGGTTTATTTTCCTAAATGTGTTTTTCCAATTTTTGTTAGGAGAATAGGAGAAAAAATGAGCATGGAAATAGATCTCCCTCCATCCCCCCATAAAGCTTTGCTTGTGAGCATTTGGTGGAGAAAGGCTAATCAGTATCCTCAAAATACTTTCAAGAGATTTCTCCTCCTGATATTCCTTCAGAGTTTTGCTTATCAGGGTAGAAGGTGAAGTAACAAAATGTGATACTGGATTGGCAGTCTTTTTTCTCCAAATAATACTCGTAATTAAAAGAAATCCAATCAAACAGCATTATATATTCATCATGCAGGTTTTGTCTGGTTCCTTTAGATGCCTTGTAATAATGTGCTAATTTATGCTGATGATCTTACCTCATGACCCTTCTGTGTGGCCTAGATATGTTAGTATGTTATAGCTTTTTAATTCCAATCATCTGTGTTGGTTGAATAGGCTTGTTAGTCCATACTACCACTCATCACAGTCTGTGTCAAGGACTGGAAAAGACAAGAAAAATGCATCACAGAATCAATTTCTTTAAACATGTGTTAACACTGGAGGAAATTATAAAATAGACATAATTTTATTAAGACTGTTAATATCTGAACATTCATTGAAAATAGTACTCAAGTACTGTCAGCTTTTAATTAGGGAAGAGAGTTGGGTCATTGGTTTTATTAACTTAAAGAAACTAGCAGGGGCTTATTAACATTTTTTTATATTTTTTTTAAGTGTCATTCAGAAAATATCACAAGAATGAGAACTAGATGTCATAGGCTGTTTTTAAGAAATAAACCACTGTATTTTACCTTTTTTTTAAATTGCCCCCAAATCCCCATGGGAGGAAAATACTGTATGTGGTTGACATCTTCAGGACCTTTATGGTGAAAAGAGGGGGTAAGGAAGATCAAAGTCTACAACATAGCAGAACTCAAATATTTTAAAAACCTTACCAAAATAAAAATACCACATATGGAAGAAAATACTCATTTACATATCTTAGATATAATTAACTTTTTTTATTGTCTTTCCTTATTCATGGAAACTTCTCATTATAAATTATTTTTATCTTTTTATTGAAAATATACTAAGAGGGATTTTTTTTTTCCATTGCATTTGACCCTTTCTCTGAAAGTGTAGTGCTGTTTAGCTTTGTCTTGTAATTGTTTCCCCAATTTTGAGTCTCATCTTGATCTGAAACACGCTGATCAACCCAAATATTGAAATTACTTGGGGGTAATTTTAAATTTAATAAACTTAGTGTAACCGAGTGTTGTTGTTGTTGTTATTAGCCATCGAGTCGGCCC
>NW_006921599.1:19733596-19738837 GCF_000298275.1 Orycteropus afer afer
CGGAAGTAGGAATGCCCAACCTTCCTTCCGAGGAGTGACTGGTGGGTTTGAACCGCCAGCCTTCTGGTTAGCAGTCAAGTGCCTTAGGCACTATGCTAGCAGAGTAAGTATTGCTAAGCCTCTCTGAGCCTCTGTTTCCTCATCTCTAAAATGAGGTATAGGGTTGTTGTAAAGATTAGTAAATGGTTAATAAATATTAGCTATTATGATATTAAATATTAATAAAAATCACCACTACATGTAAATGTTTTAAATTTGAAACTTAATGAACTTTAATTCAAACGTGTTTAATCCATCTTAATCTATTTAAATGCCTTTTAGTTTTATGTGTTTGTGTCTTACACATCTTTTTTTTGATCGTGAGGTTTAATTAGGAATGAGACAAATAGGATATTGAAGTAACATATGCTAGATGGCTCCTTTAGGGAGCCAGTGAGGCAGAATGGAGTGATTTCATACAAGGAAGAAGGGATTAAAAGTCAGATGTGGGGTTCCTTCAAATCTGACATTGATCATCAATGAACTTACTTTTCTCAGCTTTTTAAATTTTTATCACCCATGTTTCAGAAGTATGAGGCAGGGGTCGTATGTTGTCTTAGTTTGGAAGAGGTAAAGCACCGTACTAAAAAATGTCAGATGTGGAACTCTTGAACATTTCCATTATCTCTATCAGATCCATTATCTCTATCCTCCCTCTTCCCTTATTAGCCTCGGAACTTTTAAGACATTGCTCTGAGATAGATTATCTTTATTTCTTCTTATAGCACTCCCTCATTTGTTTTCATGTCTCTCTATCTTACTAGACTTGAGCTTGAGGACAGGGATGGCCTTTTTTTCTTGGATTCATAATGTTTTACCACCATATTTGGACAGTAATTAAGCCCTCAATTAGTGTTTATTGCATAAGTTTATATCAACATCTCATGAGAAACAAGTAAACTTACTACATTATATGGAGTACAGAACTGATTTCGTATTTATACCCTTGTTTTCACTATCAGGTGTAAGACATTGATTTGCTACAACAGTAAGAATAAAATTTAGCATTTTTCTAGTTCAAGCAGTTCTTCTATAGGTCTCTGAGACTCTCTGATGAGCCTGACCATCGTAATAGCCTTATAGGTGCTTTAAAAATGTTGATTCATAGGCACTGAAAGTATAAATTTCATGCTTGAAGTGATTGAATAAAATAGGCACATTGTTCTTTGTTACTTTGTTCAGTTGGTTCTTTTAATTTGCCTGTTCTTACTGGTGATTCCTTGAGGCATCTGAATCTGGCCAGTGTTAAGTATTTCTTCCTGACTCATCATTCTTTCTGCCACCTGCCAAAGAAGTGCTTTTACTTGGGTCAAGAACATTTTGGAGTTAGATTTCATTATTAATATAGCTCATGGATCACCTGATAAGTCCAAGCATGTCATACTAATTAGCATTGATGGCCAGTCACTAGAATACTTAATTTTGGTGCTAGGTCGTTTTAATCCTAAAGGTGTTAAGGGGTATGGAAAATCTTTATTAGAATATGAAACTAGCTACTAAATTTGAAGACTTCCCTCTACTCCAGTGTGTTTTTTCTTTATGTGAAATTCCAGTAGATTGTATTTACTTTTATATAGTTTTTTAGAATCATTAGAATTTTTTTCCTTAGGTATTTCTTAGTTACCCCATTTAGAGATAATTTAGAAAGAGGAAATGAGGGTTGAGAATTAAAAAGGGAGAAAACATGATTGCAGGTCATATATAGAGTTTTTTTTTTTTGTGTGTGTGTGTGTGTGTGATTTGGGTGAAAGTTTATAAAGCAAATTCACTTTCCATACAGCAATTCACATACACTTTGTCTCATGTCATTGACTACAATTTACCACAATGCAACAGCTCCTCTCCCACTTCCTCCCCATAGATACGTCTTCCTTGTGTCTTTTCCTCCATGCACTCCTGCCCCCTGAGCTGTCTCCCTGTGCATAAACAGCTCTTCTCTTCTCCCATGATTGTTCTCTTCAAAGAGTATATCTACCTAATATAAATGTTCAGCTCATGTGCCTGTCTTTTGTTTGGCTAGAAGCCACAGCAGTGGGTTCAATTCCAGACATGAAGGGCAGCTAGAGGCCATGGTCTCAGTGAGTCCATCAGGCTCTATCAGACTAGCCAACCTGCCCCTCTTCCTTTTTTTAAAATTATTTTGAGTTTTGTTCCACAGTGTTCTCCCTCTCTATCCAGGATCTCCTGCATAGATCTCCCTCTGAGTGGTTGACAGTGGTAGCCGGGCACCATCTAGATCTTCTGGTCTCATAGTCCTATAGACTGAGGACTGCATCATATACCAGTCACTTGGCCTAATTGTTTCCATGAATCTTTGGTTTTCTTAATTTTTACTTGGTCTGGATGAGACCCATTGTTGCATCTAGATGGTTGCTTGCAAGCTTTTAAGATCCCAGTTGCTACTTTCCAAAGTAGGATGTGGAACAATGTTTTGTGTAGTATGTTATGCCAATTGAGCTTGATGTCCCCTGCAGCTATGGTCCTGAGCTCACAGGTCCAGGTACTTGCTCCCTCTGGGTAGCTGGCTGTGGCCAAGAAGTGACTACAACTTTGTCCCTTGTCAGCTCTACTATATACCTGGGAATTCTTACAGAACCTACCAGTATACTTGTAGAAACATTATCTGCCAACCCTATACGTGGCACACTCCCCCTGCATAGACATACCTAATAGTTCAGCCTATCCACCCATCTATCCACTCATATATCCATGTTTGCCTTCACTGACAGTACTGTATGTGCAAAAGGGTTCATCTTTGTTGTCTGTACCTCCCATGCACCTCTCTGTGTCTTCCTCACATGTCACAGTTTCAACCTTTCAGCCCTGGAGAAACAGAGACTTCTGGGCTCTAGTACTTACCTTATATTTGGGAGCTGAGAGGAAGCTGAGGTCTGTGTAGAGAACACCTGGGACCTTGTGGGACCCCAAAAAATAGGAATCTGTAATAAAGTAGGAATGGAATTGATTTGACTTATAAATGTTTGGATATAGTCAAAGCTGCTTAATTTTTCTGCTGCATGTCAACAGAAATTTACTCACATCCTGAAATTTTCAGAAAGCAAGGGTGTTTCAAACCAAACCCGTGACTCTTGAGTTGGTTCTGACTCATAGCGACCCTATAGGACAGAGTAGACCTGTGCCAGTTACCAATGCAGTAAATTTTTACTGAAGTAGACTGCTACATCTTTCTTCTGTGGAATGGCTGGTGGGTTCAACCTAACAACCTTTTGGTTCTCAGACAAGCATTTAATAGTGGTGCCACCAGGACCTCTAAGGAATGTTTAAAACCCACTGCTATTGAGTCGATTTTGGCTCATAGTGATTCTATATAGGACAGAGTATAACTGCCCCAAAGGGTTTCCAAGGCTGTACATCTTTACAGAAGCAGACTGCCACATCTTTCTTCTGTTAAGTAGCTGGTGGTTTTGAATCACCCACCTTTTGATTAGCAACTGAGCGTTTCAACCATTATACTATGAGGACTCCTAGAGGATGTTTGTTGTTGTTGTTGCTATTGTGTGCCATCGAGTCAGACCCGACTCATAGTGACCCCTCCTTGGGTTTCCAAGGCAATATCACTATGGAAGTGGATTGCCCCATCTTCCTTCCGAGGAGTGGCTGGTGGGTTTGAACCGCCAGCCTTCTGGTTAGTAGTCAAGTGCCTTAGCCACTATGCTACCAGAGCTTTTAGAGAACCTTAAATGTATCATATCTATCATTATGAACTGAAAGGATAAAATGTCTAGTTCTTTCAGTTAGTGTGATATCTGTATTTTGTAATGAATTTAAAAATACTTACTGAGGCTTCGTGGGTTCTTTTCCACCTTTGGTCTCCCTAACATATTTTCTTAGTTGATTTTTGAATTTTCCAATTATATATATTCACCTGCTATGGGAGTTTTTTTAGAAATAGTAGCCTCTAATTGGGGAAGAGCTACTTTCCATATTCATTTCTGGAAGAGGAAACCTAGATTAATCTCTGGAAAGAGAGAGAGTTGTGTGAGCTTGAAGAGTAAGTGTTGAATTGGGCATAAGAATAAAAAAGAACCTGACCTTAGAGCAACATCTTTTGAGTTAGACTGTGTGCAAAGGTGACCAGTTTACCTTGTGATCTTAGTCAAGCCATTTACTTTTTTTTTTGCTTTTATTGTGGTAAAAACATACTACAAGTCATTCGCCAACATAACAACCTCTCCATTTACAGCTTAGGGACATTGATGACATTTTTCATGTTGTGCCACTATTGTTTTCCAAAGTATTCCACCACAATTAGCATAAACTCAGTGCTCCACAAACAAAAGCTTTCTCTTTCCCCCTCTCTCCCTCCTCTGGTAACCACAAGTAATCTTTGATTTTTTTTCTCTCTCTCTATATAGGGAGCTCTGATAGCGTAGTACCTAAGGCACTTGACTGCTAATCAGAAGGCTAGTGGTTCAAACCCACCAGCCACTCTTCGGAAGGAAGATGGGGCAATCTCCTTTTGCAGTGGAAACCCAAGGAGGGGTCGCTATGAGTCGGGTCCGACTCGATGGCACATAACAACAACAGCAACAACTATATATATTATTTTATTTTTTTCCCCGACTTATGTAGGAATTTGCCTTCCCCTCCCTTCCCCTCTCTGGTAACCAACAAAGAAAGTTTCCTTCCATGTATAAACCTTTCCTTGACTTTTTACAGGAGCAGACTAATAAAATATTTGTCTGTCTTTGATTGAATTTTTACGCTCAGCATAATGTCCTCCAAGTTCACCTATGTTATGCAGTGTTTTGCAGATTCTACATTATTCTTTAGCGTTGCATAGTATTCCATTGTGTGTATGTACCACAGTTTGTTTATCCATTGCTCAGTTGATGGGTACTTAGGTTGTTTCCATCCCTTTGCTATTGTGAATAGTGCTGCAATGAACATGGGTGTGCATATATCTGTTTGTGCTCTGTCTCTTACTTTTTTAGGCTATTTACCTAGTAATGGGATTGCAGGATCAAATGGTATTTCTATTTTCAACTTTTTAAGGAATGGCCATACCAATTTCCACAGTGGTTTTATCATTTTACAGTCCCACCAACAGTGTTTGAGAGTCCCAGTCTCTCCACATCCTTGCCAGCATTTGTTATTTTCTGTGTTGTTGAATTTTGCTGTTAATGCTGGGGTGAGATGAAGTCATGATTGATTTGATTTGCATCTCTCTAATAGCTCTTG
>NW_006921599.1:19740926-19750844 GCF_000298275.1 Orycteropus afer afer
TAATGATCATAAACATTTCTTCATGTATTGGTTGGTTGCCTGAATATCTTCTTTGGTGAAGTGTTCTCTCATATCTTTTGCCTATTTTTAAATTGTATTGTTTGTCTTTTTGATTTGAGGTGTTGAAGTTTTCTATAAACTTTAGAGATAAGTCCTTTGTCCAGTATATCATTGCCAAATATTGTTTTCCATTCTGTAGGTTCTCTTTTTACTTTTTTGATGCACATGAGAATTTAATTTTTAGAAGGTACCAATCATCTAGTTTATCTTCTGCTGTTTGCATCCTGGCTTATGCTTGATCATCTATTTATGGCATAAATTAGGGCCCTTAAGTTTGCCCATATTTTTTCTTTGATGAACTTAACAGTTTTAGGTTTCACATTTAAGTCTTTGAGCCATCTGGAGTTAGTTTTTGTGTGTAGTGTAAGGTATGGGTCTTATTTCATTTTTCTGCAAATGGATTTCCAGTTTTGCCAGCACCATTTGTTAAAGAGACTGTCGCTTCCCCATTTAATGGATTTGAGCCCTTTGTCAAAGATCAGCTGACCATAGGTTGATGGATCTGTTTCTGGGTTCTTAATTCTGTTCCACTGGTCTGTGTGTCTGTTATTGTACCAATAGCAGGTTGCTTTGACAACTGTGTATAGTCGGTTTTGAGATCTGGGAGTGTGAGACCTCTTACTTTGTTCATCTCATGCCATTTACTCTTTCTGAGCCTCAGTTTACTTATATATAAAATGAGTGAATTGAACCCAGTGTTAGGTGATTCTTTACTAATTCAGTTATTTATTAGGTAATCATTGAATGTCTGTTATACTATGTATTCAGCAGTGAGCAGACAGATTCGGTCTCCTTCTTGTAAAAGACTTCCATTTTCCCCTATCTCTCTTGACTTGTCCTTCTTGTTTTTCCCTTATGTAGTAATTGGGAGGATAATGAGGAAATGAAGCAAATGAAATGATTAATTACACATTTTGTGACCACGTTTGCTTTTATGTAGAAAGTGGAGCAACAAGTATTTGAGATTTTTGGGAGTAGTTATACATGCTGACAAGCAGATGTAATTTTTTTTTTTTTAAGTAAAAGAACCTCTTTGGTATCCATCGGTTCTAATATCTTGTACTTTATGCAGTTAGTCTGGAAAATGGAAATTTATTATCTCACAAAAGGAGACAAGATTTAAATGGAGTTAATAAAAATGAAAGGAAGAAAATTTTACTTAATTAACGAAATACAGTGAGGCATCCAGAATGAAGAAAAATCTTATTTGGTCTCTTGATCTAAAATGATACTCTTCTCTATGTAAGTTGGTTTAAGAGCTTTTAAGTCTGTTGTAGGCAGCCAGATTAGTTTCATAGAATTTAAATCTCTGACTTCTCCCAAGATGCCTATGAAAGTAACTAAATTTATTGGTTATTAGGTAGCATGAGTAAGTTCAATTTTCTCCAGACTTGTGACAATTAGAGGTTGGCTGTACATATCTAATGCTTAAGTTTCAAGGCTACCTCTATTTGAGAGCTGTTTTGGGGAGATAACCTTGTAACACATACATTTTAATGAGTACATTACTTTTACCACCTGCTGAAGTAGAGTTGGAGTGACTACTGACCTGAAGTGAATGCCTGTGTTCAATATTAATACGGCATGTCTGGGTCCAGACAGCAGTCTTTCATTTTGACATGCACATAGTCAAAGTAAATTAATGTTTAAAACCTGAACACTTTAAGTTCAGCTGGTGTGTGCATTCCATAATAATCCTTCAGAAGCAGTTTACATAGAAATGCTGAGTGCTTTCTTTATACTTTATTTATCATATGTATAGGTCCACATTGCAGTATTTGTAACAAGATTTAGCCAGTGCTGTTTTTTATGACTGACTTGTTTTATGGTGGCTAACGAAATTAAGTAATTTAGAATTTAGTCTTTACGTATTTTAAATAAATTCACACTGTTAATTTATACTCATCTGCCTGGCAGGACAGTAGCCTTATTACAGTTATATTATTTTTAGATGTTTTTATTCAGCTCACTCCTAATATTTCTGCTCGAATGAACACAATTTTTTGAAACCGTAGTGGTGATTTAAACACAAAACAAAACTAAGCCCAGATATGGTGTGTTTTTTGACTGTAGTATCGCAGTGGATAAAGCATTTGACTGCTCCCCAAAGATTGATGGTTCAAACCCACCCACCACTCTGTGGGAGAAAGATGAAGTTGTCTATTTCATGCAGATTGACAGCTTTGGAAATCCAGTGGGGCTGCGCTCTGTCCTGTAGGGTCAATATAAGTTGAAATTATTATGGCAGTAGGTTTTATGGAACAAGGAGGAGCCCTGGTGGCGTGATGGTGGAGTGCTTGGCTGTTAACTGAGAGGAATGGCATTCTGCTTCCAAAAAAAGTAAACCCACTGCTGTCGAGTCTATTCTGACCCTTCTCTAACACTACGCCACCAGAGCTGCTTCTATTAAGACTACAGCCTTGGAAATCCTATGAGACAGTTTTACTCTGTCGTACAGGGTCCCTATGAGTCTGAATCAACTCAATGGCAGCAGCTTTGGTTTTTGGTCCTGGGTCTCTCCATTTGTTGGAAGTGACTCCACAGCACCCAACAATTTTTGCTGTAAGAATGAAAATTAACAAATATAACAAAGATACTGTTGAGAGGACTTTTCTTTTTTTCTTCACATACTGCTTCCTAAACTTTCTTTTATTGGTTTTAAAAAAATTCATGACAGATGTGGTAATGGGGAAATTACATTAACATTTAAGTATTAAATTAGCTTGTAGCCAGAGTGTCTTACTAATATGATGACATTTAGTAAGTTCAGGATTTTAAAGACCGTGTTTTGTAACTCATTGTTACACATTTCCTGTTTGTCTTTTTTTTTTTTTTATTTTAATTATATATGTTAGATCTGCTTTTTCAGATGAAAATTTCCATTGTGGATTTCAACATTGTAATTATTTTACCTTGCTGTCACTGTTTGTTACTTATGAATTAAGAATATGTGAATGGTGACTCTAAGGAGAATAGTATGTGATTGGAGTTGTAGGCAAACAAAACAGTTTTCATAACACTTTTACAGTTTAAGTTCAAAGAAAAATCTCAAGTTATATTTATTAGCAAACATATTTCAGCTAGGGAGTTTTACTTGCTCCAAAAAGATGGCAGATGGAAGTGAACCTAATATGTGTTTAGATAAAATAAAATAAAATTTATTTTAAATTATATCTCTTACATCAGCATAATGCTTTAAATTTTTCCTTAGAGTTATAATAAATGCCATACTTTTGCTGAAAGGGTAAAAATTAAACTTCTTCTATTGACAGAATTTGTTTTCTATTCAGAAATACATATAATATTTCATTTATGTTACAGAATATCACATAACTATTGTTAGATTATATTTAATTCATGTATAGTCTTTTGAATCTTGGATATCCGTAACATCAGAAAATAGGTACTTTTTTATCACTGGCACAGTGGATTTAGATTGAATTTGGAATCATTGTACAGAGAATACCTATTGTTCCCATTGAATGATTATCTATGGATTATGGAAATGAACTACTCTTCCAGTAGTAATGGGTTTGTACTGACTGATTCATGCATAGTATCCCACTTGGTCCTATTTTCACCTCTCATATGTGATGGCTAGCTGGCAAAATTAAACAACTGCTTTGTGAGTGTGGAAGGTTTTATAACCAGCTGGCTCATGCTGGTTCAAATTTGTAGCATTGGCTTCATTTGTATTATTCTGTCATTAACTGGCTATGGACAAACAGTCAATAGCCTATAAACATATTTGTCTTTGTTCTACTGCATGAAGAATTTTGTCTTCATGTAAGGGTTTCATAAAAAATAATATTAGTTTGGATTAATTTGGAAATGAGCATTTTAAAATCTTTCTTGCCCAGAGACTTTGTGAGTGATTTCTACAAAAAGAATATATAGGAGATTATATGATTGGGCCTATTACTCTCCAAACAACAGGCACGTTCTCCCTTTAGAAAAATTAAGGAGTTTAGATGGAATATGTACACATGTAGATTTTTATGGAACTATTGTCTCTACAGAACTGTGTGGAGTAAGTGTATTTCATTGAAGTAATAGAATCTTTAAGAAAGAGACTGTAGTTCTAGGTTAGATCCTATGGTGTTCTCAGAGGTAATGGGCTATTTTCATGGAAGCTACCCAATATTTCCACTGATAGGAAATAAGATAGTGCAGACATTTTCTTTGGTGAATAGTCCATCTCCAACTGTGATACCTACTTCTTACCACTTTATGGACTTACTTTAGACTGGTTACTGAGAGCAAAATTTGTGCATGATTACATATAATCAAGGTTAATTTTTATCAAGGGTCACCATGTTTTTGCTATGGTCTGACAGTCATGACCCACATTAAAAGAGCCCTGTGGGTCTGTCTGGAATATTTTTGCTTGATGTCTGGATCGTTTATTTCAGATGCTTGTCAGTTTCATTATATATTATTGTTTGGGGCATTCACTGGATTTTCAGGTATACCATAAAAACAGTGCTCTTTGCAATTAGATTGTCATGTGGGAGCTTCTGTTTTATGGTGTGTAAACACTATATAATCTTGAAGGGTGAGTAATTTGGGGGCCATTTTCCATTTGGTTTTGTGTTATGTTCAGTTGGTAGGTTATTTTCAACTAGAATAGGCTTTAGCCCTACATCCAGCATTCCGGATTTGATTCAGCTCATTCATTCTTCAGTACATTCAGTATTTTGGAGTATTCAAATTAATTTTCTTTGCTTAAAAATAAACCCAGTTGAGTAGTTTATTTCACAATATAGAACTAAGTAAGATTTGTAAGAGAAAAGTTACAAATATTTCCTTTTGCTTGTATAAAGGATGTAGTGGTTATTATTTTTTAATTATCATTCAGGACATTCTGGTAACTCAAAGACAAAACTCAATGGCTGTTGAAACTGGATGTTTGTTTTGTAGTTTTGAAATCATATTTAATTTTGGCCATACCTGTCTGACTTAGTAGTTGAAAGGGTAAACAGTTCAAACAGAAAGAAAAAAGCAGTTTGTGTTTTGTCAGTTTTCAACTTTAGATATCAGTAAATCATTGCTGTAGCCTTCTTTATCTTTTGTTTGCACAAAAAAACCTGTTAGAATTATGTCTGGGGGGACCATCTGCTGTGGTTCTCAGTCTTGTCAGTGTGATAAGGGATAAGCTGTATAAACAGGGGCACCACAAACAAAAAAAAAAAAAAACAAAAAAGAAAAAACAGGGTGCTTTTAGGAAAAGTATGATATGAATTTAATTTTATAATGGAACCACAGAAAGTGATAGGATTTTGCTCATAGTTTATGAGGAATGAGGCTATAATACATTTATTTTGCCATAGGTTCAAGTTATATATGGTTTATCTTCACATTAATGTTATATCTTCCCTTTTTGATTATAGGGTTCCTATTTAGAAGGGCAAGGCTTTTAAAAGTCCTTTGAAAATATTTCTGTATAGCACTTGACATTGTGATATTTTCCAGATTGTCGTCTTACTTTTGGGGTCTTTTTTTTTTTTTTTTTCCCCCTACCTGTTAATTTTTCTCTGACTTGAATCCTCAGAAGTCATCTTTTCCTTTTTCAATTGCAATGAGGTCATGGTGCTTCATAAGGAGAAAGCCAGTCATTTCCATGGCAACATATTCTATCAGAACATCACAAATCTATCTTGCCCCTTACCTTTAAACTCTCAAGTGCAAAAGGAAGGAGATGTCTATGAAGTGGCATTGTTATAGTATAAACCCCAGGATTGGAAGAGTGAAAGGAAAGTCAATTAAGGAAAAAAATAATCTTAAAAGTACCTTACATTTACACACATACATACACACACAGACACACACACACACAAGAGATTCTATTTTGTAGAGAACAGTTCTTTTAGAATGGAAAAAGGAAGATTCCAAAAATTAGTTTTTTAAACTCATCATTTAGTGGCTATAAGAACAGTAAAAGAATAGTAAGGAGCTGAGATACCAAAACCCACTGCCTTGAGTTGATTCTGACTCAGCATGTTATTAAGCATTTACTCCAGTGTTGAGAAGTCTACCTTTGTAGATGAGCTCTAACACATTCCTGTAAGTTTTTTTGGTTTAAGCTAATATTATTTCAGCATGATAATGGCACCTTGAGTTTTTAAAGGAATTCTAGAATTTTGTCAACTTTTTAAAATTTAATTAAGAGGAAGTGCTCGAGAGATGATGGGGTTGCTTGTTTATGGAAGAAAAGAGAACAGTTTATTGCTTCATCATTATTGAAGATTTCATACCCTTTAATATCTGGTATTATGAAGTATGTTAAAATTAAAGTTTTATGAGACTTTATGATAAATCATTTGTTATTTTATCGACTTTCAGTTTTCAGCATTTTATTTTTACCTAGCATTTTCTTTCTGGGTGACATATTTACTGGTGTGCCATGTGAAGATGGTGAACGTTGCCAGGATTAACACTTGCTCTTTGTCCGTGTTAGTGGTAGGGGCTCTGCCTGCCTGGCAGTGCCCTCTCTGCTAGTCCTTATTCTAGAATGTATTCATTCACTACAGGTCACCTGTTTGACTCACTCCTTTCACTGGACTGCAGACTTCTTGAAGATGGGGGCTTTCTTGTGTGGCATAGAGTAAGCATTCAATAAGTATGTATTGAGAAAATAATGAGCAGAATGGAGTTAGTTGTTGTTGTTGTTGTTGTTAGGTGCTGTCGAGTCAGCCCTGACTCATAGTGACCCAATGTACAACAGAATGAAACACTGCCTGGTGCTAAGCCAGCTTCACAGTCTTTGCTATACCTAAGCCCATTGTTGCAGACAGTGTGTCAGTCCATCTCGTTTAGAGCCTTCCCCTTTTTCTCTGACCCTCTACTTTACCAAGCAAGATATCCTTCTCCAGGGGATGGTCCCTTCTGACAACATGACCTAAGTAGGTGAGATGAGGTTTGGCCATTCTGGCTTCCAAGGAGCATTCTGGCTGCACTTCTTCCAAGACAGATTTGTTTGTTCTTCTGGCAATCCATGGTACTTTCAGTATTCTTCACCAACACCATAACTCAAAAGCATCAACTGTTCTTTGGTCTTCCTTATTCATTGTCTAGCTTTCACATGCATATGAGGCAATTGAAAACACCCTGGTTTTGGTTAGGCACACCTTAGTCTTCAAGGAAACATCTTTGGCTGTCAGCACTTTAAAGAGGTTTTTTGCAGCAGATTTGCCCAATGCAGTACATCATCTGATGCCTTGACTGCTGCTTCCATTGGTGTTGATTGCAGAACCAAGTAATATGCAATCTTGGGTAACTTCAGTCATTGTTGGTGATATGCTACTATATTTCTGTGGCAGTGGTATATATTATTCTAATTGTTTTCCTTGTAATATAGGAAGTTGAAATTATGTTCCCTGTATATTCCATACATGTCCTTTTTGTATATTTATTTTGATGTCTTCATGGACCACCCCCTCATGCCTTCCCAGACCTTACATGTACCCATCCCAAGAGGACTCTTTAGCTTGTCTCTGTTTCCTGGCTCCCTTCATTTCTGGTGTGCTAACTTTGGCTACCCTAAGCTATCTGGTGTGAGAGAAGGTGGTGTGAAGGTTTTGCAAGTCCACAGACACTACTTGTTGGAGTGCTTTAAAATTTTTTTATTTTGAACTATTTGACAGAGAAGAGGGTTAAAAGAATGAGAAAAGGAATAGCTCTCTACTCCTACCCAGCTTTAGCAATAAAGCATTACTGATATGTTGAAGCCCCTTTGGGGGGGTAGGGGACAAGAGTACAATTTTCATTTCCTTTTCTGCCTGTTAATCCAGAAAAGTGTTAGCCTTCAAAGAAAATCTTCTGTGTGCTTTCATAGTGTACTTCCCCAGGCCTATGTGTATTGTTCAACCTGCCAATGTATTATAACCATCTGTTCAGATGTCTGTCACCCCTTACCAGGCTGTACTTCATCTTTGTATTCCTAGAACCGTACACAATAGCTGGAATGGAATAGGTGCTCAGTAAGTGCTTATTGTGTGAATGAGTGAATAGGTACAGTTCTTTTATAACAAACATTGTTTTAATGCAGGATTCTGTTTAGCAAAACTATTTCCTTGTCTAGCCTGTAGTTAGGGCCCTTGCTGCTCTGATGTGAACAAATTGAATTAAACATAAAATCCTGTAGAACAGATGCGTTTACAAGTCTCTGCTCACACAGCTGCTGGTCTATTTAATAAAAACATTGCTGTTTTGATTGGGTATTCATAGTCTTTCTTTTTGTTAACTCTTTTAGTATCCTTGTATAAGCAGGGACTGCAGACTAGAGGAGATGAGTGGAAGAATGAACCAGTGATCAGAACCAAGAGAAACAATTGGAGATGGAGATACAGAGAGGATGAATGAAGAAAGATCTTTATTTTAGGTAGAGTCATCATGAAAAGAATAAATAGATATATTTACCTTCCCTGGACTGGAACTCCTAAGTCTTGGACTCCATATCTCTCAGGCAATTATTCTAACCTTCCCTAAATCACCTAAGAATGTATAACGTTCTTACTCTAAATTACAATGATTACAAAGAGTATTTAATGATGCATTCATTTTTAAATTTTTTATCCAAAAAATGCACAGATCTTAGTGCTCGTTCACTGAATTTTTTCCATTTCATACATCCATGTAACTACCACCTAAGCAAGACAGAGAATATTTCCATCACCCCAGAACATCTTGTGTCTTTTTCTAATCAGCCTTCTCTTTCCCTTCCACTCTGTAGCAGCCACTTTCTGACTGTCCTTATACATTAATTTTATTTGTGGTTGGGAGACATAAATGGAATCATACAGTATATACCCTTTTGTGTTTGGCTTCTTTCACTCAACATAATGTTTTTTGAGACTCATCCGTGTTGTTGCATGCATTCCATTTGTTTTTAACAACAAAAATGTGTACCCTGGCAATCACATGCAAATCTGTTTTTACTTTAAAGCTGAGAGCTTGGGTAGTGCTTTTTTAGGAGGGTTGTTAATAGAATTAATAACTATAGCTAACATTTGTACAGTGCCAGCCCCTGTGCTAAGTGCTTTACACACATTATCTTACTCAACTGCGTTCTGCGATTATCTGTTTACTTTGTTCTCTATGGCATACGTGCTTGGTGAAAGTCTTGACATTCTATGAAAGAATTGACATTTGCCAAAATGTCTTTCATGTTATGAAATTCTGATTGTTTTCCTCAGTACTAAGCACTGTTTATGGAGGGTATTGAGGAAGTTAAACCATCAACAAGGAGAAAATTGTAAAAGGACCGTGGAAAAGAGGCACTGGGGAGGAAGGAAAATGGTGCAGTAGCTCAGTTTAGGTTCTCCTTACACTGTGAAGAAATAGCCTTTGTATATCTAAGTAGTTTTTATGCCTTTCAAAGATGCCTATAATAATGCGAGACCCTTTTTTCCATTCATTATAGCATTGCATTCCATTATACCAGCCTAGCTTGAGTATTTACTAGCATTCATGTTATATGTGGAGCTCTGGTGGTGCAGTGCCTAAAGCATTTGACTGCTAACCAGAAGGTTGGTGGTTCAAACCCACCAGCCACTCCATGGGAGGAACATGGGGCAGTCTATGTCTGTAAAGATTTACCTCCTCAGAAACCCAATGGGGATCACTATGAGTTGGAATCGACTCGGTGGTGGTGATTTGGTTTGATTTGGTATGTAATGTGTACTGTATGCCAGGTACTATTCTCACTGCTTTACATATATTAATTCTCACAACTCCCAAAGGTGGGAATTGTGTTGTTTTTAGATTTGTTTTTTTAATTGTGATTTGGGTGAAGATTTACAGAGCAAATTCACTTTCCATACAGCAGTTCACATATACTTTGTCTCACGTCATTGACCA
>NW_006921599.1:19753269-19754711 GCF_000298275.1 Orycteropus afer afer
TGAAGATACCTAAAGATAATTCTTTTGAATTCCTTATCAGAGAGTTCCAATGCTGCTTCTTCCTCAGGGATGTGTTCTGGGTCTGTATCCTGCTTCCTTGTTTCTACCACTTTATCTTGCTTCTTTGTGTGGACTGGATGATCTTTTGTTTCCGAGGCATTATGGCATTGTTGTATTTAGATGTCTGTTAACTGTTTGTGAAGAGCAATGAAGGGTGATTCAGGCTTTTCTTGGTGGTTTTTTATTGTTGGCCTTGTCAGTCTTGAAGGTCTCGAGTGTCCTTGGGGTTGCTGGAAAGCAGAACGTGTTCTTAAGCCCCAGGAATCTGCGAGAGTGCTGTCTCTTTATATCCAAAATAGTCAAGCTGCTTTTTAAACCTTCAAAATGGTGGTGCCCTCCAGACTGGCAAAAGTCCACAGCTCATCCTACCTTTCTCTTCACCTTCTCTGTTTGTTCCCCAGCCACCGTTCACAGTCCTCCGTGCAGTCCCTGGCTAGCAGGGTGAATTTTAGGTTAATTCTTAGGTCCTACCACCACTTAGGAATCTCCAAGCTGTCTTTGCTGTCAGGATCGCTCAGGATTGCTGCCAGACCGCAGCTCCGTCTGTCTCCTTTTTTGGTATTTTCATGCAAATTCTTCTGCTAGTTGGGGTTTAGTCCACTTCTATATCCTTCCATTCAAGGCTCAGGGGTGTAGGATTATCTTCTGTGTCTGTGTTAATTGGTTTCCTTTTTCTTTGTTGAAGAGGGTCTGTGCAGTCTTTCTGCCTAGTCCGCTATCTTTCTGGATCTGGGAATTGTGTTTTTTTTTTTTTTAAACCCAGTGCTCTCAGCTGCTAAATAATAGGTTGGAGATTCAAGTTTACCCAGAGGCACCTCTAAAGAAAGGACTAGCATTCTGACCTGGAAAACCCTTTGGAATACAATTCTATTCTCACACATGTGGAATCCCCATGAGTCAGAATTTGACTCGATGGTAAAGTATTTTACTTGAGGCCACCGGGGCACTGCGAGGTTAAAGGATTGGACAAAAGTCACATAGCTAATATGGCTGGAGATGGAGTTCTAATGTAGGCAGCCTCGGTTCAGAACCCATGTTTTAATCACTGCAATGGATGCTACAGTTTCTCCTATACCTTACCCAGTCCCTCTTCCTTGACCTATTGATGGTATTGGTTGAGTGCAGGGAGAGTTAGTAAGGTTTTGAAGCTAATTTTGAAACAATGATGTGCTTATTCAGGCCTGTACATGTAGTGAATTGATGCTGCTCAGCTAATTGGCTGTCGACCCAGGAGATGAGAGACTCTGAATCAGTGAGAATCTCTTATCCATGTGTGTTTATAACTCTCTTCCTAGTTGCTTTAACAATTTCTCTTAGGAAGATCAGCACGAAGCCAGTCCCCATGAGGCGGAGGTCAAAGATGTCCCAAATGTCCAAACTAC
>NW_006921599.1:19755170-19762271 GCF_000298275.1 Orycteropus afer afer
ATTACCAGTCACTATAGAGAATGACTACTACCAGCTGCCCAGCCAGGTTGATACTTGACCTTAACTACCACACCACCCCAAATAGGCATGGATAATGAGATTTACAAAATATCACAGAATGGAGGACAATGGCTAGAAGGGCCACATCAAGCAATTCACTGCACTAGTCAATGACAATTGAAGTATTATATGATCACGTGGTGTCCTGTACTCAGAGAGAGTAGGCATACCTGCAGTAGATCCTTGACATTTTTGAATTTCATATTTGGGGTTTCACTTATTTTCTGAGAAGCCAGAAGATCTATAACATTTAGAAGTTTGTGATAAGAATAGTATCATTTTGGTAGAGTTGTGAGGTTATGGAGAATTAAATAAAAATAATGTTTGTAGGAATTAATTGTGAGAAGGTTGGAGTACGGATTCTACTTACTTGGTTAGTGAGTGAACTCAGCAGAGGTTCCCACTGGTCTGCATGTGATCATCATGATTTGGCAAGGTCTCAGAAAACATCTATTTACCAAGTCAAGGAGGCACTGTTGTTGAAACCCTTGGCCCATGTAGGCCTGCGAGCCTTAGACTCAGACCTTTGTCCTTTTTGGAGCTGTTAATTTTTTTAGTTTTGTCTGGTCTTTAAAGATGTAATCTCTTTATTATTTTATTATTGACTTCTCTCCAGGTTATAACATAGGCTGTTTTAGGCTATTAGTTTCTTAGCTATGGGTAAAGCATTCTGGATAGTGTTTTCTCCATTTTATTGCTATGCCATAGCCTTTTGTGTCATTTCCCTCAACTCGTCGTTGGTTTGGCTTCCTTGGGGCTTTGTCTACCTTTTTCTTTTTCCTTAAAATATATGATTAATTTTTCCAAGCCCAAAAGAAGAAAACAAACCCCAAACCAAACCAGTTGCTGTTGAGTTGATTCTAACTCATGGCGACCCAATGTGTGTCAGAATAGAACTGTCTTCCATGGGTTTTCAATGGCTGATTGTTTGGAAGTAGATCCCCAGGCCTTTCTTCCCAGGTCCCTCTGGTAGACTCAAACCTCCAACCATTTGGTTAGTAGCTCATTGCAGCTTGGTCTACACAATCTCGGTCACCCCTTGACTGAGCAGTTTATTATAATTTGAAACATGAATGGTATGAAAACCCTTGATGGGGTTATGATAATACATATTTTCTCTCTTTCCTTCCTTCCCTCCCTCCCTTTCTCCCACCTCTCTCTTGCTCTTTCTTTTTCTCTCTCACCCTTTCTGTCCTCTTCTCTTTCTCTTTTACCCTTCCCTTTCCCCTCTCTTTTACCCTTCTCTTCTCCCCTTCCTTCCTTTTTTTTCACACAGTTGCTTTTTTAAATCAGACCCATTATACTATAATGTAGTTAGAAGAAAAAATGGTTACTTCACATTTTTATATATGTACACACACACGTATAATATATGTATATATGCATATATATGTGTATATTCATATACAGATATGTATGTGTATACATACATATGTATGTGTGCTCATATATGTATACATGTATACGTGCCTATGCATACACGTATGTATATATAAATATACACATGCATGCATACACATGTGTGTATATGTAAATATGTACATATAAACGTGTATATACACATGCATGTACATATCTCTCTATATATACCCATATATATGCATATATACATATATATGTGTATTATACATACATATATATTTTAACTTTTTATTACGATTTGGATCCAAAGCAGATTCATTTTACATTCAACAATTTGTACACATTTTTCTTCATGATACTGATTATAATCCCTATGTTCTTTCTTGCCTATTCATTCCTGCCTGCCTAGCTTTCTCCTGTGCAAATGCTGCCTTTCTGATTGCCCATGGTTCACTGTTCTAACGAGTGCATCTCCCTGGTGTAGTTGTTCAGCTTGTAGTCCTGTCTGTTGTTTGGCTGAGAGTTAAGATGAGAGTGAGTCCAGTTCCAGGCTGAAGGGTAACGAGAGGGTCACGTTTATATTTTAAAAAGATACCATGAACTCTGTATTTGGCAAAGATTGATTTAAATAGACATTTCTAAAGGAGTTTTTTTTTTCCCATCTACTAACTCATAAAATATACTGCTTATATTTAGTTTAGTAAGAAACTGCGTAAGTCTTTTTATTTCATAAGGAGTCATTTTCATAGGGCCTGTTCAGTGTATCCTAAAGATTACCAAAAAAGATGTTTACTTGTGTTTTATTGATTATGCAAAGGCATTAAACTGTGGGGATCATAACAAATTATGGCTAACTTGTGATTAATGAAAATTCCAGAACACTTAATTGTACTCACCTGGAACCTATACATAGACCAAGAGGTAGTTATTTGAACAAAACATGGGGGTAATGCATAGTTTAAAATCAGGAGTGGTGTGTGTCAGGGTTGTATGCTTTCACCATACTTATTCATTATGTATGCTGAGCAAATAATTTGAAAAGCTCGGCTATATCAAGAAGAACTTGCCATCAGGATTGGAGGAAGACTAATTAGCAACCTGTGATATGCAGAAGACACTGCCTTGCTTGCTGAAAGTGAAGAAGACTGGAAGTACTTCCTAATGAATATCAAAGGCTACAGCCTTAAGTATGGATTAAACCTCAACATAAAAGAAAAACTTTTGCAACTGGACCAATAAGTAACATCCCAATAGAGAAAAGATTGAAGTTGTTAGGGATTTCATTTTACTTGGCTCCACAATTAATACCCATGGAAGCCGTAGTCAAGATATCAAATGATGTGTTGCATGTGTAAATGTATAAAAGATGCCTTTTAAAAAGTATTAAAGATCAATGATGCCACTTTGAAGACTAAGGTGCAACTGACCTAAGCCATTGTCTTTTCAGTACCCTCATATGCATATGAAACTTGGACAATGAATAAAGAAGACCGCAGAAGAATTGATACATTTGAATTATGATGTTGGTGAAGAGTATTGAATATACCATGGACTGCCAGGAGAACAAACTAATCTGTCTTGCAAAAAAGTACAGTGGGAATGCTTTTTTAGAAGTGAGAATGGCTAGACTTTGTTTCTCCTACTTTGATCATGTTATCAGGAGGGACCAGTCCTTGGAGAAGGATATTATGCTTGGTAAAGTAAGGAGTCAGTGAAAAACGGGAAGACCCTCCACAAGATGGATTGACAAAATGGCTGCAACATTGGGCTCAAGCATAACAGGGATTGTCAGGACTGGGCGGGACTGGGCATGTTTCGTTCTGTTGTGCTGAGTCCCAATGACTCAAAAGCAACTTGGTGGTACCTAACAACATAATTTGTAATAAATTTCTTGGAATTGAAGACTTTGCTTTTTGTAGGAAAACATAAGTTAGTAAATAATGTCACAACCTTTAACATCTGAATTTTTGGTTTAGCAGTTCATGGTGATATCTCAAACTTACTTAGGTTTTAATAGGTGCCAGGCATTCTAAGCACTGTCAGTATATGAAATCCATGTTAAGGAGTACTCATGGTTTCAAAAGTGAATGCTTAATTTATCCTTTTGGAACAATACAACAAACTGTCTTCGAAAAGTTTATTCTCTCTGGTGGTACTTTATGGTTCTTCTAAAATTACTTGACATTTTATAACTGTTCTTTCTATCTCAGAAACAAGTTTGCTCTTCAAGTTACCTATATATATAAAATATTTTCTCTCCCTCTCACAAACCCAGATTCTTAAAAGTATATTTTCTTTGTTCTAGAGAAAAAGTCCTATGATACTTTAATTACATGATTTCTTCTAGTTTACTTTGACTTTTGGATTTAATATATTTAACTTGAATGTGGCATTTCTGGGTCTGGGTATTGGGTTATGTTAGATTTGCCTAATAGAAACAGAAATAGTATTATCTAGTTTGTATTTATCAATCGAACAGCCAGTAAGCAAGTAAAATTCTTTTTTCTGTGTGTTAATATAGAAACCACCCTCTGGATGAATGTAAAATTGAGCTTTGATAGAATGCCAACTGACAATGTTTATTGGAATGATAGAAATTATATATTTTGTTTTAAAACTTTTCAAGGAAGTTACAAAAAGGTTATATGCGTTATGGGTAAACTTTTTTCAAATAACGTGTATATAAACATTCAAATCTAAATTCTCAGGACTTATTGCCAAGTGTAACCACAGTTAATACTGGTGCAGTCAGGCCATTTTTTTTTTTTTTCAAACATGTACATACAGATGTATTGTTGTTGTTGTTGTTATGTGCCGTCGAGTCGGCCCCGACTCATAGCGACCCCTCCTTGGGTTTCCGATGCAGTATAGATAGGTGAATATATTTTGAGATATATACATATAGCAAATTCATGAATACTTTTTACATAGAAAATGCTAGCACGTACCATTACTGTATTTCATAAGACATTTTATTTGGACCTTTATGTTTATATGAAGTCAATTTCAGTATGTTGTTTATATTTGAATACCTGTATGATAGTGTGTTACTTGCTGGGGAAGATGATAAAAAAAAAGATGAAGAGTTTTGATCTTTGTCTTAATTTTGTTCAGTTACTGCTGACACTTAATACAGATGATCCCAATATAGGGTAATGTCTTCATTTTCCCAGTGAAAAGATTAAATAAGGTGTTATGGTGGTTACATTTTAAGAATGAAGCTGAAATTGTCAGACATTCTTAGGCTTCATTATGTTATCCATACTTATTTAAAATTGCATCCTATTAAATAATTTAAAAATGTTGTTTTTCTCCCCAGGCTTTTCAGGAAGCAAATTTATCCAGATTCTGTTTGCATCTTCCACTAAGTGTCTCTTTCCTCCCTTACTGCCACTTTTTGAATTATCTAAAAGTTTTCTAGAACACATTGTCTTTACCTCCATTTGACTTGTTAGAGATCTAATCCATTTTGAATCCATCTATGATGTGTTGTTGTTTTGTGCCGTCGAGTCAAACCCGACTCCCTCATCCTTGGGTTTCCGAGATAGTATCACTACGGAAGTAGGATTGCCCAACCTTCCTTCCGAGGAGTGGCTGGTGGGTTTGAACCGCCAGCCGTCTGGTTAGCAGGCAAGTGTCTTAGCCACTATGCTACCAGAGCTCCCATCTATGATGTAGTCACTGGAAAATTTATCCCAGGTGCCCATTCTCATAACTAAAGAACTGTTGTTTTTGTCTTTCCCCCTGGAGAAATATATATGTTGAACTCCATAGTGTAACCACTTATTAAAATACTTATAAAAAACCTAAACTCCAGGAGTCATTTACAATGATATTAAGTCCTTCCCAGTGTGAGGTCATATTCTTAGGGGATTAAATCTGGCCTAAAGCTCATTGCCTTGTTGCTACTGATTCTGGTATCTTTAGGCTTCTAGAGGTTCCACTTCTCTGGGTTGTAAAATGTGATGCTCTTGTTATTTAAAGGAAGGTAATTGAGAGAGTAAGAGCACCTCATAATAAGAAAGACTTTACTAGAAATATAAAACAGTTTTTTCTTTTCTAGGGTATAATATTTTTGGGAAAATAAAACTTTGCCTTCTATTTGAGCAAGGAGTCCTAGTGGTGCAGTGGTTAAACACTTGACTGCTAACCAAAAGGTCAGCAGTTTGAACCCACCAGCCACCCCATGAGAGAAAGATCTAGCTGGCGAACTACTCCTGTAAAGATTCTCACTGCCATCAAGTCGGTTCCTACTCATAGTGACCCCCATTAGGTTTCCAAGGCTGTAAATCTTTACGCAAGCGGGTTGCCTGTTTTCCTTCCACAGAGCAGCTGGTGGATTTCAACCGCTGTCTTTTTGATGAGCATCCCAGTGCCTTACTCACTGCAATCCCAGAACTCCTTTGAAAACCCTGTGGGGCAGTTCTCTGTGAGTCAGAATTAATTAACTTGAAGGCAAGTGGGACTTTTTGGTTATATTTGGGTACGGGTTTAGTAGCCAGCCAACACCTCTTAAGATAGGTTGCATTTTGTTGTTGTTGTAGTTTTATCTTACTAGACGGTTCACATTGCCTGCTGCTTTTCCTTGTCACAAATTTAGCCGTTTTCACCTGCTGCTTCTTTTCCCTTTTCTCTGTTTCACATTATCTTGTTAGTTTCTTCTTCCTTCCCTGAGTCAATTGAAGTACATTTATTTTATCAGTATTTATGTCTTCATCGTCATAAATATCTGAAATCTTTATTTGGGGTGTGAAAGTAATTTTCTGATGCACTGTTAAGGTACTGCAAAATTGAGCCAAGGCCCTTATTAATTCTAGAGTGGATGTTCCTGTGATCCTCGCTAGGAGACCAAAATCTTAATAGTTGAAATTAGACTGGTGCAGTGTTGAAAGATAAAATACACTTTAAAAATATTCGCATGATAATCAAAAGAACAAAATTATCCAGTGGGAGTGTTAGTAGAATGTTTCCAGGATCAACAGTAGAATTCTATGAGAGAACAATTTTTTTCTTTTAATGGATGGCAGGTGGTAGAGTTGAAAAACAGGTTTTTATAATGGAAATGCTATGAGTCTTAGCTATAGTGGTGTGAGTGGTATTGTTACAATTCATAGATTAGATGTATTGCATTATCTAATCAGAGGCTTTTGTTAGTAAAAAGCTGCCCACCACAGCAGCCCCCAGTTAGTTTTAAGATGCTTGTCACAGGATGAACTCTTCTCAGATTTTTTTTTTTTTTTTTGCTACTCTCAAAATTTTTAAAACTAAAGATATTCCTTATCTTTGTCAAGTCTTAGCAGATTTAGTGAATGTAAATTATTCATTTTTCTAAAAATAAATTTTATATTAGGAAAGTAAATAAAGAAAACAGCTCATTTGTACACTGGATCGGAAAACCTGAATTTGCCCCTGTAGAGAACATCAGTTAATGTTGGTAATGTTCTCCTGGTTTCCTTTTTTTAAAATGTTACTACTCATTTAATATTTAGTTTTCTTTTCATTATCTTTACTCTTAGAAAGGGTCTGAAAAAAAAACAACCTCACTCTGTGGAGTCCGATCCAACTCATAGCAACCCCTCCTTGTGTTTCTGAGGCGGTATCACTACAGAAGTAGATTGCCCAACCTTCCTTCCGAGGAGTGGCTGGTGGGTTTGAACCGCCAGCCTTCTGGTTAGCAGT
>NW_006921599.1:19762431-19764326 GCF_000298275.1 Orycteropus afer afer
TACTTTTGTGGTGATACTGTCTTGTAAACCCCAGGAGGGGTCACTGTGAGTCAGAGCCAACTTGACGGCATATAACAACAGCAACAACAACATACCATTTCTAAAGGATTTTTGAATATTGAGGTCTGTGGTGTCACAAAATCTGTGGGGCTAGGAGGGAAACACCACACAGGAGTCAGGTTTGATTGCAGAGGGTAAGTATATTTTACATTATGCTTAAGGCAGAGGGGCTCAATTACGCTGTACGAGAGAGCAGAACTGTTTGATCTGTTCAGAGTATACAGTCCAATTTCCTAGGAAACCAGTTTCTGTCAAGTTGATTCTGACTCATGGAGACCTCATATGTGTCAGAGTAGAACTATGCTCCATGCATTTTCAGTGGCTTATTTTTCAGAAGTAGACTGCAAGGCCTTTCCTCCAAGGAGTCTCTGGATGGATTTGAGCTTCCAACCTTTTGGTTAGCAGTCATGTATTAACTGTTTGCATTACCTAGGGACCCTTAGTATCTGAGAAGGTCAGTCAGAATAGGATTGGCTAGTTAACATTTTGAGATTTTAATTAAACAGGTAGGAAGCACTTTATTCACACGCAAGGTGAAAATCCATAAGACCTTCCTATCCCATCCATGAGCGTCACAAGATAGGGAGAGGAAGGGAGATAATTTGGTGATAACTGTGGCTCTTACTGTTTGATGTTGAATATTTGCCGTACAAAATATACTACTAAGTCCTAAGCAATTTAAGGCTTAAGGTGAAGGTCCTTGGGTAGTTGGGTAATTGTAAGAATGTTCAAAAGAATTCTTGAATAATTTAATATGTGCCAGCTTGCTACTGCTAGGAATACAAAGTGACCAAAACACAGCCCAGTCCTCTGAAAAGCTGTCCCATCTAGTGAAGAGCATAGAACCACCAGAAGAGACTGTCCATACATTTCCACCATTAAATCTGCTATCTGCCTGAATTAACTTCACATACATGATCTGAGGTCCCAAATTGGGCACACTGAGTGGTCCGTGGTCCGATCCATCTAAGGAAACTCCATCACTTGTAAACTCATCCCCTTCTCACCTGCTCAAGGACATTGCTCTTGCAGTTTTCGCCTTTCCTGTTTGGATTATTTCCCTCTCTGTTTGATCATTCTTATCAGCAGACATGCTGTGATATGTCCTGCTTTAAAACAAAACAACATCCTTTCTTGACCTCACATTCCTCTCCAATGACTATTGCATTTCTTTCTTCCTTTTTTATAGCAAAACTCCTTTTACAGAGTTGTTTATACCTGCTGCTTCTGCTCTATCTCTAATCCACTCCCGTCAGGCACCTTCACTAAAAGTCCTCTTGTCAAGTTTAACAACAGCCTCTGCATGGGTAACACATCTGCCCTTTTCAGACCTCATGTTACAGAGTCTTTATCTGTTAGCATTTGACATAGTTGATCACTCTTTCTTCTTCTTCTTCTTTTTTTTTTTTTTTGTTAATTGTGATTAGGCTGAAAATTTACAGAGCAAATTCACTTTCCATACAGCAGTTCACATACACTTTGTCTCATGACATTTACCACAATGCAACAGCTCCCCTCCTACTTCCTCCCAATAGTCACCTCTTCCCTGTGTCCATCCCTGCATGCACTCCTGCCCCCTGAGCTCTCTCACTGTGCATAAGCAGCCATTCTTTCTCCCATGATTGTTCTCTCCAAGGAGTGTATCTACCTAAGGTAAATGTTCAACTCATAAGCCTGTCTATTGTTGGGCTGGAAGCCACAGGTGTGGGTTCAATTCCAGACCTGAAGGGCAGCTAGGGACCATAGTCTCAGTGGTTCCACCAGGCTCCATTGGACCAGCAAACCTGGTCCCTCCCTTTTTATTTCTCCAAATGATTTTGAGTTTTGCTACACAT
>NW_006921599.1:19764626-19765477 GCF_000298275.1 Orycteropus afer afer
CTCGCCAAAGTAGGAGGTGGAACAATGTTTTGTGTAGTATGTTATGCCAGTTGAGCTTGATGTCCCCTGTGACTGTGGTCCCAAGCCCACAGGTTTGACTACTCAATCTCTCTTGGTAGCTGGCTGTGATCAAGCAGTGATTACATCCTTGCCCCTTGTCAGCTCTACTATACACCTGGGAATTCAGATCATATATAAAAAATTACAGGACCATTGTCTGCCAACCCTAAACATGTTCTTGGGTACACTCCTCGCTTCATAGATATACCTGATAGTTCAGCCTGTCCACCCATCTATCCACGCGTATACCCATGTTTGCCTTTGCTGACAATGCCGTACTGTATGTGCAAAAGGGTTCATCTTTGTTGTCTGTACTTTCCACGTACCTCTCTATGTCTTTCTCTTCTTCATTGCCACTATATTGATCACTCACATTTGGTACATTGCCCTTCTCTTCACCCAAATCAATACTTAACTCTATCTAGCTAACAGTATTCCGTCCCCTCCCCTCCCACCCCTGGTAACCAACAAAGAAAATGTTCTTCCATAGATAAACCTTTCTTTGACTTTTAAAATAACAGACTAATACAGTATCTGTCCTTTTGTGATTGACTTATTTCACTCAGCATGATGTCCTCCAAGTTCATCAATGTTATGCGGTTCTTTAGGGTTGCATAGTATTCCATTGTGTGTATGTACCATAGTTTGGTTATCCATTCCTCAGTTGAAAGACACCTAGGTTGTTTCTATCTTTTGGCTATTGTAAATGGTACTGCGATGAACATGGGTGTGCATATGTCTATTCTTGTCATGGCTCTCACTTCTTTAGGATATATACCTAGTAATGGAAT
>NW_006921599.1:19782482-19783873 GCF_000298275.1 Orycteropus afer afer
TAGTTTTCAAACAGTGAAATACAAGCAAACTAAACACTAGAAAAAAGAAAGAGAAAATGAAAAAACAGAAAAAAATCGGTAGAGGACAAGACAGGGCACCCAGGCTCTGTCCAAGCACACAGATTGGGATGGAGTTTCTGCAGGCCCAGAAGGTGGGTTGGAGTGAGGGATGGCTTCACTTACGTTCATCAAGCGGGTGTGGGGTATAAGAATAACAAGAGGAATGTCACACCTTTTTAGTTGTGCAGGTCCAGAGTGTCCTTGGGGTTACTGGCAAGCAGAACCTGTTTTTTTTTTTTTTAAATTAATTTATTTTTTATTGTGATTTGGGTAAAGATTTACAGAGCTAATTCACTTTCCACACAGCATTTCACATATACTTTGTCTCATGTTATTGACCACAGTTTACCACAATGCAACAGCTCCCCTTCTTCTTCCTCCCCATAGTTACCTCTTCCCAATGTACATCCCTCCATGACAATTTTCTCAGTGGTTTTGTTTTTGTCTTCTTGTTCTGGAATTCCAGTGACACGTAAGTTATTCCTTTTGATGGTATCCCACATGAACCTTAGGCTTTCTTCATTTTGTTTTGATTTTTTTTCTGATTGTTTCCTTTCCAAAGAATTATTCAGGTATTTGCCTTCAATCTCATTAATTTTGTCTTTCTTTGCATCAGTACTTCTCCTTTGCCCTTCGAATGTGTTACCTATTTCTGACAATTTAGTATTAATCTTCTGGATTTCTATCTGTACATTTAGAATCGTTTGTAAATTTTCATTTATTTGTCATTTTGTTCTTATATTTTCTTCCAAAATTCTTCTAAGTTTTTTTTCTGTGTTTTCTTTGGTCTCTCAATCCTTTGATGATACCTAAATATAATTCTTTTGAATTCCTTATTAGAGAGTTCCAATGCTGCTTCTTCCTCAGGGATGTATTCTGGGTCTGTATCCTGCTCCCTTGTTTCTACCACTTTATCCTGCCTCTTTGTGTGGACTGTGATGGTCTGTTGTCTCCGAGGCATCGTGGTGTTGTTGTATTTAGATCTCTGTTAATTTTTTGTGAAGAGCATCCAAGGGTGATTCAGGCTCTTTTGGTGGTTTTTTTTAATCATTGGCCCATTGGTGGATAAGGAGGTAGTGGCTCTCGCTCAGTAAGTGAAGCTGCGGGAGGAGTGGGTGTAGTTGTGTCTTATGGGGACTGTTGTTGTCTACCACTCAATTAGACAGAAATTACAATAGAATAACCATCAAAAAACTAAAAGCACATGGACAAAAAACACACCATGTAATCACACTGGAACAGTAACCAAAAAAAGAAAAAAGGGAAAAAGAAGAAAAGACAAGAAAACCTGTAATATCAAGGGATAGGGCACTAAGAGAAAAAAAGTAGAG
>NW_006921599.1:19784235-19793926 GCF_000298275.1 Orycteropus afer afer
GATGGCCACATCTCTGTTCACCAAGCGGGTGTGGGGAATAAGAATAACAAGAGAAAAGTGGTACCTTTTCATGTTTGCAGGTCCGGAGTGTCTTTGGGGTTGCTGAAAAGCAGAACATGTTCTTAAGCCCCAGGCATCTGTGAGAGCGCTGTCTCTTTAAATATCCAAAATAGTCATGCTGCTTTTAAACCTCCAAATGGCAGCGCCTGCCAGACAGGCCAAAGTCCACAGCTTGGCCTGCCTTTCTTTTCACCTTCTCTGTTTATTCCCCAGCTACCAGAGTAGTCCTCCGTGCAGACCCTGGCTAGCAGGGCTGAGTTTTAGGTTAATTCTTAAGTCCTACCAGCACTCGGGGATCTCCACGCTGTCTGTGCTGTCAGGATTGCTCAGGATCACTGCCAGACCGCAGCTCCATATGTCTCCTTTTTTGGTATTTTCACGCAAATTCTTCTGCTAATTAAGGTTTAGTCCACTTCTATATCCTTCCCTTCAAGGCTCAGGGGTCCAGGATTATCTTCTGTGTCCGTGTTGATTGGTTTCTCTTTTCTTTGTTGAAGAGGGTCTGTGCAGTCTTCCTGCCTATTCCACCATCTTAGAATCTGATCACTCTTTCTTGAAATTGTGTTTTCACTTGACCTCCTGGGCATCAGTCCTTCTGGGTTATGGGTTGTTTTCCTATTCACTGGCTGTTTCTTCAGCCATCTTTGCTGGTTCCTCTACATTTTTATGTTAATCTAAGTGTGGTAGTACATCTCCAGGTACTTCTTTATTTTATTTCTTCACCTGCATAATTCATATGGGATTTTATAAAGCTCTACAGCTTTCTGTATGCAAATATCTGAAGTAATATTTCCAAATTTAATGTCTTCTCTGAACTCTGGACACTGTCAACATATTATCTTAATTTGGATGTTAATAGGTATGTCAATTTGTTGTTGACAAGTTGACTCCCACTAATGGCAACCTTATGTATAACAAAAGGAAACATTGCTCGATCCTGTGCCTTTCATGATCATTGGTATGTTTGAGTCGATTGTTTCGACTCTTGTGTCAGTCCATCTCATTTAGAGTTTCTCTTGTTTTCACTGACTCTCTATCTTCCCTACAAATCTCTTCCATAGTCTTTCTATCACAATAAATGGAACCTGTATCCTTTCATTGGAAGCTCTGGTAGCATAGTGGCTAAGGCACTTGACTGCTAACCAGAAGGCTGCCGGCTCAAACCCACCAGCCCCTCCTCAGAAGGAAGATCGGGCTATCTACTTCTGTAGTGATACTGCCTTGGAAACCCAAGGAGGGGTTGCTATGAGTTGGGCCCGACTCAATGGCACATAACAACAGCAATCCTTTCAGTTGCTTGGGCCAAAATCTTTGGAGTCACAGATAACTATTCTCTTTTCACATCCCACATTGAGTTTATCAGCACAGTCTTTTGACTCTACCTTTAAGACATACCTAGAATACTCCCTTTGGTCTAAGCCAGTATCATCTCCCCAGATTATGATAGTTGCCTGATTTATCTCTCTTCTTCTTCCCCTAGAATCTGTTTTCCCTGTAGCACTCATAGATCCTTTAAGAACCTAAGTCAGATTATTTTAATCTTCTCCTCAAAACCTTCAGTGTAATCAACTGGACTTTCTTCAATGATGGAATGTTCTGTTTTAAACGATCTTACATGATAGCTATTGGCCATATGTGGCTGTTAAGGACTTGAAATGTGGCTAATACAATTAGGAACTGAATCTTAAATTGTATTTACTTTTAATTAATTTAAATAGCCACATGAGTGGAAACAAGTTTTATTATGACCTTTCGTTTGTCTGAATTCATCTCCAGCCACCCTGATTTCTTCTAGTTCTTTGAATACGCCAAGCACATGCTTGCATATGCTATTCCCTCTGCCTGGAGTGTTCTTCCCTAGATACCCACTACCTTACCAGATATGCCTTTGGTGATTACCCTGTATAAAAAATAGCAACTCCTCTCACTCTCTGTCCCTAACCTTTTTTATTTGCTTTGAATAACAATCATTACCTGATGTATTATATACATACTTACTTGTTCATGATCTGTTTCTCTTTCACCAGAGTGCTGGCTTAACTGGCAGAGGCCTTATCTGGCCATAGTGTTATATTCCCATACCGTATAATAGTTCCTAGCCTGCAGTAGGCACTCAGTTAGTGTCAAGGTGATAGACAGGCAGTCCCTAGGATCCAGCATTTTGTTTCATGGCATTGACTGCAATTCTCCACAGTGTAATAGCTCTTTTCCCACTTCCTCCCTGTAATTATTTGTTCCCTGTGTCTATCTTTCCTATGCATTCCTACCCCCTGGGTTATCTCCTGTGCAAACACTGCCCTTCTGTTCTATACAACAGTTCATACACATTTTCTTTCATGCCATTGGTTGCAATCCCCATAATGTACTGGCTCTCTTCCGACTTCCTTCTTGTGGTTATTCTTTCCTTGTGTCCTATGTATTCTTCCCCTCTGAGCTATCTCCTTGTACAAATACTGCTCTTCTCGTCTCCCATGATTGATTGCTCTAAGGAGTGTATCTGCCTGATGTAGACTTCACCCTATAAGCCTGTCTGTTGTTTGGCTGGAAGCAAAGGGAGTGAGTTCAGTTCTAGATGTAAAGGGTAAGTCGGGACCATAATCTCAAAGTTCTCACCAGGCTCTATCAGACCAGTAAACCTGGTCTTTTCTTACTATTTTGAGTTTTCCATATTGTTCTCCCACTCCATCCAGGATCTCCTGCAGTGATCTCTTTCTGAGTGGTTGACAGTGATAGCTGGGCACCATCTAGTTCTTCTGGCCTTATGGTCAGACAGGCTGAGGATCACATGGTCTGCTAGCCCCATGGACTAATTGTTTCCATATATCTTGGTTTTCTTCATTCTTTTTTGCTCCAGACGAGGAGAGATCCATCATTGCATGTAGGTGGCTGCTTGCAGGCATTTAAGAACCTCCAGTCACTACTCACCAAAGTAGGATGTAGAACAATGCTTTTGTGCAGTATGTTAAGCCAGTTGAGCTTGATGTCCCCTCTGACCATGGACCCAAGCCAACAGGTATAACTAGTCACTCCCTTAGGATGGTTGGCTGTGGCCACGAAGTTATCATAATTTGTTGTTGTTAGCTCTATTATATGTTTGAACATTCTTATAGCACATAGAAATATCTATGTATAAATATCGTCTTCCAACCTTGTATATGGTCATTGGTACCTTCCCTTTTGCCAAGACATACCTGAACATTGAGCCTGTCTACCCATCTATTTACCTGTAGATTAATGTTTGTTATCACTGACAATGCAGTATTGTATATGTAAAAGGGTTTATCTTTGTTGTCTGTACCTCTTTTGTACCTCTCTGTGTCTTTCTCTTCCTCGGTGCCACCGTGTTGATCACTCATTTTTGGTACATTGCCTTTCCCTTCATCCAAATCAATACTTGTCTCTATCTATCTAGCAGTGTTCTCTCCCCTCCCCTCCCATCTAACAAAGAAAGTTTCCTTCCTTATATAAACCTTTCCTTGACTTTTTAATATAGTGAACTAATATAATATTTAATGTATAAAAAAAAAACCCAACTCACTGCTGGTGAGTCGATCCCGACTCTTAGCGACCCCTTGTTGGGTTTCCAAGGTGGTATCTCTATGGAAGTAGATTGTCCCAGTCTTCTGTCTGAGGAGTGGCTGTGGGTTTGAACCACCAGCCTTCTGGTTAGCAGTCAAATGCCTTAGGCACTATGCTATCAGAGCTCCCAATATTTAATAGAGTGAATTTAATATAGTGAACTAATACAGTATTTGTCCTTCTGTGATTGATTTATTTTACTCAGGATAATGTCCTCTGAGTTCATCCGTGTTTCACAGATTCTACACTATTCTTTAGTGTTGCATAGTATTACATTGTGTGTATGTACCATAGTTTAGTTATCCATTCTTCTGTTGATGGGCACCTAGGTTGTTTCCATCTTTTTGCTATTGTTAATAGTGCTGCACTGAACGTGGGTGAGCGTATATCTGTAAGTGTCCTGGCTCTTACTTACTTAGGATATATATACCTAGTAACGGGATTGCTGGATCAAATGGTATTTCTAATTCCAGCTTTTTAAGGACTTGCCATACTGATTTCCACAGTGGCTGTATCATCTTACAATCTCA
Organism: Orycteropus afer afer; assembly: GCF_000298275.1. Classification (NCBI taxonomy): domain Eukaryota; kingdom Metazoa; phylum Chordata; class Mammalia; order Tubulidentata; family Orycteropodidae; genus Orycteropus; species Orycteropus afer. The sequence goes on from NW_006921599.1 coordinate 19,788,405, forward strand.
CCAGCAGTGTATGAAAGTCCCAGTCTCTCAACATCCTCACCTGTATTTGTTATTTTCTGTCTTGTTGAACTCTGCTATTAGTGCTGGGGGAGATAGTATCTCATTGTTATTTTGATTTGCGTTTCTCTAATGGCTAATGATCGTGAGCATTTCTTAATGTGTTTGCTGGCCACCTGAGTATCTTCTTTGGTGAAGTGTCTGTTCATGTTTTCTGCCCATTTTTCAATTGGATTGTTTATCTTTTTGATGTTGAATTGTTGGAGTTTCCTATAAATTTTAGAGATAAGTCCCTTGTCAGATGTGGTGTCGCCCAATTCTTTTTCCCAATCTGTTGGTTCTCTTTTTACTCTTTTGGATAAATCTTTTGCAGCATATAAAACTTTAATTTGTAGAAGGTCCCAATCATCTCTCTTATCTTCTGCTATTTGTGCATCTTGGGTTATGCTTGATAGTTTATTTATGCCATAAATTAGGGCCCCTAAATTGTCCCCTATTTTTCACTTGATGAACTTTATAGGGTTAGGTTTCACATTTAATTAAGTCTTTGGTCCATCTTGCTCTTGTTGTTAGGTGCCTTCGAATCGGCTCTGACGCATAGCGACCCTATGCACAACAGAACAAAACACTGCCCGGTCCTGTGACAGCCTCACAATCCTTTCTATACCTGAGCCCAATGTTGCAGCCACTGGGTCAATCCCTCTTTGAGGGCCTTCCCCGTTTTTGCCAATCCATCACTTTACCAAGCATGATGTCCTTCTCCAGGGAATGGTCCCTTCTGACATGACAAAAATAGGTGAGATGAAGTCTGGCCATTCTTAGTTCCAACGAGCATTCTGGCTGCACTTCTTCCAGGACAGATTTGTTAGTTCTTCTGGCAGTCCCTGGTACTTTCAGCATTCTTCACCAACACCAGAACTTAAAAGCATCAACTCTTCTTCAGTTTTCCTTATTCATTGTTCAGCTTTCACCTGCATATGAGGTGATTGAAAACACCATGGCTTGGATTAGGCACATCTCAGTCTTCAGAGAGACATCTTTGCTCTTCAGCACTTTAAAGAGGTCTTTTGCAGCAGATTTGCCCAGTGCAATATGTTGTCTGATATTTTGACTGCTGCTTCCACTGGTGTTGATTGTGGAACCAAGTAATATGGAATCTTTGATAACTTCAATCTTTCCTACATTTGTCATGATGCTGCTTAGTGTTCCAGTTGTGAGGATTTTTGTTTTCTTTATGTTGAGATGTAATCCATGATGTAGACTGAGGTCTTCAGTCTTCATCATTTAGTACTTCAAGTCATCTTCACTTTCAGCAAGCAAGGTGGTGTTGCCTCCATATTGCAGGTTGTTAATGAGTCTTCCTCCAATCCTGATGCTGTCTTCTCCTTCATATATTCCGGCTTCTTGGATTATTAGCTCAGCATACAGACTGAGTAAGTGTGATAAAAAGGATACTACCCACCAGACACTCCTTGGAAGGAAGATGGGGCAATCTACTTCCATAGTGATACTGCCTTGGAAACCAAAGGCGGGGTCGCTATGAGTCGGGTCTGACTCGACGGCAAACAACAACAACCCTGACACACTCCCTTCCTGATTTTAAACATGCAGTGTCTCCTTGTTCCTTGTTTGGATGACAGCCTCCTGATCTGTGTACAGGTTCCTCATGAGTACAATTAAATGTTCTGGAATTCCCATTATTTTCAATGTTATCCATAATTTGTTAAGATCCACACAACCGAATGCTTTTATATAGCCAATAAAACACAAGTAAACATCTTTCTGGTATTCTTTGCTTTCAGCCAAGATCCATCTGACATCAGCAATGATATCTCTCATTCCACATCCTCTTCTAAATCCAGCTTGCATTTCTGGAGGTTCTCTGCCAATATACTGCTGCAGTTGTTTCTGAATTATCTTTAGTAAGAACTTACTTGCGTGCAATATTAATGATATTGTTTGAAAAATTCCACATTCTGTGGGATCATCTTTCTTTGGAATCTGTACAAAAGTGGTTCTCTTCCAGTCAGTTGGCCAGGTAGCTAGCTGTCTTCCAAGTTCCTTGTCTTAGATGAGTGAGTGCCTTCAGTGCGGCATTCGTTTGTTGAAACATCTCAGTGGGTATCTCGTCAGTTCCTGGAGCCTTGTTTTTCACCTATTCCTTCAGTGAAGCTTCAACCTAGTCCTTCAATACCATTGGTTCTTGATTATATGCTATCTCCTGAAATGGATGAACATCAACCAATTCTTTTTGGTGCAGTGACTCTGTGTATTTCTTCCATCTTCTTTTGATGTTTCCTGCGTTATTCAATATTTTGCCCATAGAATCTTTCAGTATTGCAACTTGAGGCTTGAATTTTTTCTTCAATTCTTTCGTCTTGAGAAATGCTGAGCATGTTCTTCCCTTTTGGTTTTCTAATTCCAGGTCTTTGCACATTTCATTATAGTAATTGACTTTGTCTTCAAAAGCTGCTGTTTGAAATCTTCTGTTTAGCTCTTTTATCTTGTCATTTCTTCAATTTGCTTTAGCTACTTTCTGTTCAAGAGCAACTTTCAGAGTCTTTTCTTACATCCATTTTGGTCTTTTCTTCCTTTCCTGTCTTTTTAATGACTTTTTGCTTTCTTCATGGATGATATTCTTGATGTCATCCCAGAGTTTGTCTGGTTTTCGGTCATTGGTATTCAATGCATCAATCTATTCTTTACGTGGTCTCTAAATTCAGGAGGGATATAATCAATGTCATAAATTTGCTCTCATGGACTTGTTTTAATTGTCTTCAACTTCAAGTTGAACTTGCATATGAGCAGTTGATGGTCTGTTACACAATCAGCTCCTGGCCTTGTTTTGGCTAAATATAGTGAGCTTCTCCATTGCCTCTTGCCACAGACGTAGTCACTCTGACTCCTTTGTACTCTATCTGATGAAGTCCATGTGTATAGCTGCCGTTTGTGTTGTTGAAAAAAAGGTATATGCAATGAATAAATTGTTGGTCTTGCAAAAATCTGTCATGTGATCTCCAGTGTCATTTCTATCACCAAGGCCATATTTTCCAGCTACTAATAATTCTTCGTTTCCAACTTTTGCATCCCAGTCACCATTAATAATCAGCACATCTTGCTTGATTGCACATTTGGTCAATTTCAGACTGCGGATGTTGGTAAAAGTCTTCAATTTCTTCAACTTTGGCTTTGGTGGTTGGTGCATAAATTTGAGTAATAATACTATTAACTGGTTTTCTTTGTAGGCCTATGGATATAACCCTATCATTGGTAGTATTTTATTTCAGGAGAGATCTTGAAGCATTCCTTGTGACGATGAATGCCATGCCATTCCTCTTCAATTTGTCTTTCCTGGCATAGTAGATCATATGGCTGTCTGATTCAAAATGGCCAAAGCCAGTCCATTTCAACTACTGATACCTAGGATATTGATCTTATGCATTTCTATTTCATTTTTGACAACTTTCCTAGATTCGCACTTTGTACATTTCATGTTCCGATTATTAATGGATGTTTGCAGCTGCTCCTTTCCATTTTGAGTCATGCCACATCAGCCAATGGAGGGCCGGAAAGCTTTACTCCATGCACATCATTAATGTCTACTCTACTTTGAGGAGATAAGTCTTCTGCAGTCATATTTTGAGTGCCTTCTGATCTGAGGGGCTCATCTTCCGGCACTATATTGGACAGTGTTTCATGGCTATTCATGAAATTTTCCAGTAATATATCAGACAGTGTTGCGCTGCTATTCATAAGGTTTTCACTGACCAATTCTTTGAGAAGTGGGTTGCCCCTTCCTTCTTCCAAAGCTGTTTTAGTCTGAAAGATCTGCTGAAACTTGTCCACCATGGATGACCCTGCTGATATTTGAAACACTGGTGGCATAGCCTCCAGCCTCACAGCAACACACAGGCTACTACAGTACGACACACTGACAGATGAGTGAGTGGTGGTTAATACATCTGCAGTGAGTTTTTGTGTATAGTGTGAGGTATGGATCTTTTTTCTGCAAAATAGATAACCAGTTTTGCCAGCACCATTTGTTAAAGAGACTATCTCTTCTCCATTTAATGGATTTTGATCCTTTGTCAAATATCAGCTGATCATAGGTTGATGGGTCTATTTCTGGGTTCTCAATTCTATTCCACTGGTTTGTCTGTTGATGTATCAGTACCAGGCTGTTTTTACTACTGTGACTGTATAGTAGGTTTTGAGATCTAGAATTGTGAGACCTCCTACCTTGTCCTTCTTCAACAGTGCTTTGCTTATCTGAGGTCTCTTTCCTTTCCATATAAAATTAGTGATTGTTTTTTCCATATCCATAAAGAATGTTGATGGAATCTGGATTGGGATTGCATTGCATTTACAGATTGCTTTGGGTAGTATTGACATTTTCACAATGTTCAATCTTCCTATCCATGAGCATGGCATGTTCTTCCATTTATGTAGGTCTCTTATGGTGTCTTGAAGTAGTGTTTTACAGTTTTTTTTGTGTGTAGTTCTTTTGTGTCACTGGTAAGGTATTCCCAAGTATTTAATTTTTTTGGTAACCATTGTAAATGGTATTGATTTCCATATTTCCTTTTCTGAGACCTTTTGCTTGTGTAGAGGAATCAACTGATTTTTGTATATTGTTGATCTTGTATCCTGTCCCTATACTAAATCTCTCAATTAGTTCCAGTAATTTTCTTGCTGAGCCTCTTGAGTATACTGTGTATAGGATCATATCATCTGCAAGTTGGGATAGTTTTACTTTTTCCTTAACAATTTGGATGCCTTTTATTTTCTTTCTTGCCTTATTGCCCTGACTAGGACTTCCAATACAGTGTTGAATAGAAGTGGTGATAGAGGGCATCTTTGTCTGGTTCCTGTTCACAAGGGAAATGGTTTCAGTCTCTCACCATTGAGAATAATGTTGGCTGTTGGCTTTGCGTATATGCCCTTTATGATGTTGAGGAATTTCCCTTCTATTTTTACTTTTTTTGAGAGTTTTGATCAGGAATGGGTGTTGGATATTATCAAATGCCTTTTCTGCATTTTTAATATGATCATATGGTTCTTTTCCTTTATTTTTTTATGTGATGAATTACTTTGTTTTTCTAATGTTCAGCCATCCTTGCATACCTAGTATGAATCCCACTTAGTCATGATATATTAATTTTGCTATGTTGTTGGAGTCTATTAGGATTTTGTTGAAGATTTTTGCATCTCTATTCATGAGGGATATTGGTCTGTAGTTTTCCTTTTTAGTGATGTCTTTGTCTGGTTTTGTTATCAAGGTTATACTTTGTTCATAAAATGAATTAAGGAAGATCCCATCCTTTTCTGTGTTCTGCAATAGTTTGGGTAGGATTGCTGTCAGTTCTTCTCTGAACGTGTAGTAGAATTCTCTAGTGAAACTGTCTGAGCCTGGAGTTTTTTTGTTGGTAATTTTTTTTTTTTTTAATTAGGATTTGGGTGAAGATTTACAGAGTAAATTCACTTTTCATACAGCAGTTCACATATACTTTGTCTCATGTCATTGA
>NW_006921599.1:19795126-19799509 GCF_000298275.1 Orycteropus afer afer
GTTATGCGGTGTTTTGCAGATTCTACATTATTCTTTAGCGTTGCATAGTATTCCATTGTGTGAATGTACCAAAGTTTGGTTATCCATTCCTCAGTTGTTGTTGGTAATTTTTTAATGACTTGTTCAACTTTTTTTTGAGTCTGTTCAAAATTTCCACCTTATTCTGTGTTAGTTTAGGTGAGTATTATGTTTTTAGAAATGTGTCCATTTCTGCATGTTCAAATTTGTTGCAGTACAGTTCTTCTCTTTCAGTTTGTTCTGTTGTGACATCAATCAATTTGTTTCTTATTCATGTTATTTGTATTCTGTGTCTCTTTTCATTTGTTAAGTTTGCCAGTAGTGTGTCAATTTTATTAATATTATCAAGAAACCAACTTCTGGTCTTGTTAATTTTTTTCTTTTGTCTTTCTCTTTTCTGTTTCATTGATTTCTGCTCGTGTCTTTATTATTTCTTTTCTTCTGTTGACTGTAAACTTTTTTTGATGCTTTTTTTTTCTAATCATTAGACATACTGGTTAAGGTGTTGATTTTGGTTCTTTTTTCATTTTTGATCCTGGTGAATTTTTTTTTTTTCGTTTTGGTCCAAATTATTATTTTTTTTTAAATTGTGATTTGGGTGAAAGTATACAGAGCAAATTCACTTTCCGTACAGCAGCTCACATACCCTTTCTGTCATGGCATTGACTACAGTTTACTTGGTGAACTTCTTGAATGAATACATTCTCATCTTTCAACGTATCAGGGAAATTCTGTTCTAACAAATCTTTGACAATATTCTCTCTGGTTTTATTTGTCTCTTCTTGTTCTGGAATTCCAATTACATGTAATTTATTCCTTTTGATGGTATTCCACATGAATCTTAGGCTTTCTTCTTGTTTTGATTTTTTTCTGATTGGTCCCTTAACAAAGTAGTATTGAGGTGTTTATCTTCAGTCTCACTAATTCTGTCTTTGATTCATTTCTACTCCTTTGCCTGTTCAATGTGTTATCTGTTTCTGAAATTTTAGTATTAATCTTCTGGATTTCTATCTGTAGATTTTGTATCTTTTCTAATTTTTCATTTATTTTGTCATTTTGTTCTTGTATTGTCTTCCCATATTGTTCTAAAGATTTGTCTGTTTTTTTTAAATTTTGTCAATGTTTTCTTTGATCTGTTTCTCAATCCATTGACAGTACCTAAATATAATTCTTTTGAATTCCTTATCAGGGAGTTCCAATGCTGCTGCTTCTTCAGGGATGTTTTGTGAGTCTTTATCCTGATCCCTTGTTTCTATGACTTTGTTTTTCTTTTTTGTATGGACTGTGGTGGTCTCTTGTCTTGGAGACATTGTGATGTCATTGTATTTATATTTAATTGGTTTAGTGTGATTCCCCCAAGATTTTCTTTTTCTTTGATATATCTGATTAAGGAGGATACTGTGCTCCTCTGTTCCCTAGTTGGCAGCACTTACGCACTTAACACCTGTCTCCTGGTGGGTGTGATAGAGAATGGGAGTGTTTGCACAGATCTCTGTTAGCTGCTTTGAAGAGCAGTTAAGGGTGAGTCAGGCTCGTTGTTGGCCAGTTGGTACAGAAGCAAGTGGTGGCCCTCATTCAGTAGGTGGAGGTGCAGGAGGTATAGGAATAGTTGTGTTGTATGGGCATGGTTGCTGTCTCCCACTCAATCAGACAAAAACAATAGTAAAAAAAAGCCACCAAAAAAGTAAAAACAAGAGGACAAAAAGCACAAACTGCATGAAGAAACAGGAAAAATCTCAGAGGAAAAAAAAAAAAGGGAAAGGCAATAAATGAGAAGAAATATTTAAAGAAATACTTTTAAAAGACATTGTTGTTGTTGTTATGTGCCATCAAGTGGGACCCAACTCATAGCAACCCCTCCTTGGATTTCTGAGGCAGTATCACTGTGGAAGTAGATTGCCCAACCTTCCTTCTGAGGAGTGGCTGGTGGGTTTGAACTGCCAGCCTTCTGGTTAGCAGTCAAATGCCTTAGGCACTACGCCGTTAGTGTTTAATCTACTTCAGTATCCTTTCTTTTCAAAGCTCAGGGTTCCAGGATTGTCTTCTGTATTCTGTGTTAATTGGGTTTTCTTTTATTTGTTGCAGAGGATCTGTGTTACTTGTCTGTCTATTCTGGCATCTTCAACCCTAGGCTTTTTGTTTTCTTGATTTTACTCCCCTATTTTTGTTGGTCTTGTTCTGGGTTTGGTTACAAAAGATTTTGTTTAACCAGATATTATAAATAGAAAGCTCCATAAATAAATCTTGGGGAAAAAATAGGAAAATCCTGTAGAGGGAGCACAGTTCTACTCTGAAGTGCATGGGGATGCCATGAGTTAAGAATTGTCTCAACAGTAGGTGTGTTTTTTTTTTTTTTTTTTGCTTGTTGAAGATAGATTAATGTTGTATTCTTTTTTGCCTTACTCCTCTTTTCATTGTTGTTGTTAGGTGGTATCGAGTTGGTTCTGTCTTATAGTGACCCTTTTGGCAACAGAATGAAATACTGCCTATTCCTGCACCATTTTCCCAGTCATTGCTATGTTTCAGCCCATTGTCACAGCCATTGTGTCAATCCATCTCATTGAGGGCATGCCTGTTTTTTGCTGACCCTCTACTTTACCAAGCATGATGTCCTTCTGTAGGAACTGATCCTTCCTCATAACATGTCCAAAGTATATTACATGAAGTCTTGCCATCCTTGCTCCTAAGAAGCATTGTGGCTGTACTTTGTCCAAGGCAGATTTATTCATTCTTCTGTCCAGTTCATATTCAATATTTTTCACAACCACCATAATTCAGAGGCTTCAGTTCTTCAGTATTCCTTTTGAAGCTTTTGAATGTATATGAAATGATTGAAGACACCATGGCTTGGGTCAGGAGGACCATAGCCCTCAAAGTGACATCTTTGTTTTTAAACACTTTCAAGAGGTCTTTTGCAGCAGATTTGCAGATCATTGCATCATTTGATTTCTTGACTGCTGCCTCCATGGGTGTTAATTGTGGATCTAAGTTAAATGAAAGCCTTGACAAGTTCAGTCTTTTCTCCATTTATGATGATGTTTGTTCTGGTTACCTGGTGCCGCTCTGACAGAAATATACCATAAATGGGATGACCTTAATAAACAGGTGTTTATTCTCTTGCAGTTTGGAGGCTTTAAGTCCAAGTTCAAAGTGCCAGCCTCTAGGGGCTGTGTGAAAGCCCCTCAGCCTTGGGCTTCAGCTCTGCCTCCAGCTCCCGGCAGCTACTGACTGCTGAGCTAACAAGCCCAAGGTTGACAAGTAAAAAGGCACAGTCCCGATGTTACCAAACCATACAGCAGGCCATTAATTTAAGTCCATTGTAAGTCCAAAGGTCAGCAGAGCATGGCAGACTGCTGAACAATGACATGGCTACATGCAGGGTTCAAGGTGCCATAAGCTAGAGACCATTCCCAAAGCTGCTGCTTATTTATAGGAAGCAGACCGCATACCCAAAGTAGCTACTCAGGTGCTTGTGGTAGATCCTACCATGGAGGTGATTGACAGTCTCATCATGGGGAATAACTACCACCAGCTGCCCAGCCACTCAACTAGGCCTAGCCAAGTTGACACAAAAACATAACCACTACAGTGTTGCTTTTTGGTCCAGTTGTCAGTATTTTTGTTTTCTGTATGTTGAGATATAATCCATGTTAAAGGAAGGCTGTAGTCTTTGATTTTCATTAGTAAGTGCTTCAAGTCCTTTTCACTTTCAGCAATCAAGGTTGTGTCCTGTGCATATCACAGGTTGCTACTGAGCCTTCCTCCAATTCTAGTGGTGCATTCTTCTTCATATAGTCCATCTTCTCAGATTATTTGCTCAGCATACAGATTGAATAAGTATGGTGAAAGGATACTGTCCTGACGTACAACTTTCCTAATTTTAAACCATGCACTATACCCTTGTTCTACTTGAATGAATGCCTCTTGGTCTACGTACAGGTTCCACATGACCATAATTAAGTGTTCTAGTTTTCCCATTCTTCATAGTGGTATCCACGATTTGTTATGATCCATATAGTTGAATGCGTCTGCAGTCAATAAACACAGTAATCATCTTTATGATATTCTCTACTGTCAGCCAACAACCAGCTGACATCAGCACTGATATCCCTCATTCCACATCCTTTTCTCAATCTAGCTTGAGTTTTTTCATTAAGAGATGAAATGTTTTATAGAAATTGAAGACAGCAAAACTCACAAATGGTTTACAAGCTTCTGGAAATTATAAACCTTAACTGTTGAGATTTTCATTTTAAAAAGGAAAACTAACCAGCTTATCACTGGTGACTGGAATGCAAAAGTTGGAAACAAAGAAGAATCACCGGTAGTTGGAAAATTTGGCCTTGGTGACAGAAATAATGCTGG
>NW_006921599.1:19802154-19817885 GCF_000298275.1 Orycteropus afer afer
AGTATAGCAGGGATTGTGGGGCTGGCGCGGGATCGGGCAGTGTTTCGTTCTGCTGTGCATGGGGTCGCTATGAGTCGGAAACGACTCGACGACACTTAACAACAACAACAACAACAACAACCAGCTTTATATGATAACTTGGATTACAGAATAGATATACTATGTGAACACTTGATGAATTTATGTTTCTTAAAGTTGAGAGGAAATGAGGTTGTGTGTTGGTTCCCTTTTTGAACATGTTATTGTAGTTCATTTAGGTGTTCTGGGTGATGAATGAGCTTTTCTTCTCTACAGTCTGAAGATCTTCAATGCTACTGTATACATCCCTTCCTCACTCAAGATTTCAACTTTCCTGCTAACTGCCTTTTGCTACTCTAAATTCTTTGAGCCCACCTTTGAATTTAGAATTTTTAAAGTCATAAACATTTATAAATGTTTGATCTTAATGTCCATGGAACAGCTTTAAAAATCTTTAATCTCTGAGATGAGGCAGTCAAGAATCAGGCATCTTCGATTACAAAATCTCTTTGAGGTTTTCTTTCTGTTTCACTTTTTCCCTCTAGCACTCCCACTTTTCAGTGGCACAGAGGTGGTTTTTTTTTATTAGTAATTTTCCTTCCCCTTTTACTTAGGTTCCTTTGGCAGTCTTTCAAAAGTTCAGAGGCAAAATTAGTAAAATTCTACTTTGATCTTTGTTTACTGTTTTCAAACTCTGTTTCTCGACTAAGATAGTTGCTTGGGATGAAAAGAGTCTTTTAAAATATTCTCATCTATTTTACGTTTTATTGCTTCCCTTTCATAGATATCAGACTCCTAAGCGTGAGCTTTTTTTCCTTGACTAGACTAATAAAGAGCTCTCAAGTCAGATTTAGCTACGAACCAGTTTTGTGTTGTATAAAATCAGTACTTAGGTTTTATTTTATAAAATGAAAAATATGAAATCTTTATAATGTCGGATTTTCTTTTGTGGTTTTACATGAATGGAAGCTTTGGACCTCAGGCAGCAGTATCAAAAATCTTACTACAAATAGAGGGCACCTTGTTTTTTTTTTTTTTTTTTAATTCAAGTAGCCCTGAGTAAAATTATTGGTGGTCTTTTTTTTTTTTAATTAGGATTTGGGTGAAGATTTACAGAGTAAATTCACTTTTCATACAGCAGCTCACATACACTTTGTCTCATGTCATTGACCAAAATTTACAATGCAGCAGCTCCCCTCCCACTTCCTCCCCATAGTTACCTCCTCCCAGTTTCCATCCCTTCATACTCTTCGAGAGGCCCATTGCCTGCCAACCCTGTATATGATCTTGGATACACTCCCCATTTAGACATACATAATTGTTTAGCTTGTTCACCCATCTATCCGTATTGGTGGTCTTTTTGCCTCCATGAATAAAGTATTCACAGCCAGGTTGAAGGTTTTGCTTTGGTATTCATATCATATTAAGTATTCTGTCTAGATAGCATTAATCAGGGCTGAGAACATACATTTAGTACAATATCTTTATATTTATATTGAGCTTTTACTTCAGTCATGACTTCACTTCCATTTTCTCTTTTTTACTTGATTTTAATGCACACATTAAAAACACACATGCAATTTTTCTGAGTAGAAGTTTCATATTGCTTCCTGTTTGATTTTAGATGTAATTGATACTCTTATTGAAAACTCATGAAATTGAAAGGCTTAATTTTGTAAATAGAGTTTTTGTTTCTTTAATTCTGTAATTAATAATGATTGTTTCTCAAGTTCCCTTTGGTGAGTATTTTCATGAAACGTTCCAGAATCCTATAATACTTTTTGCTTGATTAGATTCATGACTTGGCTCTCAATTCTGTAGGAAAGTCAAGGGCCTCATAATTTACATCAATGGGATTGAATTTCAGAAAAAGAATATACTACTGAAAAAGGCTTTCTTAATTGTTTTGTCATCATGTATGTTTTCCTTTACTTTTATGCAGTATTAAAAACAAAGTACGAGTTTATGTTTTAAAGTTTTACAGAGTTTATTAATTAATTGATTGTGGAATTGCATTGCTTTATTTTAGGTGTTAGAGGGGTGGGAGTTGGGAGCTCTGGTGGCGTAGTGCCTAAGGCATTTGACTGCTAACCAGAGGCTGCTGTTTCAAACCCACCAGCCACTCCTTGGAAGGAAGGTTGAGCAATCTACTTCTGTAGTGATACTGCCTGGGAAACCCAAGGAGGGGTCGCTATGAGTTGGGTCCGTCTCGATGGCAGTGGGTTTGGGTTATAGCATATAAGTTAAGAATATGGATGATGGCATCACGTTGTGTTGAGCGAAGAGCCACTTTCCACCTTCTAACTGTATGACTGTGGTCAAGTTGCTTAATCTTTCTGTACCCAATTTTCTTATCTTCCATATGAGAATAAAATTATTGTGCCATTGTGCCAGTTCTGACTCATAGTGATGCTGTGTGCAACAGAATGAAACACTTCCCAGTCCTGCATCATCCTCACAGTACAAACTGTGTTTCAGTCCATTGTTACAGCCACTGTGTCAATCCACCTCATTAAGGGTCTTCCTCATTTCCATTGACCTTCTCCTTTAGCAAGTTTGATGTCCTTTGCCAGGGACTGCTCCCTCCTGATAACATGTCCAAAGTACGTGAGATAAAGTCTCACCGTCCCTGCTTCCAAAGAGAAATCTGGCTGTCCTTTTTCCAATGTAGATTTGTTTGTTATTCTGGCAGCCCATGATACATTCACTGTTCTTTGTCAATGCTACAATTCAAATGCATCTATTCTTCAGTCTTCCTTAGCCTTGTCCAGCTTTCACAAGCACATGCGGTGATTGAAAATACCATTGCTTAGGTCAGGTGTACTTTGTCTGCAAAGTGACATCTTTGCTTTTGCATACTTTCAAGAGGTCTTTTGACTACATATTTGTCCAGTGCAGTATGTCATTTGTTATCTTAACTGTTGTTTCCATAGACATTGATTGTGGATCTAAGTAAAATGAAATCCTTGACAACTTCAATCTTTTCTCCATTTATCGTGATGTTGCTTATTGGTTCAGTTGTGAGGATTTTTGTTTCCTCTGTGTTGTGGTATAATCCATACTAAAGGCTGTAGTGTTTGAGCTTCATTAATAAATGCTTCAAGTCGTCTTCACTTTTAGCAGCCAAGTTTGTGTCATCTTCATTGCAAGTTGTTAATGAGTCTTTCTCCAATCCTGATGCTGCATCCTTCTTCATATAGTCCTACTTCTTGGATTATTTGCTCAACATACTTATTAATAAGTATGGTTGGGCAATCTACTTCTGTAGTGATACTGCCTTGAAACCCAGAGAGGTCACTATGAGTCGGGTCCAACTTGATGGCAGTGAATTTTTTTTTTTTTTTTGGTTTGTGGTGAAAGTATTCAACCTTGAAACACACCTCTTCTGATTTTAAACCATGCAGTATCTTGTTCTATTCAAACAGCAGCCTATTGATCTATGTACAGGTTCCTCGTGAACATAATTAAATATTCTGGAATTCCCATTCTTCTCAGTGTTATCCATAATTTGTTATAATCCATACAGTTGAATGCCTTTGCATGGTCAGTAAAAGATAGGTAAACATCTTTGTGTATTTTCAGCCAAGATTCATCTGACATCAGCAATGTCAGATTCCCTCATTCCACTTTCTCATCTAAATCTGAGTTGAACTTCTGGCAGTTCCCTGTTGATGGATGTGTTGCTGCAACTATTTTTAAATTATCTTCAGCAAAATTATACCTGTGTGTAATTAATGATTTTGTTTAATAATTTCTGAATTCTGTTGGATTACTTTACTTTAGAATGGGCACAAATATGGATCTCCTCCTGGTTGACCAGCTAGCCATCTTCCAAATTTCTTGGCATTGATGAGTGAACGCTTCCAATTTTGCATTGTTTGTTGAAGCATCTTCATTGTATTCCATCAGTTCTTGGACTCTTGTTTTTCAGTAATGCCTTTGCTGCAGTTTAGACTTTTTCCTTCAGTACCATCGGTTCTTGGTCATATGCTACCTCCTAAAATGGTTGAATGTTGACCAGTTCTTTTTGGTACAGTGACTCTGTGTATTCCTTCTGTCTTCTTTGATGTTTCCTCCATCATTCAATATTTTACCCATAGAATCTTTCAGTATTGTAACTTGAGGCTTGAATTTTTTCTTCATGTTCTTTCAGCTTCTGAAATGCCAGGTGTGTTCTTCACTTTTGGTTTTATAACTCCAGGTCTTTTCACATTTCATTATAATACTTTATTTTGTCTTTTTGAGCTGCCCTTTGAAATTTTCTTTTCAGCTCTTTAGCATCTTCATTTATTTTGTTTGTGTTAGCTACTGTAGCAATTTTCAGTCTTTTCTGACATTGATTTTTTTTTTTTCTTTTTTTCCTGTCTTTTTAATGACCTTTTTCTTTCTTCATGTATGATGTCCTTGATGTCTGGTCTTTGGTCATTAGTGTTCAGTGTGTCAGATCTGTGCTTGAGATTGTCTCTAAATTCAGGTGCAATATGCTCAAGGTCCTACTTTGGCTCTTGTGGAATTATTTTAATTTTCTCCAGCTTCAACTTGAACTTTTATATGATCAGCTGATAGTATGTTTTGCAGTTGGCCCTTGGCCTTAATGTGACTAATGATATTGAGCTTCACCATATCTCTTCCCACAGATATAGTTGATTTGATTCCTGTATATTCCATCTGGCAAGGTCCATATGTATAGCCACTGTTTATGTTGTTGAGAAAGGTTATTTACAGTTGAATAAGTCATTAGTCTTATGAAATTTTATCATGCCATCTCTCGTGTGTTTCAGTCATGATGGCCATATTTTTCAATTACTGAGCCGCCGTCTTTGTTTTCAGTTTTTATTCCAATATCAATATATCTTGATTGCATGTATGATCAATTTCAGATGCAGATTTCATTTTCTTCATCGTTGGCATTAGCATTTGGAGTGTAAATTTGAATAATAATCATATTAACTGGTCATCCTTGTAGGTATTTGGATTTTATCCTATCACTAATGGTACTGTACCTTGGGATAGATCTTGAAATGTTCTTTTTGATAGTGAATGTGATGTCATTCCCCTTCAATTTGTGATTCCTGACATAATAGCCTGTGTGATTTTTCATTTCAAAATTGCTTGTTTCAGTCTTTTTCAGCTCACTAATGCTTAGAATAGCAATCCTTTTTGTGTTCATAGCATTACTGACAGTTTCCAGTTTTCCTAGATTCATACCTTGTGTATTACACATTCTGATTATTAATGAATATTTGCAACTGTTTCGTTTCATTTTGAGTCATGCCATATCAGCAAATGAAGGTGTTGAAAACTTTACTCCATCCACATCATAAAGGTTGCTCTACTTTGAGGAGGCAACTCTTCTTCAGTTGTATTTTTAGTGCATTCCAACCTGAGGGGCTCATCTTCTGGCACTGTATCAGAAAGTGTTTCACTGCTATTCATAATATCTCAGTGGCCATTTTTTTTTTCGGAAGTGAACCTCGTCACATACTTCTTCCTATTCTGGAAGCTCCACTGAAACCTGTCCACCATGGGTGACCCTGCTGATATTTGAAATACTGGTGGCGTAGCTACTAGCATCACAGCAACATGCAAGCCACTGCAGTATGACAAACTGACAGACAAGTAGTAGGAGAATAATAGTACCTACTCGATATGGTGGTTTTCATAGATTGAATTGAGTTCTCCAACAATATATATATCACCTTGCGTTGGCCATGGTTCTCAGTGGTTTGACAGTTATCTTATGATGTCATGTGGCAATTATGTAATGATGTAATTTGCCAGTTATGTAATGAGCCCCCAGGATGTGATCTGATGTGATAAGGCAATCAGTTTTTAGGAGATTAGAGTGGGATGCAACAATCTTAAGCCAGTCACAGCCCTTATTATGTGAAGCGAGTTTCTCTGGGTTGTGGCTTCCATCGCCTTTTATTTTACAAGAGATAAAAGGAGAGAGAGGTAAGGAGACAGAGAGGGACCTTAGGATCACCTATAAAGAGGTGCTGGGAGAACAACATGTCCTTTAAACCCAGGATTCCTGTGATGTGAACCTCCTAGACCCAGGGGAAAATTTGTGCCAACAGACATGGAGCTCTCCAAAGAATAGCAAGCCCACAGATGTTGAAAGGAGACAAAGACTTTCCCTCAGAGCCAACAGAGAGAGAACGCCTTCTCCTAAAGCTGTCGCCCTGATTTGGACTTCTAGCCTCCTAAACTGTGAAAGACTTCTATTTGTTAAAGCCATCCTACATGTGGTATTTCTGTTATAGCAGCACTACATAACTAAGGTAGTTGTTATGAGGACTAAATAAATAAAAATATTTAAGACACTTGGAAGTGCTTGGCTCATTGTAAATGCTCAATAAAAGGTGTTAGTGATATTATATTGTTATGATAATTACTAGTAACAGAGAGGTCTATCTCTGATTTCTTTCTGTCATTTAATTATCATGTGACTACTATATCTTAATTTATAGAGTTTTCTTATTTTTCATTTTTAAAATGTGGATTCTCTTGCTAGCTTCCTTTGAGTTGATTCTGATTCATGGTAATCACATGTGACAGTAGAACTGCCCCATAGTGTTTTCTATGCTGTAGAATTTGTGGGAGCAGATCTTATTTTTTTATTTTTATTGTGGTTTGGGTGAAAGTTTACAGAGCAAATTCATTTTCCGTACAGCATTTCATATACATTTTGTTTCATGACATTGACGGCAGTTCCCCATAGTGTAACAATTCTCTTTCCACTTCCTCCCTGTAGTTACCTCTTCCCTGTGTCTTTCTTTCCTATCCATTCCTGCCCGCCCCCCTCCCCCCGAGCTATATGTTTGTGCAAACACTGCCCACAATTGATTACTCTAAGGAGTGTATCTACTTGATGTAAATGTTCACCCTACATCCCTGTCTCTTGTTTGGCTGGAAGGCATGGGAGTGAGTTCAGTTCCAGTCCAGAAGGGTAACTAGGGGCCATAGTCTTGAGGTTCTTACCAGGCTCTATCAGACAAGTAAACCTGGTCTTTTTAAATGGTTTTCAGTTTTGTTTCACTTTGTTCTCCCACTCTGTCCATGATCTCCTGCACTGATCCCTTTCTGAGTGGTTGACTAGATGGTAGGTGGGCACCATCTAGTCCTTTTGTTTTCATGATCATACATGCTAAGAATCGCATGGTCTATTATTCCCTTGGACTAATTGTTTCCATGTGTCTTTGGTTTTCTTCATTCTTCTTTGCTCTGGATGAGGAGAGACCCGTAGTTGCATCTAGATGGCTGCTTGCAAGCTTTTAAGATCTCAGTTGCTACCCACCAGAGTAGGATGTGGAACAAAGGTTTTGTGTAGTATGTTATGCCATTTGAGCTTGTTGTCCCCTGCGACCATGGTCCTGAGCCCACAGGTCCAACTACTTGCTCCCATAGGATGGTTTGCTGTGGCCAAGAAGTTATTACAATTTTTCCCCTTGTTTGCTCTATTATATATTTGGACATTTTTACACCACATACAAATATGTAGGTAGAAATACCGCCTGCTAACGTTATACATGGGAGCTCTGGTAGCATAGTGGCTAAGACACTTGCCTGCTGACCAGACGGCTGGTGGTTCAAACCCACCAGCCACTCCTCAGAAGGAAGGTTGGGCAATCCTACTTCTGTAGTGAATACTGCCTTGGAAACCCAAGGAGGGGTCACTATGAGTCGGGGGGCCGACTCGACGGCACATAACAACAACAACAACAACGTTATACATAGTCATGGGTATAGGCCCTTTTGCCTAGACATACCTGATCATTCAGCCTGTCTACCCATCTTTTTACCCATAGATTAATGGTTGTTATCACTGACAATACAGTATTGTACATGTAAAAGGGTTTTTCTTTGTTGTCTGTACCTCTTGTGTACCTTTCTGTGTCTTTTTCTTCCTCGCTGCCACTGTGTTGATGTATTTGGTACATTGCCCTTCCCTTCACCCAAATCAATACTTGTTTCTACCTGTCTAGCAGTGTTTGCTCTCCCTCCCCTCTCATCCCTGGTACCCAACAAAGAGAGCTTCCTTCCATATATAAAGCTTTTCTTGACTTTTTATAAGTGAACTAATAAACTATTATATAGGGAGCTCTGGTAGCATAGTGGCTAAGGCACTTGACTGCTAACCAGAAGGCTGGCGGTTCAAACCCACCAGCCACTCCTCGGAAGGAAGATGGGGGCAATCTACTTCCATAGCAATACTGCCTCGGAAACCCAAGGAGGGGTTGCTATGAGTCAGGTCCGACTCGATGGCACATAACAACAACAACAAATAAAATATTTATCATTCTGTGATTAACTTATTTTCCTCAGCATAATGTCCTCTAAGTTCATCGATGTTATGCGGTGTTTCACAGATTTTACATTATCTTTTAGAGTTGCGTAGTATTCCGTTGTGTGTATGTACCATAATTTGTTTATCCATTCTTCTGCTGATGGGCATTTAGGTTGTTTCCGTCTCTTTGCTATTGAGAATAGTGCTCTAATGAACATGGATGTGCATGTATCTGTATGTGTCCTGGCTTTAACTTTTTTAGGATGTGTACCTAGTAATGGGATTGCTGGATCAAATGGTATTTGTATTTAAAATTTCTTAAGGAATCACCATACTGATTTCCACAGTGGTTGTATCAACTGGAGCAGATCTTAAGGTCTTTCTCCCTTGAAGCCTCTGGGTAGATTCGACCATGAAACTTTTAGCAGCTGACCACTTAACCTTTGGTGCCACCAGGGCTCCTTTAAGGGCATTGTGGGGGTGGTGGTTAAAAGTGTTTCAGAAGCACCTTGAGAAAGTTGAAGTTGTATTTCCCTAACTTTTTATATTTGTGATTGTTAAAGTCACAAAAAGTATTGGAATAACTTGGAATCCAAGGGAAGCTATGGCCTGGTCTAGTTTTGTGTTAACATTTGCTTTTGTTAATGTTATGTAGTGATTTTCTTTTCCCCAGAAGACAAAATTGTTTTTTATCTGAAGCTCACTGAGCTTAATATTGATTTTGATGACTGCACAGTGATGAGTGAAAAATAGGTTACAGCTATTTCTGAAAAGAGAATACATTTGAACTTCTAAGTGTGGAATGTGCTGCATGTCTGACACATTTTGCTCAAGCAAGTCATTACTAATTTGACCTCTTGTCATGACCATAGACACATGTTTTAAATTCATAAATAGTGGCCTACTGAGGAATGTCTTACTGTGTTTATTAAAATATATACATGAAATTAGAATCAAATTAAATATTTCAAATAACTAATTTTATCAACTCTTAATAATTAATTAGTTTTTAGCACTGAGAATGAAGGTAATTAAAATAGATTTATTACATGCTATAAGATTTCTGCCTCAGGAAGATGAAAGGGGACATTTATTTTTCATCCATGGAAACATTGGCATTTCTGCTTTTATTCTCTGGAGGGTTTGTGTATCACAAAAGAACTTCTAGAGTTTTTTTTTTGTTGTTGTTATAAAATTATAATTATAAAATATCTTTACCACTGTTTAGTCTACCAAAATTTAATTGCAGTCTCTTGGAATGTTAAAATCCATTTTGAACTTGTACGGTTAATAAAAAAAAAGCTCGTTATGCCACAATAGTATATTGTCCCAATGTTTTATTTAAACTTCTATTAATTTAATTTTCAGGATGGGTCATATCTTCACGTGGTTTAAAATACCCCCAGCTTAACAAGATTTACAGGCAAAATGTTTGCTCCTAGCCAAATCCTTTTTTTGCTTAAAAAAATAAAAAACACTCACTGCCATCGAGTGATTCCAACTCATAGCTACCCCCTTTGGGTTTCCAAGGTGGTAAATCGTTATGGAAGTAGATTGCTCAGTCTTCCTTCTGCGGAGTGGCTTAGTTCTTCTATTTTCCCACAGGTTAAAACATTTATTAGTTTCTTTTATATCCTTTCATATTTTATATGAATGTAAACAAATAAAAACATCTAACATTTATTAACTATTATCTTATAACTCTGGATTTATACTTTTAAAAATGTGATGAAGGGGAGTAGAAGTAAAATTTTCTTTCTTTAATTTTTTATTGTGATTTGCTCTGTAAATTCTCACCCAAATCACAATAAAAAGTTAAAAAAACAAACCAAAGACATATTTCAATTTTTCTCCTCTTCATTGCATTTTAAAAACTATGGATGCAGAGATACTAGGTAATAAGTAAGAAATATTGATGTTAGATAATTACTTGGGAAGGACAGTCTAAGTCTTTTTCTCCTTGGAAATAAATTCAATTACTTGCATGTCCCTCTGCTGTCTCATGTTGAGTGTACATGTTTGCTACATCTTCCGAATAGGAAGTTCCTGGAGGAGACCTACCCTTTTTGGAACTGCTTCTGTTTGACCCATCCTATGCAAACTTACTCACTCATGCAAACACTGAGTGCTTTATACAAATATTACCACCTGTATTTTCTATTTGTGTTTCTCAAAGAAGTTTTTGGAAAAATTTGCATAATGACTTGGCTCATTTAGCTTTGTATATTGTTAAGAGTTCTAATGCTGTGGATACGAAAGATTACAGTGTGTACCAAATAAAAAGTTGCTGTGACAGGCAGTGTTCTCAGGGTAATTCTGTCTTAAGTATTTAAATCCAATTTGCATATTAAATCTAAACCTGTGATTGTTAAACAACTCCATTTACAGTTGATGGCAATTTGCATAAAATTGGTCTTCTTGATAGCTGAAGGTATAGTGAGCAAAATGTTAACTCCTTATATGTGTTAGTAGCAAGGAGGACTCTATGACTGACTGTCAGGATGAAAAACTAATCCAAGCACATTTGGTTTACTGATAATCTCTTCAAGAAATTAGCTGTGATGCCATGTCAGAATGTCAGAAACATGTCTGACAACTTGCTTTTTCATGCTGGAGCTAGTAGATGGCATGTTTCAAATACCAGCTGCTGTCCTGTGTCAAATTCCCTCCGTATCAATCTCCTTCTTTATTGTTAGATCATTCAGAAGGGACACTTTAGCATGTGATTTGTTTTATAGTTTTGAAAGAAATAACACTAATTTTCTGCCCTTTATATTGGCTGTTGTTTTATTGTAGGCTTTAAGTGATAAATTCCTAATCATTTAGTGTTTTTTTTTTTTTTTTTGCTGCTTGGAGAAAGTGATTCTTTTTATGAAATACTTTGTGAGTGAATGTATGTGTATTGGTTTACTAGGGGCTGATAAAATCTGGTCAACTGAAGTTTCAGGCTATTTACAAAGGTTGATTACTTCTTAGAACAGTGCTTGCTTCAGATCTGCAAAGGCAGAGGAAAATCATACCTCTTATTTTACCTTTTTCCATCTGTGGTTAAACCTATTGTAAATATGTTGGTAAGAGTGTTAGGCCATTGATGAGGCCTCTATATTTGAACAGTCTGATTCCATCAATTTCATTGAAGTCATTGTTCTGTGTAGGACTTAAGGATGAATACCATTTTTAAGGTAGTGACTGAATAAACATCAGTCCTGAAGTAATATAGTTTCTGTGAATAATTTTCTCATTTTATCGTATGAGTAGTCTTGCTATGTTTTTTAAAATCATTATGTAATTTTTTAATATTAAATATGTTAATTAAATAATACTGACATGTACTCATACTTACAGAGTTTTGATTGCTTTAAGGAAATCTAATGATCTACCAAAAAATCTGGAGATATATATATACTATATATATATATACATATATATATATATATATATGATAAATTGTATCTGTATTTCTGGGTAGAAATACCCTTAGTGTATTTAAAGTATTAAACCCACTGCTGTTGCGTCAATTTTGAATCATAGCAATTCTATAGGACAGAGTAGAACTGTCCTTAGGGTTTCCAAGGCTATAAATTTTTACTGAAGCAGACTGCCTCATCTTTCCCCAAGGGAGTGGCTGGTGGGGTCGAACCACCAGTCTTTAAATTAGCAACCAAGAACTTAACCACTGCATCACCATGGCTCCTTATTTGAAGTATTATATCTGTAAAATTCACTTTGTATAGTGTTAGGTCCATATGTGTGTTATATAAAGTGAGGTATACCTCTGTGGGGAGCTCTGGTAGCATAGTGCCTAAGGCACTTGACTACCAATCAGGAGGCTGGCGGTTCAAACCCACCAGCCACTCCTCAGAAGGAAGGTTGGGCAATCTACTTCTGTAGTGATACTGCCTCGGAAACCCAAGGAGGGGTCGCTATGAGTCGGGTCCGACTTGAGGGCACATAACAACAACAACAACAACAACAGCAACATACCTCAACAACAACAACAACAACAACATACCTCTGTGAAACCTGACATATTTTTGTTCCTAAATTCTGTATGCTGGATAATAAACAGTGATGTTCTTAGATTAATCCTGGATCCCCTGAAGGAACTAGCAATTTCCCTTGGATGGCATAGCTAAATCTTCAGTTTTCCTCCTGCCTTGCCCTCCCAATGGCCTGCACTTAGGTCAGATTACCTAGAGAATCAGTGTTATTGATGCGTGCCTTATACAAGTCTCAGTATCTCTGAAAAAGAGCATAATTAAATGCAAATGACGGCAACTTGTTCAGTTTTGAGTCAATCTAGGTTAATCCAATGTCACTGATCATTTAAGGGCAGTACTAGTTGGGGTCTCTCTAATAAGGACAATAATGATTATTATTTTTACTTTTAGATAAATTAGTGTTGGAATTTGGAAGAATAGGATCAAAATTTTATTTCAGAAGCAATGCTTAATTTTTTATTAAAAAATGTTTTTTAGGGGCAGGATGGTAATTGGTGATTAACATTTTGAATTTAATGATTGGAAGGGAAAAAGTAAACTCAGAATAGGCTTATAATTTCCTTGGATAAGAGGGGATTTAGCAGTCCCAGAATTCTCCTCTGTTGGTGGGCTGGTAATTAATGATGAAGAAGATGAAGATATAAGCAAGATTCTGGGAAGAGCAAGCATAGGTTTACTAATAACAGAAAACTTACAGTCTGCATGTGGTGATTGCATTGTAGAATTGGAATAAGTGTAAGCACTCTTGACAACATTTAATTCAAATGTATCCTAATCTACCAACAGAGTCCTTGATATGGCACCATTCTCTGAAGGAACCAACCAGCCATGTGCTGGGAGGTTTGATTACATTGGACCTCTCCCATCATAGGGTATAAAGATTTGTCCTCGCTGAAATAACCACAGAGTCTACATATGGATTTACTTTCACTTCCCATAATGCTTCTGCCAGCATCATCATTTGTGGTCTCATGGGATACTTCATTCACTGTTAAGGCATTCTGTATGACATTGCTTCTGATCAAGGAACTCATTCCACAGCAAAGAAGGTTGCAATGGGCTGATGCCCTAGGATTAACTGGTCTTATTACATATACCATTTCCTGAAAGTGTCTGACCTCACAGAAAGGTGGAATTGCTTACAGAAAACTCTATTACATCATTAGTTGAGAGAAAATATCCTGAAAGGATAGAGTTGTTTTACAGTATATACTTGGAGTCAGAGATCGTTATACAGTGCTGTCCCCTCCCTAGCCAGAATACATGGCTCTGGGAATCAAGAATTTTTGTTTCCTGTCCTGGAAACTTTAAGCTCTGCTGATTTGGAGATGTCCATCAGGGGACACAGCATTGAATGTTGAGACTGCCACCTGGTCATTTTGGGGTCTTTGAGCCACTAAACCAACAGGCACAAGTTGGGGGCTGATTTATTCACTGGAGTGATTTATCCTGATTAATAAAGGGAAATTGGATTGCTGCTATATAATAGAGACAGGGAGTACTTTCTGGATTTTCTGGGGTGTCTTTTACTTAGTTCTTTAATCGCCACTTGTTGTTGTTTTTATGTGCCATCAAGCCCAATCCAACTCATAGCAACCCCTCCTTCGGTTTCTGAGGCAGTATCTCTATGGAAGTAGATTGCCCAATCTTCTTTCTGATCATCCCCAATAGTAAAGGTAAATGAAAAACTAAAACAGTCAAAAAAGGGCAGGGTGAATGATGACTCAAGTCCTTTGAGAGTGGAGGTTGGGGTCACTTTAACAGGTAAAACATCCAGAGCAGCTGAGACAATTCTGTCTCTAAAACTTCCTTTTTAAAAATATCTCTGTTGCCTGTGACTAATTTTTTGAGCATATGTAACATAGTTACGGAGTCCATAGGTGGTGCAAATGATTAAGGACTCAGCGGATAAGTCCCTAGGTGGTGCAAATGATTAAATACTCGGCTGATAACTGAAAGGTTGGCGATTCAGATCCACCCAGAGATGCCTTGGAAGGAAGGCTCAGTGATCTTCTGAATGAGCACAGCCATTGAAAATTCTGTGGAGCACTTCTACTCTGTGCACATAGGTTTACCAGGAATTGGAGTCGACTCCATGGCAGCTGTTTTTGTTTTAAACTTTTTATTGTGATTTGAGTGAAAGTTTACACAATAAATAGGCTTTCCATTCAACAGTTCATACAAATTTTATTTTGTGATCTTGATTGCAATCCCTACAATGTAACAGCGCTTTCCCCACTTCCTTGCTGAAGTGACCATTTCCCTTCATCCTTTACTAGCCATTGCTGCCTTCTGAGCTTTATCCTTGGGCAGATGCTCCCCTTTTGATCTCTTATGTTTGATTGTTCTAAGGAGTGAGTACTTCCCTGGTGTTATTGTTCACCTCATTGGCCTGTCTGTTGTGTGGCCGAAACTTGAGCCACAGGAGTGAGTTCAGTTCCAGGCTTGAAGAATGACTAAGGGCCACAGTCTCAGAGGTTCCACTGGTCTCTGTCAGACCAGTAGGCCTGGTCTTTTATTTTGAGGTTTGTTCCACATTTTTCTCCCACTCTATCCAGATTCTCCTATTGTGACCCCTTTTAGAGTGATAGTTAGGCACCATCTAGTTCTTTTGGTCTCAGGATTTGTAGAGGCTGAGGTTCAGTGGTCTACTAATTAATTAGTGGTCTACTAATGCCTTGAACTAATTGTTTCCTTGCATCTTTGATTTTCTTCACTCTCTTTGCTTTAGGTGAGAGACCAATAGTTGTACCTTAGATGGCGGCTCACAGGCTTTTAAGACCCCAGTCACTTACTCTCCAAAGTAGGAAGTGGAATATTGTGTTTGTGGACTGTGTTATGCTAATGGGCCTATATCTCTGAACTGGCAGACCCAGTGACCCACTCCCTGAAGGTGTTTGGTTATGGCTACAAAGTTTTCATAACTTTGCTCCCTGTTAGGTCTATTATATACAGGGACTTTTTTATTTTTTATATTTTGGGTTCAATTTCAGACCTGAAGGGCAGCTAGGGGCCATAGTCTCAGTGGTGCCACCAGGCTCTATCACACCAGCAATCCTGGCCTCCCCCTTTTTTTCTCCAAATGATTTTGAGTTTTGTCTACATTGTTTTCCCTCTCTACCAAGGATCTCCTAAATAGATCCCCTTCCAAGTAGATGACAGTGGTAGCTGGGCACCGTCTAGTTCTTCTGGTCTCATAGTTGTATAGGCTGCAGATCGGTAGGTGTACCAGTCATTAGGACTAATTATTTCCATGAAATTTTGGTTTTCTTCATTCTTCTTTGTTCTGGATGAGGAGAGACCCATCGTTGCTTCTAGATGGCAGCTCGCTAGCTTTCAAGATCCCAGTCGCTACTTGCCAAAGTAGGAAGAGGAACAATGTTTTGTGTAGTATGTTATGCCAATTGAGCTTGATATCCTAT